>NW_027437180.1:1682500-1757500 GCF_033239565.1 Halichoeres trimaculatus
TCTTTCCATTGTCATAAGAGCTCACACTAAATACAAAGTGCTCCCAAACAGCCCAACAACATAACACCACAGACACATCCTCTAACTCTACCTGTCTTCTCCACTCGCCATGAACACAACACACACACCTCTCCCCACAAGTGCCCCGCTGTAATCCTTGCCTCCTGTCGTGCATGTGTAGGATAAGAACTGCATAGGCACCAAAGTGAGAAGTAAAATGAACAAGAAAAGAAAACATAAGCTGAACGAAACACAAGCCCAAAACCTAGTTGGGTGAACCAAGTTTTTTCATAAACCATCCCATCCTCAGTCTGTTAGCTCTTATTAGCAGCTATCTGTGTCTGTCCTCTCCATACCTGGCTGCTTAGCTCGCTCTGTGTCTCTGATTTATCCATCTGATTTATATATATGTAAAAAAAAAAATATATATATATATATATATATATATATATATATATATATATATATATATATATATATATATATATATATAAAATATATATATAAAATATATATATATATATATATATATATATAAAATATACATATAATATATATATATATATATATATATATATATATATATATATATATATATATATATATATATATATATATATATATATATATATATAAACTAGTGCTGTCAGGCGATTAAAAAACATAATCTAATTAATTACATGATTTGTAATTAATTAATCTAATTAATCGCATTTTAATCTCATATCTGCTTAAGGTCCCAAAATAAAGAATTTGAATTCCAGGACATTGAAATTACATTAAAAGACATTTAAAAAACATTTAAAAATAAGGTGGGAATATACATACAACACATTTTTAGGTACCCTGAGGCATAAGAAACACATGAAAAAAGTTCTATCTTTACAAAATCTACACAGTCCTGTACCTAAGATAAGCTGATTTGATTTTTAGGACGGTTTTTGCTTTTGTCACATTTTTATTCGATGTTGACTCGATTTTCACTGCAATATGAACTTCTATACTTCTATGAGGTCAGGAGAACCAGGGCTAAAGGCTAAAAACTGTGAGGAACTATGTACAAAACACCTTATTCAAGTCTTGGATCAAAGAAAAGTGGACTATTTTCAGTTTTACATGCTCTGAACACACAAACTGTTGCTGATTGGTGCAGAGCAGCCCCAAGCTGAAACATGACGCCAGGATGATGGAAGGCAATTTTCGAAGAATTCTTTAGATTTAAATACAGGACATATATCGATCAGCTTGTTTAATGCAGTAAAGAGTGTAGGATTATCTGTTTTTTACAGAATTGAGCTAGAGCAAAGGGTTGATTTTCTGCAGATTTTCAAGAAGGATGTGTGAATAAACGCGATGTCATAATCACTCGCATCCCTCCCTCAGGTTTAAAGCATGTTGCTGACGTCACGTGTGATACATTCAGGGACTGTCGGAAATTTAAAAATCTGACGAGAACTCCTCTTTTTCCAATTAGGACACACTATTTGTAAATGCCAGACATTTGAAAATAAGTGCGTCTTTGAACGCCCCGCGGGTTTGGGATCCAGATTAATTTGCGTTAATTTTTATAACGCGTTAATTTGCGGTGTAATTAATTAATCTAATTAACGCGTTAAAATGACAGCCCTAATATTTACATTGTGATATTCAGCTCACTCAATGACCAACTAACAGATTAGAATGTACCTCGTGTTCTGATGTCATCACCTCTAGCTCAAAATCTGTCAGACGGAAAGTAAATGACGAACCAGCGGGTGCAGGCACAGTTACTTTATCCATGATTCTCACAGAGTCCCTTCAGAGCACTCGGTGTCACAGGTCAGTGCCTCTGTTGTGTATAAATAAAGGAAGCAATCAACAAACTGACTGCTGCAGGCCCAGAGAGGTTAATCGCCTCTAATTCAGTGAGTGATTCTCCAGTTTTCACAGCTCATGACCCAAATGCATAATTTATTGTGTTTCTCTTGGACTCATTAAAAGCAATTAAGATTTTTGGCAAGTGAGGACGCAGCAGAAACACTGAGTGCTGAACTGCAGTTCATGTTTCCAAACAGGACCGCAGACCTCATCAGGTGCCCTCCCTGAGTCTCTGTCCTCCCATCATGTGAGGGAGTTTAAAGCCCACATGGCGGTCTGATCCCTCAGACAGGAGTGTTACTCAGCAGCACAGAATCCCACACACCAACACAAACATCCAGCTCATCATCAGATACGTTTCCAGAATTCACATCAAGCCACATTCAGACTGAATGAGTCAGCAAACAGTCAACACACAAAGCAATTACAAATAACCTCAGCCTTTAGGAATAAACTAAACTGAAGAGATGAGCCAAAATAATGAGTCCTGACTCACTATAAGAGCACTGTAAATACTTAATATTCAGCATCTCTGTGTTCAGGGAGATGGATGATTTAACAGGAGTAACACTAAGGAAAGTGTCAGGCTTCAGAAACACTCACAGAAACTATCACAAAAGCTATCACTAAAAACACTCCTAAAGAGATCTTGTAAGAAGACGATTCTCAAACGTTGGGAAGTTATACGCAGGAGCAGAAGGAGCCTCAGGTTAAATCTTGATTCCCATTACTGACGTTAGGACTGAGTGAGTCATTGCTCAGCAAGCAGCCCCTTTTCCCTGATCCAAAAACATCTGAAAAGTCAGACTTTTATTTTGAAACAAACTTATTTAGGTCTTTTATTTATTTATTTACTTATTTGTTTTTAGTTTTTTTTTTTTTTTTTCAAACTTTAAAAGAAAAGGCTTGCGTTTTAAAACATATTCCAGAAAATTCTGGGTACACTTTTTTTTTTCTTGAAGTTACTGACCATCAGTGGCTTGCACGGACTTCTTGAAGGGCAGAAATAAAAGAGAAAAAAAAGGCAAACACAGCACATTCTTGCCCCTGAAGAGGAGACTAATGATGTTAGTGTGGGCTCTCTACGTTGGCATTGCTGTTAACCAATACATCCACGGGGGACAGAGTCAAAAGTTTACCACAACAATTAATAATAATGCATAAAATAAACAAAAGGGGAAAAAAATAAGGTTACTAGCAAAAATATTAAGAATGTGTCTTGTTTGTTCTGTTTATGTAAATTTACACTCAAGTTCGAGGTTGCTTGCGTGACAGTTTGTAAAATAATAATAATAATAATAATAATAATAATAATAATAATAATAATAATAATAATAATAATAATAACAATGATAATAATAATAATAATAATAACAATGATAATAATAATAATAATAATAATAATAATAATAATAATAATAATAATAATAATAATAATAATAATAATAAAAATAATAATAATAATAATACAAAGCTAAAAGGAATGCTGGCAGACTATTTTTTTTCTGATTATGTGTTTACTTAACAATTTGTGAGTGGCAGACACAATAAGACTTTACTTCTGTCCGCCCCTTTTTTCATTTTTGAAATGTATTTTTATTTCTATATTGTACTTATATTTTTTACGTCAACATGAATGGAATAAAGTCCAACAAGCAAACAAACCCTAGCAAAAGGGGGCAACTGCCTCTCCTGCCCCCCTTTGTGCACACCAGTGCTGATCATAGATCTTTCTGGGGGCCCAAACCTTCTAATCTTGCAGTAAAGTGCCTAAAAAAAAACTCTCTTTTGATTTGTCCCTGTGTAATAAAGATTAACTGAATGATACTTAGTGTGTAAAACATTTTCCCTACACGTGTTCAATCAGATACTGTTCTGACTTTACTATGTGATGCTATTACTTGTTATCATTTCCAGAATCAAAACACTGCAGTGAATCAAACACAGAGATACAGTAAATAAAATGTAAATGTTTTTTTAAGCACTTGACAGAACTACATAAATGAACACACATCCCTTTGCTATTAAACAGAAAATATTATGAACTAAAAGCTTTTTTTCTCTTTACTTTTCTCTGCAGGGATCATGTAACCATCTTTCAGATTCACTAAAATGCAACATTTAATTAATCTTTTGATCAAACTAATTAATGAGTGCTTTTAACAGGAAAAAAAGAGCCATGACTGCGCTTTGGTTTCACACCTCTTCACAGAGCTGTTACCATGGAAACCTCCAAATCTATAAAAAAAAACACAGAGAAGACATCTGTTTCTGAATCATGGATGAATGATCTCTGATATGCACGAGGTCAAACCTTTTGTTCTGTCTTCGAGCTGCAAACAGCCTGAAACTTGAAGTTTCATTGTAAGAACTGAAGTCTCTCAGAAACTTCATCAGTGACTTCTGAAGTGTTGTCTTTCAAATCTGGCGGCTTTCTCTCCTGCTCTGACAGAAACAACACCACTTCAAACTAAAGTCAAGTGCTGAGTGATCATGGTGCCTGAATGATTTGTGGTTTGATGCCTGCTCTCAGGCCTCTGTTTTACCAGGCTTTTGGTAAAACTGGAGTGGATGTTTGGCTTAGTTTAGCAGGCACACAGTCACACTTACAGCTGATGGATGAAACGCAGCATTTTGAAACCTCCATGATCTGAAACACAAACAGGGTGATGAGATGAGTAATCTGGATGCAAAGCTTTTGAATGCTCAGTGGTTTGTTATGGCAGCTGTAACTCTCAGGGGCAATTAGCCCGCAGGCAGGGAGACAGGTCTGAGGTGTGAAACAGGGATTTACGACTGCCGGTGCAGAAACAAACGGTTAAGAGCACACCTAAAGCAGCTGCAGCCATCCAGGAGCCAGAGAGCAGCAGGAACACAGTAGAGTGACTCATTCACAGTGTTTGCTTTTCTGTCACATATTAGACCAGGCAAGATGACAAGCTCCTCTGAGAAAACAAGGCTTTATCTGAAGCTGACATCAGGTCAGACTGGACACACTGATGAGGCCGTATGATGGAGGCTGAAAATTACACCACTTGTACTTTTTAAAACAAACCAGCCAGCGTCTTGACTTATACACTGCAGGAAAAAGTAAAATAAAGGCTAAATCTTAAGTTACAACAGATATTGAAATATAGGGACTTTGAATTAAGAAACAAGTGTACTTTTATTTAGTGAAGAGTGTTAAAAGAAGGTAATGCTCATTTCTACATTAAAATAGCTTGAAGACAAAATTTCTGAAACACAGAATATGAGAAACTTGCCAAATCAAATAAATTTATTCTGATTTAATTCTATACAATCATTCTTTGTTATCTAAACTTTAGGGAATGAATACTCAGAGACTCAAAAATTCCATATGGCAAGTTAAAAAATAAATAAATAAATAAAGATTTAAAGACAGAAAGAAAAAACAAACAAACAAAAAAATTAGTATTAAACTAATGTGTGTTTTTTCTGTTTCAAAAAAGTCTACTCTTATGTGGTTACCGCAGGTCCTTATAACATCTTAAAGGGCATTGAATTTCTGAATCTAAATACAAGGCCTTAGATGGTCTTAAAATGTCTTAAACTCATCTTTAAAAGTCTTTAAAAATGTCAACACACGTTAGTATAATTGTATTTTTTTTTCTAAGTAATTTACCGAGTGACTGTCATGGTAACATCACACAATCAAAATAGAGGAACCAAGAAACATTGACGTTGCAGCTGGGACTCTTAACTATCCCTTACCCTATGTAACTGATGTATTTTTTCCATTTGTGTTGATTGTGAAGTTGGCCTTAAATCAAATTTCAAATGGCATTAAAAAGTCTTAAATAGCCTTAAATTCAACTTGCCTTCAGCGCTGTATGTAAATATATATATATATATATATATATATATATATATATATATATATATATATATATATATATATATATATATATATATATATATATATATATATATATATATATATATATATATAGCTACGATGTGTGGTGAAAGATTTATTTTGATGAGAAAACCAGTTTAATTAATTTGAATAAATATTCCATTAAATTTTGGGATCCAAAGACAAAAAAAGATGTGTTCATGCTCAATTTAAGGTTATTCTTTACCCTCAAAAGATTAGAAAAACAAAAAATATATATATATTTAAAAGAAACTTTGAAAACAAGGCCATACACTTACTGTGTCTGAATCTAAGAAATTAAATCTGAAGAGGTTTGAATAATTGTGGTGTACTTTTGGCCTCTTTTTGTTATTTATTTATTTACTGATTTTGAACAAATAAACAGGAATGATTTAAATCTGTTAAATCGCTGCAGTTTCTGCTGAAGGGTTAATGAAAACATTAAAGCCTGATGATTCAGTATCACAGAATCAAAGTGTGGAAAAATAAACAAAAAAAGACTACAAAAATAGTAAAAAAAAATGATGCCCCTGAAGCTTCTGTGTTGTCAGAATTTAAGATTACATTTCGAAAGTTAAATAAAACTGATTTTCAATCATTTCAAAGAAATCTTAAAAAACTCAATGTATACACTGTTTCTGCTCCATGCTGCCTGTGTCCTTACAGCATTTATTAAAATGATTTTATTTAAGCTGAGTTTTAATCAGATGCTGTGACACAGTCTGTGACAAGCTGCTTGTTCACAGTAAAGAGGTTAGCAATTGCTGTTTTCTGTTTGTTAACCAAAGAGTGAAAAACCACAAAACTTCACCACATTTAAGTTCCTGGGCTGATAAAACACTTTCACCTGCAGATCCATGTTTTCCTCTTGGTGCAATTAGAGTTTTAAAACCTTTAGAAGCTTTTTTTACGTTTATGCAACCAACGGCATGGAGCTGTTAGCGTTGTCTTGCTTTAAGATGCAACAGTATAGTAATGAATGCTGCAAGAATCCCTCAAAGACATCAACGTAACAAGACAATTAGTAGCTGGGGAGTCAGTGGATGCAAGTATAATAACACACACACACACACACACACACACACACACACACACACACACACACACACACACACACACACACACACACACACACACACACCGCACACATACAGGATAAAAAAACAAAACAAAGAAACACACAAAAAGACACACACAGGACAGAAGACAGAGAAGAAAGGGTCCAGTGTGCAGCAGTAACCAGCCAGCACTATAAAGTCAGGGATGAAAAGTCAACATGGTCGTGTGGTGTGTGTGTGTGTGTGTGTGTGTGTGTGTGTGTGTGTGTGTGTGTGTGTGTGTGTGTGTGTGTGTGTGTGTGTGTGTGTGTTGTGTGTGTGTGTGTGTGTGTGTGTGTGTGCAGAGTGGTAGGACAGAGGTCTCTGGTGCTCTAAGCTCAGTGTGTGTTGCACTCAGCTCACTCTGTCTCTGCTGTATCCACCAGAGAAAGAGAAATTACACCCTGAGACTACAGTGAAGTCATATCCTGTCCTCCTCTCCTGCTCCACATATTCAAATGAAGCGCATAAATTAAATAAACCTTTCTGCCAGATAGTAATTAAAGAGGGGAAAAAAGCTGAAAGTGTGTGTGTGTGTGTGTGTGTGTCAGTGTGTGTGTGTGTAAGCGTGATGGTGTGAGTAGGCAGTGAGAGTTTCTCTACATATGGAAGTCAGCTTAATTGGTTGACTTCAGTAAACTCACCTCTGTCATGAAGCACACTGAGTGGGTGCAAAAACCACACACACACACACACACACACACACACACACACACACACACACACACACACACACACACACACACACACACACACACACACACACACACAGACTCAGAGATATGTGGTGAGGAGTTAGGCATGAATGAATTAAATTGTGTAAACAGACTTTCAGACCAGGGGCTGTTTGCTGCTTCCATATATGAGACCAATCATCATTGTTGGGTTGAAGTACATGAATCAGAGTTTTCAGAAACTCCAGGGCTCAGGGAGGGCAGATACCAGAAGTGCAAAAGCTCATTTGATCTTGATTTTCAGTTTGAATACAGAAAGCGGGGCCTTACGATCCTTCTGACTTTTTGGTTTGAAGCAGGAGCTGTCAGAAAAGTTACCTTTAATTAAAGGCACCTTTTATTTGTCTCCTGCCTTTTCACACAGTATCATCAGTGTCCTTTTATTCTTTATGCATCTGTTTCCTATCCTTTGCTTCATTAAGCTTCCAGGTGTAAAAAAAAGACTACACCTCTGTCACTTTTAGGTCAAATTATTTCAAATTCATAAAACTTTAATTATCCCTGAGAGTATAAAGGCACAGAAAGCAGCCTGTAAATAGTGCAGACAAAGAGAGAAAACTATCAGCAGAGTTCAGTTTTGCAACTATAATGAAGGTTACTGTTTAAAATGTTCGAGTATTAAATCCAGGAAGATCAAAATAAAAAATACAAATTTAGCAGAAATGACACGTTCTGTGTTTACTCAGCTCAGACATAAACGGTCAGTTGTAATATATAAACAAACGTATAGTCTTATGAAGAATAGTTATGATGCAGAGTCTCATGTGAAGTATAATCTCGCCAAAGACAGATTATTATGTGTACAGCTGCACTCAGGAACTTTACCCCTGGCCATAGAGACTGAAAGGTTTAATGTCATGTGTAACTTTGGTGAAATTGAGAATGAGATTCATTTCATGTTTTACTTTCCATTTTTACTTTTACGGAAAATCTCTTTGATTTATGCTGACTTATTCTGGTTTGAAGACAAACTTGAGTTTTGTTTCAGAAAAGGAGTTTTTCCTGTAGCAGATTTTATCTGCATGCCTGGGAAAAAAGGCAGAGTATTGTTTACTACTGATCTGAGAAAAGATCAACTTTGTAACTGTTGTGAGTTCATATCTTATGAAACACTCCAACTGTTTTTCTAGTGTCTTATGAACCCACAAGGGTCGGGCACTTTTTGTGAATGGAATGTAAATAAAATACAACTGTTCAATCAATCAGTTGCTTTAATACTCAAATATTAACGTAATACTAAAAATCCTGAGTGCCGGAGACCAGCGTGATGGGTGCAAAGTGGCTTGTGGTAAAATGTATGGAGGATTAGTAAATGCAAATAGACAGAGTTAGGTTTATAACAGATGCAAAATGGCATTCAGCCATGGTTAAACCGTAAATACTGATTGCATCAATCTAAAGCTGTTATCAACGAGCAGGCGTGTCGAGCAGTCACTTAAACAGAGCTCTGTGCCAAAGTGTGAATGAATCACTCGGTGGTGGTCCAGTTTGAAACAGTACAGTTTGGTACAGGTTGCGTTCCCACAGCCAACCGTGTCCTTCTCAGTAGGTGGAGTGTAAGCCAGAGCTGGTTGCCTCGTCAGCTCAAGGCGGGTACACACTACTGGATAATCGGGCATATTTTTGCCCCGACCTCCTCCTTAAAGGGGACATATCATGCTTGTTTCTCCTTTTCACTATGCCAGACTAGGATGCCTGTAAAGCATTTCTGCCCTCAGTACAAGTCATTTAGTTCCTTCATTGCCCCACAATAGCGTTCTCAATATCCTCATTTTAGGCCATTCTGAAGATCTTGTTGAAACGCTCCGTTTGGAGAATGACCTCCAGTAACCTCGCAACGTCACAGCCCTTTGTGCTCTGATTGGCCAGTTCTATCAGAGGGGCAGAGGGGGTAGAGCCAGGGGGCGGTTTTTGTAGCATGGCAGTATTTACAAAATCGCCACATTGAATGGGGCAGCGAGTTTGCTGTTTGCCAAAACTTCACCGTAAGGCATTGCTAGCACTAATAAAATGGCAGAGTGTAGGATACGTCCTTTTGTATTGGACCCCGAGTCAGACCCGGACGGTTCTGCAGCTCAGGAGGAAGAAAATCCACCTCGATACAGATCATCTCAGGACACTTCAGTGTGGTGAGCCAAACCGGTACTGTAACATGTATAGTTTATACGTGGAAATATAGGCAGACTTCACCAATAAACTATTTCTATAACAGGGCTCCATCCTGCTCCTTCACTTTTCTCTGTCTGTTTTATCCATCATGCTGAAAGTGTAGTCTAAAGATCGCCTCTACCGTCAGTTCCTCACTATGTTATTACCGCAACATTATTGTGGTCCAGGTTCACAGTGCATGTCAGAACATATATGCAAATATCACAGTCTCACAAGTATTACGACATCTGCTTAAACTACAGTGTTTTAACTGCTAATTCACCATGTAAAGCCAAGCTGCTCAGCAGAGCAGAGTCCCTGCATCCAGCATCTGAGGGGGGATACTCAGCTCTTGGTGGGTGTATCCCTCGGTGGCAGTTGTGTGACTAACTGACATCACAGAGGAGGAGCTGCTTTATCAGATTACTCCAATAAAAAGAAAGGATCCTCGTGTCGTCACGAAGGTCGAAATCTCGCGGCCAAATGTCAATGATCTATTTTCAGAGGCATCAAATCTTGTTCTAAGATATCAGAAAACATACAATATCTCATTTTTGAAATTTCAGGGGGTGAAAGGTCTTGTTTTCAAATTTATTATATTATATGTAAGTATTAAATCAGGGAGCAGCATGATATGTCCCCTTTAAGATCAAAGCCAGCAAAGGCTCAATCATCTGATGACATCATGTGTGATTTTCCTGTGGTGTGGGGTGTGTTAAGAGTGATTTCTTCTGGTCAGAGCCACTCGGAAGGCCTCTGATTCAGTGACAGTAGATAATGAACATGTTTAATATTTGCGACTACAAATTCTGTAGTATGTGGGGCATTCGCAAGGAGCCAAGCAGGTACAGCGTGTATGTCACGTGTACCGCAGCAAAGCCAATCAAGACGCAAGCTGACTCAGCTGACTGACTGAAGAGGAAGTAAGAAATCTATCCGTAATACTTAATATGACTTTACTCACCTCCAACTCGCACTGTTATTCATACAGCCCATATCCCAGCCATCTCCACAACGTTTTCCATAATCCTTTTTCTTTTGGGTGTTTTGGGTTTCGAAGTTCTAGAGTACGAAAACAAACATCTTTGCTTTTTCCCATCCATCCATCATGTTCGTTCACACTGAAGTCACGTTTTTCAACGCAAGATTTGGAATATTGAGCGTGAAAAAGCTGAAGCGCTGCTGAAGAGTCTGTTAGTGTGTGGTGTCCTCAGAGTGCAGTCCACACACCGTAAGATCAAGAGTGAGAAATCTTGTGCGCTCTGTCTTTTGTTATCATTAAGTGTGTGCTCTCTAAATGTGTGAAGTTTTGGGGAATCCTGTGATATGTGATGGCTTGATGGCAGCGTGACACAGTGTGCCCTGCTAATAAATCCAACAAAGAAGAAAAGTAGAAATGCCACAAAATGCTCGACATACTGAGATGAACTGCACTGAACCCCTTGGTGGTACTGGGGCTCAAGTCACTGATGCAGCGGTGCAGCATTCTTTTAAACACTAAACCTGAAATTCAAAGTTCTTTTAATGGCTTTTATTTGTTTTCCAAGAAATACTCTTGTATTCAGGATTCAAAAATTGCTTCAAAAGGAAAAAATGGGGGATTTTAAATATGCCGTTTGAGATTGAATTGATAGAAAGAAAAAACTGAAACTCAGTGATTTACTGTGATTAAGATAGTGGTGTGTGATGGCTAAATAAAATCAGTAAAAAATGGTGTGATTAGATTTAGAGCGATACAAACTGATTTAAGGAAATGCAAACTGGTGATTAAATCCTGATTTATTCTATCTGAAGAAAGGAAAGAAAGAAGTGAAATGGAACGGGGTGAAATATCAACACTTGTTATATGTAACACATTTATTCTTAGCTCTTTGCTTCATCTCACTTCACTGCTTTGGGAAAAAAAATACTAATGCTAACAACTGGGCGATTAAATCCCCTAAGAGACAGAGTCTAAAGCCACTGTCTGTGTGAATGTTGAGTGTTCACAATGGCTACTGATTCCCACTGACAAACCACAAACTCATGGTGCTGTGATATAACCTCACAGTCTGACACAAGCTCAATGCTGGAGTTGTGACCATGGATGGGAATGTAACTATTACAGGACATATTCGTACCAAACATGTGCAACCAAACAGAGGTCAATGAGGAAGATCATGAGTGTTCTTCAACCTGTGAAGGCATCATTGAAAGACAGCTGTTCCCCACTCCACACGCCTGCTGTCAGAGTTGTGGATTTTCTGAAGCCGGGATGAGTGATTTAAAAGCTGCTTTGCACTCAGCTCTATAAAAGTACAATCTCCACAGGTAGCTTTCTTTGCATGCTGAAGTAGTCGTGGATGAAAGCCAGAGAAGTCTTCAAAAGGCTCTTTGAAACACACTCACAGGTGGAGATGTTCAATGACTTCTTTTCCTCCTTTGCATCTTTTTGATGTTGACGCGCTGCAGAAATTAGCTCACCGAGCATCAAAATATGCTCTCCGTATTCTATAAATGGTCAGAAATCAAAGTTATCCCTGTTCACTTTTTGTCATGTCCAGACAAAAAACTGCTGTCTCTGATTCTGCTAACCATAAATTCAATTTCCACCCAGGAACCATGAGCAATGACTGCAACAGAAAGGATCGGATTGTTCAGTCACCTGCTAATCAGCAAGCGACAACCTCATAAAACACACCAGTGAGAAAGACGCAGAGAGAAATGAAAGAGGACAAATGAGACCTGACACTTTGAAGAAGCTCTGACACCATCCTGGTATTTAGAAACAGGTATTTGTCTCCAGTCCTTCATTCATACAGAATGTCAAGAATAAAAAAATGTGTTTTTAAGTGTCAGCTTAATGATCGGTGTCATCAAAAACACTTTGAGGTATTTCCCAAGTTGTGAGAGCTCTCAGCAGACACTCAGGCCGAGGTTACACAATAGCTCTACATAATGAAGGTTTCCTAAGCTGGAGTATCCTCTTTACTACAAAGACGTGGACAAACCTCGAACTGCGTGAGTGAAGCCTCACTCATTTCTTGTTTTGCAGGCAGAAGTGGAAAATACCTCAGTTTCTTCACTCAGAGCTGGAGTAGAGTACGTTTAGGCAACGAGGGAAAAAATGTTTTACTTTTTAGTCCAAATATTTATCACAGCAGCTCTCTCGTTGTTCCTTTTTTTTCTCTTTGTATCAAACACCCGTTGTTGCTCATCATGGCTTGTTTCTTGGACATGGACACCAAACTGGTTTGGTTTGCAGTGGTGTTCTTACGTTTTTTGTTGTTTTCTTTTTACCTAGAAAGGAGTCAGCTATCCAGAGAGTACTGCGCATGCGCAGTACTCTCTGGATAGCTGACTCCTTTATTTGAGGGGCAAACATAAACAAAGTCTTCGTCATTTCAGAGGTCATTACAGCCACATAGCGCTGTCTGAAGTGACAAAGACTGCAGCAGAGGACTATCTCTGTGCGGACCATGATGGAATATTGGGGAAAAACACAAGTTTTTGGACGATTAATTCAGTTTTAGGAGCGGCACTGTCTATGTCCCGATGGATCCCATTATACGGACGCACGCTGCACGATTTTGGATCTAAATATCTCCTGAAGCACTGCTTGGATCAGGAAAACCTTTTGGGTGAGTATTTTGTTCTACTTCATTGTATAAACAATGTAAAAGCTGTATAAACCAAACTTATCCTTTAAATGCTTAAGCACAACGTCAGCTGGCATTCAGTCCCGTTACGCCAAGGAGCCACCATCCTACCGCCAAGGATTCAGCAGTCCCATGCCCAAAAGCAACACACAAGCTCAGGGAGGGTCAGGGCTCCTGGTCCCTCTGTGGCTGAAAGGGCAGAGCAAGACAATTTGCAAAAGTACAGCCTGGAGCGAGATCCTGAAATAACCGTCCACAGTCAGACTGCATGTTCCCGGAGTGAGTGAGGAGTCCAGTTGGCGCAGGGCTCTGTAGCTGTGGGTTAGTGGAGCAGCTAACACCAGCCTGCAGCTACAAAGAATAGCAATGAGCTATCAATGAAGCCAATTTAGCCTGGAACCAAAGCAAACATGTTGCTTCTGCTAACGACTGGGCACTTACATTTCTACATTAACTGAGTGCAGAGAAATGATGAAATGAAGACATTTCCCGCTCTGCACGAAACAGAACTGCAGCAGTGATTAAAATTCAATGTGGAAAGCTGCAAGTCTTTAGTCTGGAGTTGTTTTTCTTTTCCTTCATGTGCAGAAAGATTTAAACACTGGTGGAGACGGTGGGTTTAAGGAACCAAAGCTACTTTCACATATGCACCATTTACTCTTAATTTGACGGCATTCTTCAAATCAGCGGTAATGCATGACTATGAAGCCAATTCCTCAACGGCAGTGAATTAGTGACGGCACTTTGGCTGCTAAAGATGAGGTAAAATTGGAGCTTAGTTCCTGGCTGGCCTGGCATTATGCTCTGATTCTCTCTGCAGACATACAGTGTGGGTGTGGGAGCAGTAACAGTGCATTAAAATGAAGATAAATTGTCACCTTTCTTCTTCACAGGAGCAGAGTGTGTATTCATGTACTTAACAGACTGCAAAAAACAGGATTTACGTTTAACCATTGGTTCCCTTAATGCAGAGGATAAAGTTGAGCAATTTCCCTTTAACTACAGCTGCTTAATAAAACACTTTTTCCTCACATGGGAACTGGTACAAGGAGAACAATCCACACAGCAATCACAGATTCTCTCTCGAACAACACTGACAATGTCACACTCTTCCTCCCAACAGGTGTTAAAAAGCTATTCCACTTGCACATTCTCGGAGCAGACTTGTAGACAGAACAGCTGCTTGAGTTAATGAAACAGTCGAAAAATGAGGATTTCAAATGTCTGAAGCAGGAAAGCTGAAAGGCTCTGTGAGGACGCTGTAAGTGATCTCACCAGGCACGGTGGGCCAACGTGCTCTTCGGGCCGACAGTCTTGACACTTTCTAAATTTATATATTGGTCTGGCAGAGAATGAATCCAGTAGATTCATGGGTTAAACACGTTTTAGATAGAAATTCAAAGTGACTTTTTAAAACACAAATTAACTCTTTCCTGACGTTATTTTTAGCTTTAGACTGTTTTTAAACATTACAGGGTTTTTATTTTTTATTTTTATTTTTTTAGTATTTACAACTAAATAATCTATCTACATCCATTACATGTACCACAGCAGAACCTCCCATTGCCCCGTGGCTGATGATGATGATGATGATGTTCGTGGTGGTGGTGGTGGTCTTAGTGCTGGTAATTGAGGTTGACGGTCTTTGGCTGAGTTTGAATTGTACACGCAGGTGAAATTAGCAAATAATATCCTTCTTACTAGTGAGATTAAAAAAAATATTCTAATTAATTACAGGATTTGTAATTGATTAATCTAATTAATCACGTGTTGATCTCATATCTGCTTAAGGTCCCAAAATAAAGAATTTAAATTCTAGGACACTAAAAAACTGTAGTGCATGACTGATCAAATGAATACGCAAAAAAGAGAAGATTTGTAAATCCACAATTTTTCTACTGAGAGAGCAGTGCACTCTTTGGATGAGAGATCAACATGAATATGAGGAGAAGATGTGAGATGATAGAGGCATAGCAAGACGCTGCAAGTCAGAAAAGTTCTGGCCACTCACGCTCCAATGGAGGATGTGTCGCTGTAGTTCAGGGAGAAAGAGCGGCGCCATCATGAGAAAAGATGACAGACAACATGGAGAGGATCAAAGGATGGAGCGCCAGAGATGAACGTGATCAAAAAGTTTGATATTTCTGTTTTTTGGACATAAAAGAAGAGAGTCCACTCTTTTTCGGTAGTTTTGGTGTTTACATGGTCATAGAATACAATATTATTTGGGTCTTGAAAGATCGTTCAAGATGCTCAGAGCAGCCCCAAGCTGAAACATGACACCAGAAAGATGAAAGAAAATTTCCAAAGAATTCCTAGATTTAAATACAGGACAAATATTGATCATTCAGGGCTTGTTTGATGCAGTAAAGAGTGAAGAATTATCTGTTTTTTACAGAATTGAGCTGATTTTCTGCAGGTTTTCAAAAAGGACGTGTGAATAAACAACATGTGGACGACAGTCCCACAAAAATCACTCTTGCTTCCCCGGGTTTAAGCATGTTGCTGAAGTCACGTGTGATACATTCAGGGACCGTCGGAAATTTAAAAATCTGACAAGAACACCACTTTTTTTTGTTTTGTTTTTTTGTTTTCACAGTTTCTGAATAGGACAAACGGTTTGTAAATGCCAGACATTTGAAAATAAGTGCGTCTTTGAATCCCCCGCGGGTTTGGGATCCAGATTAATCTGCGTTAATTTTTATGACACGTTAATTTGCAGTGTAATTAATTAATCGAATTAACACGTTAAAATGACAGCCTTAATTTATATTTAAGATCCAATAGGAGGAATTCTGCTTTATGATTTGTAACTGTGATAGAGTGGAACAGTAAACATTTTAATAGTGTTATCAAATGACTCTGATGCCAGGGACGTTTTTTTGTCCCAGTCCGCCCCTGAGTATCACTTTAATAAGTTTGCCTGTTCAGGTAAAGGTTGAGCTATCATCACTCCAACATGTTCAGGAACGTTTTATAAATCACCATCACAGCAGGAGGTAAAGGTGGCACAGATGACTGAGGTGAGCAGTAAAAAGCAGGTGAACTCCTCTCATCGCTGCTCACGCCCTTACTGTGAACACCACAGACCATTACCTGCCGTGTTTACATGCTGCAATCTCCAAAGTCTGAGCGGACGTTTCACAGAGAACTGGCAAAAATTGTCTCTGTAAAGTTTAGGAAAGGATGCAAGCATTTGTGTTCACACCTGCCTGGAAATCAGCAGGCAGGGAGGCTGAAAGAAGAAAATACATCAGGGTGTTAACGCTAACAGCATTATTTCTGTGTATCACCCAGACTCCTTTTCAGTGTACTGTTAGGTTTTATTATTTAGTCTATCCGCCCTAGCCCTCACAGCAGTTACATATCTGCTCTGAACATCTTTCTTCTTTTATCTATGAGATTTGTCAGCCTGTAAAAGTGAATTTCTCTTCTGGGATGAATAAATTTGTCTGTTTCAGAGTGGAGAAATGAGCCCGGACTCTCAAAAAGCAGCTGCAGCCTAAACCGTGAAGCTAGCTGTGTCACAGAGCAGATTTTATATTCTTCCTCTGATTTGAACAAATACGGGCAGAATCTGTCATCATGTCCCGTGTGTGTGTGTGTGTGTGTGTGTGTGTGTGTGTGTGTGTGTGTGTGTGTGTGTGTGTGAAGCTGTGTGTGTGAAGCTGTGTGTGTTAGGCTGAGTGTGTGTGCCACCTATCAACACAACAATCTGTTTTCAGGTGAAACAACCGCAGCAGCACATTAACCAAACCATACATGTCAGCACAGGTCACACACACACTTCCTGTAAGTCGACCCCGTGGCCTGCTGGGATGGAGACCTCGCCTCGACCCTGACTCGACCCAACAAAAGAGATGGAGAGGGGGAGGAGGGAGGGAGTAGGAGAAGGAGGAGGGGGGTGGAGGACACAGGGTTAAGTGTGTGTGTGTGTGCTCTGAGAGCAGAGCTGCTTCTGCAGATTTCTCTTCTCTCTGACTTTAAAGGATGGATTCCTCTTCTCAAACACTCTAACTCTAGTTATCTCTCTTTCTTTGATACTCCTCACTCGGCTTTGAGTGATTTTTCAATTTGGTGTGACATTTAACAGACACGATTTATCACAACAACATGACAGTCTGGACACAAAGAGAAAAATGTGGGTGCAAATTCTCTTTTTTTCCCTCGGTTATCTTCCTGGTCACTAACTTTCTCTCCCTTTCTGTGAAACTGTTTGCCTTTGTGGGTGAGACAACGAGTTTGTCTCATATTACACACTTAAACCACTTTTTTTTGTGACATTTGCAAAACATAAGAAGATAATTTTATCTGCTGGCACCTCTAAACCATCACTTTCTTTTTTTATCCCAAAAATGAAAGTTCCTTCAGATTAAGAACAAAGTCCATGGTTTTAAGTTTTACACTCACAAAAGAAATAAAAGTGTGTGACACTGTGTGAGCCCAAATGTTTCAAAGAAAGCTAAACTTTTAGCTGCTTTTTAGAGATTTTTGTCTGAAAAATAAAAAAACAGAAATGAGAGACCCGCTTATCACAAGACAATAAAGAGAAACAAGCAACTCCTGCAGGGTGACGCACACTCACATACCTGCTTGCAGTTCAGCAGCAGGTAAACACACACAATCTGTCTCTAATTGCCCATCCCCCCTCTATACACTCCCACACACACACACATTCCCGCACACACAGACACACAGACACACAGACACACACACACACACACACACACACACACACACACACACACACACACACACACACACACACACACACACACACACACTCCAGGTGTTCACGGTTCATTTTCCTGTCACATCATTTGTCTTCATTTCCCCGAGCAGCCAGATAAGACGTGAAAAGAGTGATACAAGGGAACTGTGTGTGTGTGTGTGTGTGTGTGTGTGTGTGTGTGTGTGTGTTACTGTGTTTAAGACTTCAAAGCTCCAAAACAAAAAAAAGAAAAAAAGAAGTTAGAGAGGAGTAAAGTTTTATTTCTTGTCCAAATTTCCTATCATCTTTGTGTTTTCTTTTAAACTGCTGAACCATGTGTGATTTTTTCTTTTTTTTTTAAATCTAAAAAGACGTAAAAAGAGGATTTGAAAGATAAGTGAAGGTTATAAACACTTCTCCATGAAGTTGTGTGAACATGTGTGTGTATAAAAAGTCTGCATAACTGTGTTTTTGGACACAGCTCTCTCTGGTTCCTCCTCTTGCAGCCCGTTCAGTTTGACTTTTGAAGTGATTTTTCTGAGCATGTCTTCACAGAAAGTGCAGTAGTGGCTGTGAGGCAAACACAGGCATTAATTATTCAAATGGGACAGCACCCAAGAGGTATATATAGATCATTTTTATATTTTTCAGGATGATTAAGGAAACGACAGCGAGAGGACTCTCCCTTTAGATCCACTGGCATCATTTTCAAAGCTCTGACTCTCTGCGTGCATTCTGACATCTTTCTTCTTCTCCTCTGGTTTTTCTCTCTCTTCCTCCACAGCTTGTCTTCCAGCGGCGCCGTGCGGCGGCTACTACAGCGCTGTCATGATGTAACGCAGCTGACACAGATCCGGAGAGTGCAGCTCTTTGGATAATCACCGTCATGCTTGGCTTTTATCTGAGGCGCTGGACGATTTAAAGCGGGCCGCGGCCACTTCTGGAAATCTCCAGGAATAACAAATGATGGAAAGTATTCCAGGATTAAAAGAGAGGTGGAATGATGGGAGGAGGAGGAGCAAACTGTGAGTGAGAATGAGGATGAAGAGGAGGTGTGTTTGCAAACCATCTGGATTCAGTCTCTGATAAGAAACACTTTGTCAGCAAGCACCTCATCACTCCCACCCCCCTTCTCCTCACTTTTTAACCCTCTGAAAATTTCCCTCCAAGTCTTCTTCTACTCTTTCCTCTTTTTTTTTCTGCAGGAAGTGATAAAGACGGAAAGAAAAGGGGAGTGATAAAAGCTTAATGTGGGAAAAGTGGAGAGAAGGAAAGGTCAGGATGTCTCGAGGCTCAGACTCAGACAGAGCTGTGATTTAGTAAATAGAGAAGAAAAGGCCAGGAAGAAAAACAGAAGGTTTCTGTTCACCTTTCACAGCGTTAAACTCTCTGTGCAGGTCAAACATCCTGTTTTCAGGAAAATAACATTTTCAGATAACGTATAAAAACGACTCTAAGACTAAAAAGTTTAGACTCATATTTAAATGTGACACCTAAAACCATGAAACCAGAGTTTCCAGAAAACAGCATGACTTAAGTGATGTTAAACTGTGGTTTGGTGTAAACGTATAACAATAAATGTGGTTTCCCAGATACCCGGCTTCATATAGACATGGCCTGAGTCAGCAAAACTCTGAAAAGTTGTGTGACGCTCAGAAAGTGGAACAGCTAACATGCTAAAAGTGATCAACAGGTCAGAAACAGGAGCAGACTCTGCAGAGGGGCTGATGAGACCAGGTTCAGCTCTCTGTGAGGGACTGCGTGAGCAAATAGTTAATAACTAATACATGATTAATAATTATTAGTAAATAATTAGCGTTAATAACGTTTTGAAACACCAGCGTAACACCGAATAGCATCACTCCTCTCTGCTGAGATGGTAAAAATAAAAGATGTCTCACTCCTCTGCAACTGTCCACTTAACTGACTTCAGGCCTTCACACACTGAGTCTGTGTTTGTTAAAGCAGAAATTTGATCCCATGTTATGTCGGTCATGTTTGCAGACTCACAGCAAAACTTTCATGTGTTTTTTTTTTTTTTTCTTTTTTCAAAACAGGTTGGGTTTTTGAGCATTTTATTTTCACCCACCCACCCAGCTCGCTTCCAGGGTTGTTTGACCATCCAGAGACGCCGTAGGCTACCTGCAACGTCACATTTTCACATTTTCTAACACGTTTTTTTGTCATTTGGGGCGATGTTTAGATGACAAACAAAGACTCGTGTGTGTATGCATGTGTGTGTGTCTACCTCAAACATACTGCCAGCTGCTGCTTAGCTCTTTTTAACCTGCAGGTAAAACTTCCCCTGCTCTCCTGTTTTCAGGAGTGGATGGATGGAAGTTTTTTTTCTTTTTTTCAAGTGAAGAAATAACCATGAAACAACCGTCACTGCACCACTTATTTTTGAAATAAATTTTCTAAATAAACGCACCAGATTCAGTGTGAGAGGTCTCTTTGCTTCATCTCTTATGGGTTATGGATCTAACTTTATGGATTATAGTTCCAAAAACTCTGCACTCAGTGTGCGAAAAGCCTTAACAGTGAAACATGTCTCACTCCTTGGCAACTGTCCACTCAGATGTGGAAAACACACACTCTGATGTAAGTGACTCACTCACTCTGACTGACACTGTGTCTGCAGACTTTTTTTGTCTGACAGTGTGGACTTAAATATTAGTCCTGTGTTTATCAAAACAATTCATTCACTGGTTTAAAATCTGAATAACTAATCAACATCAAAACCTGAGGTTTTGATCAAATAATTCAGTCCAGGATGGAAGTCCAGACCTGTCCTCTCACACTGTTTCACAACCCCGGCCAAGAGTCTCTCACACACACACACACACACGCGCGCGCGAGCGCTTAGCAATACGCACACATTACTGCTCCGCTGAGGTGATGAATGAACTATAAATGTCTGCGTGTGTAATGAAAAATAATAAAACATGGAAAAATATGGTGAAACGATCGAAATGAGAGAGACCTCTGTACAGCAGAGTGTGTGTGTGTGTGTGTGTGTGTGTGGGTGTGTGTGTGTGTGTGTGTGTGTGTGTGTGTACTAAACAGTAAATCCCTGTCTGTTCTAATATGCACTGCTGAAAATAATGCACTACACAACATTTCTGTGTGTGTGTGTGAGTGTGTGAGTGTGTGTGTGTGTACATTGTACATGGGGGGTCCAGGGCATTTCAGGAATAATTGAGACTTTTATTTTCTGAGTAATAGCCCCATCTAGAGTAATGCAGTCCATCAGGAAAATTACTACACACACACACACACACACACACACAAAGACAAAAGCACACACACACACAAAGACAAAAGCACACACACATGAACACACAACTGTACTTACAAGGGTGAGACACACTGACTCACATTCATTCTTCAAGTCCTGTTTCAGAGGCAGCGTCCTTCCTCTGATGACTTTCATCATCTCTCAGGCTTTGAAACATAAATACACACGCGCACACACACACACACACCCAGGCCCCTATATCGCAGACACCCAATCTATCTCACACATCACTCTCAAAGGCCTTGTTGCTAGGAGATAGTGTTCTATTTGTGGAGAGAGAGCCACAGAGAGACATAGAGCAAGATATATCTGGGTGTGTTTTTTTTGTGTGTGTGTGAGTGTGTGTGTCTTGTTGTGCATGAGAACATGTGTATTGGAGCAAGTGAGTGACAGAGATAAAGGAAAGAAAAATGCAGGAATTAGAAACTAAGGAGATGGGAGAGTCAAGTTCCTTTAATCTTTACACACACACACACACACACACACACACACACACACACACACACACACACACACACACACACACTAAAGGGTAACACTGCCAGCTTGTTCCTCAGACCTGCTGCTCAAACACACAACACCAGCTAGAACAATGTGTGTGTGTTCGTGCAGCTCATGCATGGTCGCTCATGTGAATGAGTACATATCCGAGCAGCTCCATGAATGCCAGCCTTAGTGTGTGTGTGTCAGCATGTGTGTGTGTGATCCAGCAGGTCATATAATGGTTGGCTGGTCACATTGTCTGCCCCAGCGGTCAGTCCTCCACACACAAACTGTCCCCTATAATCTACAAATACATGGTTTATAATCTGATAAAGCTGCAGAGCCAGAGAGGAAAATCCTCTGAATCACCGAGAGAAACATCACCACCGCCGCCACCACCACTGCCGTCGTTGCCAGCTTTACTTTGCTCCTTCTAAGAATAAAAAACATCCAGACACACGTTCAGGTTGGAGATGCAGTGAGCAGCTGGTGTTAAAACATACACACTACAGCAGAAACAGGCTTCTATTGATTGATGTGAATTATTTCTGTAAATAAGCAGGAAGAGAAAATGAGACGTGAATAAATCGATGCACAGCTAGAAAATTCCCTAACATCCTTGTTTCTGCAAGTCTCTGCTCGGAAGGATGACCTGAGACTGTTTCCACTACGAAATCTGGTGATTTTGTCCGTTTTGGTGCTGAAGCTGACATTTTTGTCTTTTCATGACCACGTTGAAAAAATGACGTTGTCACTACATATTGAAAAAATGTATCAAATTAAAACAACTGAAGCTACAAAAAAAAAAAAAAAAAAAAAAACAGTTTTACACATTATAGGCCTGAAGCATTTGAGGGTACAGCATGTCACAACTTCTTCAATTATCAATGCATGCACTGCCAGACGTGTCTTCTGCAGAGTGTAAAGGGTTAAGTGTGGAAATGTGCTCACATGTTTGAGCCAAGAAAATTAGATTCATTAATTCAAAGTTGGAAAGAAAGCATCTTTGAAGTGAGGAAAGCTTTGAGTAAACTTCATGAATCCTCCAAATAAAATGTTTTCATCTCAGCTCAGGACTGAGAGTTTATCACTTTTACCACTTTCCTTTTTTCAAGCATCAGAAATCGCTCAGTTTAGTTTAACACAGAGAAAAAAGAGAAATGAAAGGATTTGTTTTCTTGCAGCTCTGTTTCCATTCATTTAGCGTCTTCATTGTCACATAATCATTGGAAACATTGTTAAGTAATCATCACAGAGAGTAATTAAGCGTGCAGCGTTCAGAGGACGCTGTTCTCTTCTGGCGTAAAAAAAACACTGTGACGAGCAAATTCTTTCTCACCTCAAGGTGAAAACCTTTCACAGGTGCTGCTCTGCACAACCAGCACATGTTAACCCGACCTCTTTACATCAGTCTGCTCCAACTATGAGTGATTTTCGTGATTGTGACCACAGTTGGAATGTGGCAGCTATCTGTGCTGGTTGACTGACTGCTTTGTCTTTCACAGCGGTTGGTCTGAAACTCAGCAAGCTCCTAATCCACAGAGACATTCCAGAGAAACAGAAAAAAGGGAGGAATACGTCCAGCTGAGTACAATAAGTCACATGCACTGAGACATAGCAAAGACCTTGAGGTGCTGAGAAAACAACTTTTATGTATATATTCTACATTATTGCTACACCATTACACCGCAGCATCTGGTGATGCAACGACTGTAACACTGCAAACCCTTTCCACCTCCTCTGCAGCCACCTCGTCTACCTGAGCTCTCAACATTTGACAAGCTGTGCTGGATTAATCAGAACTTCTGTGACCTCAAGGAGTCCTCAATGTTTCTTAGACCAAGGACCCCCTTAATAATGGAGAGGTGAAAGACTGTAATAAAATTAAATAGATGAATAGATAAATAAATAAATAAATAATAAAATAATGGACGTCATCTTGCTCGGCTTGGAGTGAGGTACCCACAAAAGCTGCTCCCCCCGGTGACTGGCCGGGGTATGGGTCAAAACTCTGTCTCCCCAGTTATTCCAGATGAGCTGTGGTCAAACTTTGAAAAAAAAAAAAAACACTGGTGGAAATGTTTCCCACATCCAACTGTTGTGGTGATATGAAGATATTATCGGGCTGTGTTGTGTTCAAGTCCTCTTTTTTCTGAAAAGTTTCATTTTCATTAGTTATTAGAGGTTAAAAACAAGGCTTAACGTCACATTCAATGATGACTGACAGCTGATGTTCTTGTGTGTATTATTATTATTATAATCATTATTATTTTATTTTATTTATTTATTTATGGGGGGGGGGGGGGGGGTTAAAATATGTCGAGAGAGGGAGCAAAGACTCTCGATAGAAACAAGAGAATATCATTTTTGTCACCCTCCTCCATCCAGAGTCACAGGCGGTGCCTTTGACAGAATATTTTGGCTTCAAACCAGTATGATGCTGAAAGAAGGAGCCACACTGTCCATTAGATATAGGGTCTATGTGGATGACAGTTTTTTTTTACAAAAAAGATCAGTTTTGCCCTTCATGTATCCGTTAGCGTGTGTTTACGGACACTAACATGGACACAAATTGAATATTTGGGAACAAATATTAGTAATTACCAAAATGACATGGACCCCCTGCAGCACCTTCATGACAGGGGCAGTGTTATGGGTGGGCCCAAAAGTCCAAGGCCCACCCCTAACTTTTCCTTTTATTTCTACACTTTTTAAATCCATTTAAAAAGAGCTGAGTAAAATTTGGTCACCTCATGTTCGTTTTGTGAGTGTTAGATGCTCTGTCTTTGTTAAATGAGCCATGTGTTTCAGCCCTTTGAGAAAAAAAAATGACTGAGTTATGAAACATTAAGCATCATATTGATGGGACTGGAACACTATTTTGGGAAAGACCATAGATTTTTTTTTTTTTTTTTTTTTTTAACCATGGTTATTGACCCTTCTCTTACAGCCTATAATAAACCATAGCAGTGCAGCCTACTGGTGTGTTAGAGCGCCACTCTTTGGTCAGTACCAGAAGAGTGATTGCAGGTGTATCCGTTTGATGCACAGGAGAGTTTTATGTTAAAGTTGAAAAAAAAATGCTTTAAAACCACACAAAGTAACTGTAGTATATTTTTAGTAAATTTTTTAATCAAATTAACAGTCTACAAACTTTTTTTAACTTAAGGCCCAGCCAAAATTTGTCTGGCCCTCCCAAAACTGAAATCCCGGCTCTGTCCCTGCTCCATGGACTCCCTTGGGGGCACGGACTCTCTGTTGAAGAGGAGTCCAGAAAGTTGTAAATGAGTTCACTTAAAACACATTCACAAACAAAAAAAAAGTGGAAAGGTTTCCAGAAATTCCTGTATCAGTTTTGTCAGAGAGCTGTCTCTGAATTTTAGCTGAAAATATCAACTTCACCTTGCTTCCTAGTACATGTAGGCATCCACACATTCTGGGGCCAGCTTGACTTGTGATAGGTGATTAAAATACAAGATCCTGCAGCTGTTAGGTCACTCATACAGATTACAGAAGACTAAACTCCTCTGGGTTCTGAAATCACAGATTAACTTTCATCTGAACAGATCCAAAGTTTAGCAAAGTGTATTAAGATACCATAAAAAGAGTTTAATCTCACAGGTTAAAGGAACTTTAAAGATCATGTCCATGATCTTCAACAGAGACGGCCTCTTTGCTGTCAGTAGTGTCAGCTGTACGCCTCTGAGTGAAAAACAAAAAAGGGCTGGGCCCTTTCTCCAGGTTTTACGGTACGCTCCCAATAATCCTGCTGCTAAACGAGCAGTAAATGGTGAATATGAGCTCTCTGTTTTACAGCCTCTTTATTCCCACTCTGACGTCTTATCATCCTAATAGGCCTGTAGGAATCTTAATCAGTCACACATGTCCTTCTTCTCCTCTTCTTCTCCCACTGTCTCTGCTCTGTGTTCTTTACGACCCGTCCATCCGTCCCTCACACTCGTTTTTTTGCATGTTTCCTCTCACGGTGACAGTTTAATTCCTTTAATCCATCACCTACTTCCTCCTCTGCTTCGTTACTCACAGGCCCGCTGTACGAGTGTCTCAGAATGTATGTTTCTAATTGAAAAAGTAACGGGGGGTGCAGCAGCGTAAGAGGAGAAGAGCGAAGGAGAGAAAAAGAGGGAGAGGAGAGAGCGGTGGAATGCAAATCTCTGTGTCTGGAAGCGATTAGGCAAAAAGCTAAAGCCTGTCTTCTCTTTCTGTTACTGAGCAGCAGCAGCAGCACTAACCATCACCTCACACACACACACACACACACACACACACACACACATAATGCTAACACACGCGCACACTTCTTCAAAACACAATGCAAAAGCAAAGCTGGGGAATCTTCACTGTTCAGATGAGCTGATGCTTCCTCAGTTTAACACTTTGAAGAGTTAAATACAGTTCACACACACACCTCTGTGAGAGCAACACACACACACACACACACACACACACACACACACACACACACACACACACACACACACACACACACACACACACACAGAAAACAGGAAACAACATCCTTTCATTCCTTGGTTTATCACTTTTCCTCATTTTCACCTTGTGGAAAACAGGTAGGACACATTTCACAACAACTAACGTTACAGGATCAGTGCAACCTGATGAGCCGATGATGATAAAATAAGATAAAATCACCGCCTGAGCTCATGTCTGAATTTTAAAAAGTATTGAATGGAGATATTTTTAAATAAAATTTAAGAAAAAAATGACAAACAGTCCAAAACTACAAAAAACAAGATCCAAAATGTGTTTCTAATACTCAGAACAGCAGCACCTAGGACATAAACTGGCTTCCGTGTGTGTGTGTGTGTGTGTGTGTGTGTGTGTGTGTGTGTGTGTGTGTGTGTGTGTGTGTGTGTGTGTGTGTGTGTGTGTGTGTGTGTGTGTAAAAGAAGAGATGACCTGACCTGGAGAACAGAGAGACTGAAACATTAGGTTGACATTGACTAAAGAGTGTTACACTGCTGCCACTGTGAGGGTTATACAAAGGGGCACACACACACACACACACACACACACACAACCTCACACAGAGCCCGAGGTGTGCTGGTTGGAGACGCTGCCGAGGATTTCTGCTTCACTGAGGCTCAGTGGATAATGTGAGGAGAGCTGGAGTGGAAAGGATTTTATCACACGTGTTGTCTTTACATCTATAAAAAATCATTTTCTGTATGTTTCTGCATCTTTTATCTCATGTGTGTGTACATAGTAAAGTGTTTGACAGTAATCCTCACACACATGCTGACGTGTGCAAGCTCTGAGCCCAAACTTTGAAGTGATTTAAGTTTAGTGTGTTCACAGCGACATCTCCACAGTCCTTAAACACCTAATCCTACAGAGCTCCACTTTCATAAACTAAGTCCAAAAATGAGTTTAAAACTTTCAAAGTTGTGTTTTTGGGTCACTTGGAGACAAGAACAAGATTATTGACACAGGAAAGGTTCAGTTGCATTTTGTACAACACCAGGAGAGCTATAACCACAGATCAATTTACCTCCCTGACCTACTCTTCTGTAAAAAATAAAACAAATATTTTTTTTTCTCTTTAATATGTAAACATTTTAGCTATGATAAAAAATGTAAAAAGAGTCAATTTAAAACTAATTTGAGCTGTACATCAGTGTCAGGTGATCTGACAATGTGCAGTATTTTGACTCAGAGCGGACCAGGCCTCAGAGAGCAACCGACTTCTGAAACTGAAAAAGAGAAATGCCTCTTTTTACGTCCTCAGGAGCCCAAAAATTACAATTCTTTTATCATTATAAGAGCCTGATGGAAGGAAAGAAGGAAATCAATAAAGAAAATCTTATTGAAAAATTAAAAAAATAAATTAAATTCAGATTATGAAGGCAAAACGCTTCTCCCCTGAAGTGTGTGTGTGTGTATGTGTGTGTGTGTGTTTGCCATTTTATAGAACTGTGTAAGAATGACGAAGAACTGGTGAAATCAGCTGAAGTGTTAAATATGTTGGTCTTATTTCTGCAATGCAAAAAAAACAAAACAAAAAGATTGATAATTGTGGTCCGAACTAGTGATACACTCGTTTCAAGGATCTGTCTCCGTATTTTAGCGAAAAAATAAAGATAAGCGACATCGATTATAGATCTGTTTTAGAGCTTTACCACTACTGACCAGAAACTCACTATGATATGATTAAAATATAATCAATAAGGATATAAATACAGTATTTTTTAAATGTTTAACGGAGGCACAGTGCGGTGGTGCAAAAAGCAGCAAACTAATGACGGTGAATGTAAAAACGTCGACGCGTTGCAGCAGACCATACTCCACCATCTTATTAACGGTGTGATCTTAACCTGTGCATTTTCAACATTAAACATTGAACACATCTGAGGTACATTACCGGGCTTGATGGCGAAAGTTTCGATTAAATAGTTTTTAATTTAGATTGAACATTTTACGAAAGTGCGTCACACACCGTAAATCGCTGAATTTATCGTAAAGTTTCCCCGTTGAAGTAAAAATGGAAGACGTTTTCAGCCCTGCTACTCCTTCAGCGCCTGTCGTTGGTGACTTTCTGGTGGACTCTGTGTCTCTGCATGTTTCCCATTACCTCCTCCTCTTCCTCATCCTGCTCCTCTTCCTCCTCCTCATTGATTGGTGCCATAGTTAAGGTAATTTCCCCCATCTCCATTCCCTTTGAATACTGCCCGGTGTAATGGCCAAAAATCAAAACCAGACCCTGAGGCTAATGCTTACTATATGATTGACCACTGAAATATTTATACAAGTCTGTGTGTGTGTGTGTGTGTGTGTGTGTGTGTGTGTGTGTGTGTGTGTGTGTGTGTGTGTGTGTGTGTGAGCAGAGATAATGATTGGCAGGGAGGCAGAAGAAGACGACAGTGATTTGGCTGATTTACTGACTGACTGGTCGGCGTGTGGAGGAAGTAAAGCGAGTGCAGAAAAAAATAAAAAGAGGGAGAAAGAAAATGGAGAGACTGCCCGGCTGATTGTCGGCTTACTGACTGACTGACTCCCCCCTTGATTTAGCTCCAGTCTTTAGTTTGGAAAGTGTGAACACAGCCAAGAAAAGGCCACGAGAGACAGAGAACAAAGGCTGCGAGCGAAAGAGAAAATAAATGAAGGGAGAACAGGAGGAGAAAAAGGGAGAGAGGGAGGAAAAGGAGGTGAAATGGAGCTAAAATTCAAATTCACTGAGCCGCCTGATGCAGAGAAGTGCTCTCCTTCGCCCTCCTCCTCCTCCTCCTCTGTGTTACCACTTTCTCACCAAATCAAACTCTGAGGCCCCAGTCTGGCACTGTTTTAACACACACACACACACACACACACACACACACACACACACACACACACACACACACACACACAGATTGACTGTGTTGTTTTTGTCAATGAGTTTACATTCAGTCAGTGAATTCACACAATGACAGGCAATTGACTAGAGAACCAGTTTCCACAGGCATGCACACACACTCTCGCTCTTTTCAAACACACACACTTACACACACATGTCAGGACAGTGTGCAGCTGCAGAGGGAGAAAAGGAAAATTTCAGTCTACCTTGCCTGTGTGAGTACTCCAGTTTCCCCGGCTTAAAGGGTTAATGCCCCCAAAAAAGACATAGGATCCTTTCAGGCACGCATGAACACTCAGGAGTTGCTCCTGCTCAGCGGAGAAAAAGCACCATACACCTCCTCCTTCTTCCCTCGCGTCCCTTCTTCTGTTTTGGAAAAGACGAAAAATAGACAAAAATCTCTCCTTCTTTTAGCCTCAGTCTTTTCTCTCACTTCACCCAGCCTCTGCGCTCCGGCTGAGGGATGGAGAGGGGGAAACGCTGCAGACGAAGGAGACAAAGATCCTTCTTTCTCTCCTCTTTTTCCCTTCTTTCTGTCAGTCAACAAAAAGAGCACATTTCTCCTCCTTTGCTCTGATTCCTTCCCTTCTTCCTCCCCCTGCCGCTGCCTCCTTCAGCCTGAGTGTGTGAGTGTGTGTATGTGTGTGTGAGGGAGCGCCGTCTCCTCTCCTGCTTCTGCCTCCTCTGCCGAGTGTGTGCCTGACTCCCTTCGTCTCTCTCTCCCAGGCACTCTGCGACTGAGCAGCGCTCTTGCTGGTGGAGCAGGGAGGGGGCGGAGCGATGAGGACAGAGGGAGCAGGGGGAGAGTGGGATTGGTTGACACAGAGGGGGGTGAGTGAGATAGAAGGAGAGAGGAGTGAGAGAGGGGGAAGAAAGGAGACGAGGAGGGAGCGAGGGAGGGGCTGGGTTTCTGGTTTGTGCATTAGGAGGCTGGAGGTGTAGATGTGAGGAGAGAGGAGGAGGTGGGCCGGGAGAGAGGCACACCCTCTCCGTCTCAGCCTGTCTCTGCATTCTTTGGCTCTGATCTCCTGATTTCCTAACCACATATGTATTCATAGCACAGAAACTACACCTCTCAGCCGCTCGCAGGATTTCTCTCCCTCATCTCACTCTCTCCCCCTCTCTCCCAATCTCACACACACCACATTCTGCCTGGCTGTGCGTGTGTGGATGTGTGTGCGCGCAGTTAGGTTTGTAGCAGCTGTATAAACCAAAGGTAGTGAGGCAGAGGGGGGTGACTGGGCTCAACTAAAAGATTCACACACACCCACACACACACACACACTTGCATGTGAAATAATGGTGGCATACAGTCTGTGATTTCATGCAGTCTTTAAATACTGAGGCCAAATGGAGTCTTTTCATAAAAATCAACCAGCTTTGATCAAAGAGCTGCAACGACGAGACCAAGTATTTTCCAAGAGCTGTAAAAACACATTTAAAAAAAATCTGATGACACACTTTGAATTAAATTAATCCAAACAAAGAGTTTTTTCCTTATTTTAACTGTATTATTAATATAAATCTATAATCAAGTCCTACACATGTTTTTCCTGGATTACCATAGAAAGTTTAATAATGTTAAGAAAACTCAAGGGGAAAAATTAAGTGAAAAAGATGCCATTAACAGACCTCAGTAATGTTATGTGTGTATATCTATCTATCTATCTATCTATCTATCTATCTATCTATCTATCTATCTATCTATCTATCTATCTATCTATCTATCTATCTATCTCTCTCTATCTCTCTCTCTGTCTATATATATATATATATATATATATATATATATATATATATATATATATATATATATATATATATATATATATATATATATATATAAATAATTGTAGATCTAACGTTAACCCAGCACTGGGAGGCGCCAGTTAGTGGTCAAAGTGTGGTGGAAAGGAAAACTACATCCCCCTGAAAAATAAAATCAAATTGGACTTGGACAAGTGGATAACATTGCCGCTTTCTCTCATCGGCAGAATAAATGTACTTAGAATGAACATCCTTCCTAGACTCAATTTTCTTTTCCAAATGTTACCATGTTATATACCCTTAATCTTTTTTAAGGATCTTAACAGATACATTTCAAAGTTTATTTGGTGTAACCAAAAAAAAAAAAAAAAAAAAAAAAAAAACAAGAATAAGCCTTTAAACTCTTATGAAACCAGTTCCAAAGGGGGGGCTTGGTCCTCCCAACTTCCAACACTACTTTTGGTCGGCCCAATTACGAAACCTACTGTCATGGTCAAATGAGGGCCATGGCTCCCTTTAGCAACCTGTGTGGAAAATTTATCAACTCAAACCTAAAGGACATACTTGGGGGAAACGGAAAACCAAAAAGGGAACCTGTAGTGACAGTAAAGCTTGAAATTGTCATGTATCTACTGTGCTCCATGAACTTAACCTTGGCTTAGCAATGGTTGGTGGTTTATGACAAATCTGCATTTTATAGACTCTTGTCATCACAAGTGTACTGTATGAACTTACATGTATGTTTTGGTTTAAAATGTTGTTTTTGAAATTCACGTTTTTTTGTTTGTTTGTTTGTTTTTTGTTTTGTTTATTTTCTCAGTAGATTGCTGTATTTTGAGTTTTTATCATTGCACTTCTTTTTGCTTTTTCTACTTTTGGAATTGTCGTAAAACAACTTTGCCTTTTTCATAGATGGTTTTGGTGTTTGTGGGAGGGTCTTTGGGTGGGAGTTTGGCGGTGTACTGCTTTGTGTGTTTATATTTCTGTTATTTACTGTTGGAGGTTATAAATGGTGAAAATGCTAATAAAATACATATACAAAAGAAAAAAAAAGTGTGGTGCCCCATGTACAGTCTTCACTGCAGTAGTCACAGAAACCACCCCTTTTTGTCCTTGACTCTTTGTCCTTTCGCTTCATCTCAATCCCTGCTCTCTACTTCTTAAATTTTCTGACAATCTTCTGTTGAAATGTCTTATAGAAGAAAAAAAGATGCTGCATGTCAAAAAATAATTAATTAAGAAAGAAAAATAAATAAATCAATTTCCTGCAAATTTCTGTTGATGTTTTTCAAGGATATCCGTTTCTAAGTTGGACAGAATACAGAAGTACTGTGGTCGTGATGACATTCAGGATGCAAGACAGGAAAAAAATCAATCAAATTTAATAAAAATTAAATCAATATTTTATGAGCACAGAGAGCAATCAGTCTCAGTAACTATTTAAATTTGCAGGTAGATGCTATGCTTGTGCATACTGTTGAGTTATTATCGTCATTTATCTTGGTGAGTGACATGCATTGTAGCTCAAATATATGTACAAACTGAGCTGAAACTGATGTAACTGGACAGGAAATAAATGATTTCAGTGTTAATATTCTTACTTACATGACAACAATTCAAGAGTTTCAGTCATTTCAGTGTACAGATGTACCCAGCAGAGAAACAAGTGTTGCCTACTCAATCTGTAATAACTACTTACTGTGTCCATTAAACACAGAATGAATTGAAACATTACTGAAAAACTACAAAGAACTGAAAGAAACAGAGAAGAGTCTGAAGGCTTTCTGCATTTTTTTCAAGCTGTTCAAAGATAAACACAAAAATATAAAAACAGTTCAGACTGCAGGATCAGAAATATTTTGGTCTAAAAATGTTGTTTTCAGGTCAAATCAGTCTGAACATGAAAAACAATCCTGATTCGATCCAGATCCTGCTATAAAACCATTCTGAAATATTCTGTCCTGCTTGGTCAGAGGCAGAGTTTGCTGATGTTTACGCAGCAGGTAACACTGCAGAAAACTGACCATTGACCATCTGGGATCAGAGACACCTGAGGGACAGGTGAGCTTTGACTTCATCAGTCTGTGATGATGGAACAAGGAGGTTTGAGCACACCGAGAAAATTATTTTTACAGAACTTACTCAAAGAAAGAGTTCAAAAACAAAGAATTCAGAGATTTCTTTGACCATTAATAAAAAAAAGTCAGCAAGATCAGGTGAACCTCACACATGGTCACCCTGTTTCTGACTTCATGGATACACTGATGAAAAACAAGGGAATACAGAAGCTGGATGTCTCTGATCTAACTTTAGCTGAGAAAGAATAAAGGCTGTGAATATTAAAGTTTGTATTTTAGATCAATGTAAACAAGGTCACATAAAAAATGACTTCCTGCTGCTCTTTGGTCTGTTTCTTTACAGAAACTCAGGGTTTAATAACTGAAATCATACAACACCAACTATGATATGTAAACCACAGTTCCTATATTAACCTCACACACACACACACACACACACACACACACACACACACACACACACACACACACACACGGAGTTTGAGCACTGCTGTTAGTCTTTCCAGTAATATCTCCTCAACAGGGGACTGGGGATATTGCTTGGAAGAAAATTGACATTCATTCCATTATTTCACACATGGGCGGCCTTTCACTAGGTTACTCGGCGCTGCACGCACAAACACGGACACACAAAGATGGAGAAGGGACATTACATTCAGTGTGAAGAAAATGTCCTCTGCTGCTGCTCTCCAAAGATAGAACGGACAGAGCTTGGGCTCAGCGTGGACGCCACATGTAGCAACAAAGCTGAGGCCGACTGAGTTTCAGCAGGGACAGTGACAAGCATGCGACATCACGTTACAACCCAAAAGGCAGACTGTTTTCTGTGGTGATTTAAGACTAAAACAGGAACATACAAAGCGTGTCCCGCTCTGTGGATGTTAATCACTGGAGTCTATCTGATCGTAAACACAGGGGGTAGACAGCAGGATTCCTGCAGTCTTCTTGCGTCTGCACGTCCACTGCAGCTTTGAATTTGCTTTGTACCCTTTTTAAAAAAGCGTCTCAGCTTTAAGCCTCTGAGTGGGCGTTTCCTTTGGAATCGCTTGACTGACAAGTGAGAGTGGGCGCTGCTAGGAGACGTAACGTCAACTTCTGTTGATGCTTTTTCTTTCTGAACAACCATAGAGCTGTGGTTGTTAGCCACAGGCAAGCAGAGTCATGTGACTCTATAGCACAGAGACGAAGCCTTCATACGGTTTAATTCTCCACAAAGCAAGGTGTCCAGCTTCCATCAGGACCAGGTGACTTTTCTTTTTCTGGACTGCAAAGTGCACTCAGGGGAGAAAAGAGAATAAAAACGGAGGAAGGCAGTACAGGGAAGAAAAAAAAAACAGGTTATTTTGATTGTTTTTTTTTTGTTTTTTTTTCTTTTTAAGCAAGAATGTATCTTAAATTATTTGGAGATAAAATACTTTGACATCAAGTCATATCTGGTGGAGACAGTGAGGTTAAGAAAGAAAACAATAAAGGTTTACTTATTTTAACATTTTCCAGTGCCAATATCCCTATAGCTGCACGTTGAGCTAACTATTATAACAGTACACTGCACTGATAACTCTAAAGATTCCCCCATTCAAATTGCTGTGGGAGTGGGAAAAAAATTCTAGTATTGCTTTGACAATCCAAAATAAAAAGAAACACTGTCCAGAAAAATTCTCCAGAACATTATTAATTGTGCAGCCTGCTCCAAAAAAAGGCAACATAAAACATAACAAACTCAAGTATGTATAGTTAAACTATCTATTTATCTGAATATAACAGCTTATATTTTATATACTATTTGTTAAGAGGAGCATTCATTGATACTTAAAAGGCTCAGATTAAATTAACCTCTACTTCTTACGACTCCTTTTATAAAACATGCAGGATATGGATACAGCAGTTTGGCCTGTGGTTTGTTTGTTTTTTGTTTGTTTGTTTTTTTGTGGACGCACATGTCCTTTATGATGACTTTATTTATTCATTCATTCATTCATTCATTCATTTATTCATTTCTTTTTTCATTTTCTTATTGCAGATTCAAAATAAAGTATCAAATGCAATTCATGTACATTGACCTCAAACACACAATATGCAACTAGATCATCAAACTTTCAGTCACTCATGATCTTTTAAACTTTAAGCAAACAACCTCACATCAGAGCAAGAAAGGCCTTCTAGGTAGTCAACAGGGATGACTGGCCTTTTGCGAGCAGGACAGGAAGTGCATTTTGAGACCCAAAGCTGATAACTTTGGTCCTGTTTAGACAGACCATCAGAGCTGGACCTGTTTCTTAATCCTTCTCCTGTGAACATGATGTGGCCTACATGATGTGATGCTGTCTCTGATATGCAGTTTGTACAGTTTAAAGTTTTCAAATGTTTCTGTAACTGTAGAGTTCTAGATTATTTGAATAATTTGATCTGTGAGAAAGGACAGATTTGCATTTTGATGTAGCCTTGGTCATCAGATGGAGGAAGGACATGGTGTTTTCAGGAGATTGACTGATTGGACAAGAGTGATTGGAAATAAAGAAATGTGCTCTCCGAGGTTAGAGGGACAGCTGCTCAGCATAAAATAAAGTTTTTATTTTGTGTGGTACAAGAAGCAGGTCCTTCTTTATGAGCTTGCTTGATCCTGAAATGTTACGATGAATGATCGCGTGCTTTAAGAACTAATTTAGCCCTGACACACACACGGGGTAAATATTTTATTAATCTATATATCATCATCATCATCATTCGCACACACACACACACACACACACACACACACACACACACACACACACACACACACACACACACACACACACACACAGGCTAATGATATAAGCATCATCTCCCATAGAAGTTAATGGAGTATTGATTTTGGCATAGAGGCCACTGGCAGGGAGAGCAGGATATAAAGTGAAGAGTTATTCTTAATCTTTAATGCTGCTGCTTTTATTACACATTTATATAAAACACATATTTCTGTGTACCTTTGTGTGTGTGTGTGTGTGTGTGTGTGTGTGTGTGTGTGTGTGTGTGTGTGTGTGTGTGTGTGTGTGTGCGTGTGTGCGTGTGTGTGTGTTTTTTATCTGTCCAGCTGCCTGTATGGACTTTAAGGACTTACAGGTGTTTTTGACCTGCAGGGCTCTCACTAAGGGATGAGCAAAGCATGATGGGACCTTGCGTACAGGTGTTAGCCTCTGACTGTACATCTCAGGTAAACAGGGATCACACAAAGAAGCTCCTGATACTAAAAACTGTGAGTGATATTACTTGCACAGAGTCCAAAGAGCACCGTCAAATAAAATGAATTGAATCAAAAATAAATGTAATAAATGATCAAAACACCAGCAAATCTTATTGATACATTTAATTATTCATTTGTTTGTAGTTGAGATATCTTTGAATTTAAATAATTTCTAGTGTGAATATGTAACATTGCTGCCACCAGTGTTGGGCAGCAGGACAGTCCTGGAAAAAAAAAAAAAAAGATTTTTATTCTCAATGAGTCACAGCAACAAAGAAGTGTAAAAAATTAGATATATACACAATAAATAGATAAATAAATAAAAATAAAAAATATGTACTTGGTATGGCAAAAAAAAAATAAATACATGTAAATACATATTTTTTTAAAATCATTAACTATAAAAATGCTATAAATAATTTTTATTTCTTTTTAGGTCATCTACCATATTATTTTAAAGGCCTTAGTATGAGAATGCTTTACGAGATTCTTGGAAGACCGAGTCTCATTTAATTAGAAAAGTATTTGTATGTATAGACTTAAATAACATCGTAAGCACAATGGTTAGCTCAGTGTTTTTGATGCTTTTTATATATTAAATGTATTTTAACACTCTTTTAAATTTATTTACACCATAAAAAGCATAAAAACGACAACTATTTTAGATATTATCAGATAAACCAATTTATAGATTAATTTATTAGATTTAATCTTTTTTTACAGAAATATTTGTACACACACATTTTTCAGATTATCAGTTTTATCCTCATCCTTAGAAGTCGCACTCTGACTCTAAGTGTTGGCTCTGTGTCAGGGGTTAAATGTATCTCCTGCAGTGATAACTTTAACCTGAAAGACTGCATCAGAACTTTTTTTTCCCCTTTTTTTTAAATCTATTTTGATGAGGGACAAAAAAAAAGGCTTTATATTGAGACCATTATGGTATTTTGTTCTTTGATGTGGTATATTTGCACATGTTGTTTTCAGCTTTACATATATTTAATGTATTATTCCTGTGATCTGAATTGCATCTTTTTGTCCTTTTGTTATCTCATATGGCAAATGCTAAGTGCAGAAGTGTGGAAACAGATGCATATTTTGTTAAAAGACAGTCAGCAGATTCAGCAGATTGAGCAGCACAAGCACAACGTGGTAGACCACGACAATCGTAACAATGTTAGGGTTGTTTGCGCGTTTCCACTGAAAACTGAAAGGCAGTTTTTAAAGGCTTGCTTTTAGGCTGGCTAAAACGCTGTTTCCATGTAGATGAAAGGCCAGATCACAACATTACTTTTGCGTTTCATCATTCAACCGTTGTCGTGTAAATGCCCCCACCGAAAAAAAAAAAAAAAAAAAAAAAACCTCTAAGAGTTGATTTCTGGACTTTTGTTGTGACAGGGTTCCCCCTGCTATCCGTTGTAGTCACAGATGGAGGGATACCCCTAAACTGCAGACGACCGGCTGCTGGTTTAAATTTCTACTGTGAGGAACAGAATGGATGAGTGTGAAACAGAAACCTCCAGACTTAATAAATGAGTGATGAGTGTTAAAGAGCGAGAGTCGCTGCTGCACCGCTTTTTAAATGGCTAAAGACAACACTATTATCAACACTAACTGAAACACTACAGATGTTTTTACAAGGAGCGGCTTCACAGGAGGGATCTTTCCTCAAAAGCAGCCCGACAGTTTGCAGGATTCACACCTTGGGGTGGACGTGTCTTAGACATGCCTGAGAGGATGAAGGAGCTGTGTTTTTAATAAGGTCAGACAAACGAGAGCACATCAGTCCCTCCGTCCTCAGTGGAGCATGTGAGTGGAGAAAATTTCCGCTCCTGACTCTCAAAGCAGTGTCTTGTGTGCGTTCACACAATCCAAACCAAAGAGGCCGCAGCGATCTCTGAGCTGGACTCAGGTTTCAGCTCACTTTACCACGCTTGCTGCCCACAGGCTCTGAAGGAGGTAAATGCTGTGCTGCGTTTCAAGTGTTGAAAAATAATGAATATAATAATATGAGGTAGGCATTGGCTGCTTTTTGATTTCTGTGGGTTTGCAGTAGAAGATAACATGAACTTTTCAAAAAAATAAGGACATAGTTGTATAATTGGTCCGTTTTTTTTTCTGTTTTTTAATATATATTATTATTATTATCATTATTATTATTATCATTATTATTATTATTATTATTATTATTATATTTTTTATTTATTACTATTATTATTTATTTATTATTTATTAATTTATTTCGTCGGGGGGGGGGGGGGATCTGCCATTTACTGAATCTTAATCTGCTGAACTAAAAATGTTACTAGTGATGTGCGAATACCGAATACTGAAATATCGATACTTCTGATGCCAGCTGTCTGTGCTCTAAAATCGATTCTCAAACCAGAATGTCGATACTTTTGATACTTCAGTCATTTGAGGTCCTGTAAATCATGGACAGGAACACAGTGAAAAGTCACCAAACTGTTGAGAACCTATCTAAATGATACGCTGTTCTGTGGGAACTACTTTTTCTTCCGCCTGGCCAAGTGCGTAATGTGTAAGTGCAGCTGCGTGTTGCTCAGTCTGTCACTCCCTCTCACACTGTCGCAGGACAGAATGGCAAAGTGCAAAAGAAGTTGTGCTTGGAGCTATTTTAGCTTCACAAACAACCAAGACGCTGTTTGTGATATTTTAATACAAAACATCAGGACTTGTGGCAACACGGGGAACCTCGTTAAACACCTCAGGTTGAGTCACAATCAAGAATACGAGGCATTTATGATGAGGAGGAAAGAGAAGGTGGATGAGGCAGACATCTCTGAATCCTTTGGTGCTGCAGGCAGACACCATCCAGGTACAGAGGGAGAAAATGTTGAGCTGTAAGAGTTGCTGAGCACTGTTGCTATTGTCGAATTAATAAATATGGTTATATGGAAATAAGTAGCATAATAAATACATGCTTCAATAAATAACTGCATGAGTTCATCTAGAGAAATAATACATTTCAAGGAGACAATCTCACATAGGCAAAAAAGCCTAGATTAATTCAGGAAAGGTTTCTAAAGAATTGATCATTAAAAGTGGATTACAAACAGCAGGTGTTAACAATTAAATTACACAGAACAATTGTAATAAGACATGGTGAGTTAAAATATATATTATAAAAGATGAATGAAAGATGACATCTAATCTATAAAATATATCCATTATAATTTACAACCTGTCTAATTTCTTTGACTGTCAAATAAATAATTAAAAACATAGGTATTGCCAAACTCCTGAAATTATTGTTGCATTTATTGATTTATTAAACTAAATGTTGTACTGGCAATGTTAACTTTGTGGTATGATTTGAAATGCTCTCATTTTTTTAAGATTTACCAGACACAGTACATGTATTTACACTAAGTATCAGTATCACCGATGCCAGCCTGAATTTTACTCAGGATTGGATCGGAAAGGAAATCGATGGTATCAAACATCACTAGATGATACAACAAGGTGAACACATTTTACATACAGCTTATGAGTTTAATGTTTGGTGCAGCAGAGCTGAGAGTTCAGTGGGTGAGATTCGTCAAATTAGCAAACAGCTGCAGTAACCAGTTGAACTGCGTTTGAGACAAAGTGGACAGCACCACATGAGAACCATTGGATCGTCCCCCAGTGGCTTGGTTACAAGAAGGCAACACTTTTTGTTGTTGTTGTTACTTCATGTTATTCACTCTCTGGCTTTCCGTGTGTTAATGCTTTTGCTCTGTTTTGTGCAAATGCTGCATTCATTTTGTTTGTCTTAAACCCCAAACAGCATGGTCAGTAAACACAGCAGAGGCATGAGGGTGCTGATTCATCGTCTATTTGTGTTCGCTTTTCTCAGCCTGTGGCCAGATGTGCAGAGGTGTGACAGCAGGTAAGTCTCAGCTGTTTCCACATTTACAACAACCGTATGACTTCCTGCAAAGACTGGTGAAATTAGCATTTTAGGCAAAAGCTGTTTTTGAACCAGGCTGTAACTATGTTTTTGATACCATAAAAGTTTTTTTTTTTTTTTTTCTCGGCTTGGTGTGTACGTGGTTTTTGGTCTTTCTGCAGCCAGCCTCATGCTGATTCTCAATTAACAGGAACTGTTCGCACATTGAATGATAACCTTTGGTTAGAGCCTGATATGTATGAACCTGAAATGTTTCTTTAAAAAAAAAAAAAAAAAAAAAGGAATGAATAATAATAATAATAATAATAAAAAAATTAAATAATAATAATAATAACAAAAATAATAATAATCATCATCATCTTAAAAAGTGTAAAATAAAAAGTAGAATACATTAACTCACCTGAAATGTAACAAATGTGCAACCTTAAATGTGATCATTTTTTTATTAAAATTTTATTATCAGCTATTACATTGTAAACTACATTTTGGGACATGGTTACATAGTAGGGCACCCACCCCAAAAACTAAAATATTCCCAAAATACTACTAATATTACTACTATTAATACTAATAATTATAATAGTAATAATAATAAATTCATACTATTTTGTAAATGATTTGGGAGCACTACATCAACATGTGCTATGAGCCTAATGTGACTTATCTAAGCCAGTTCCAGTGCTGTTCCACAGCACTGTGCACACCCATCTGTCAGAAAACTTACATTTCCCCTGTTCTTCCCTATCTATATCTATTCCCTTCTCCTCACGATTGCGTTCCTTAGCAAGGCTAAACAGCTAGTGAACAAAAACTTCAATAAAACCATGTCTTTTCTTAAGGAGGCTTTACTGGTGGCTGTTTCTGTAAAACTGAAAAATACATGACAAAGCTTGTACCGATAAATTGTACAAAAACATACTGAGGGCATAAAAATACTCTGTGCATAGTTCAATGCATGTGTGTTCAACAGCTCAAGCTTTAACATAAAATAAAACTCTATAAATTCTTCATCCTCTCTTTACATGAGAACCTCTGAAAAAACCACAACAAATGTTTAGAAAGCAACGCTCTAAAAATAACTGACTTATTATGAGCCCTGAGCTTGAAACAGGACATGATACAACCCAACTTTTAGCTAGCTAGCTCAGCAAACCAGCATTTCTTGATATTTTCCACCCAACCAAACAACTTTCTCTTAAAAAAAAATCTAATCTGCAAGCCCATGGCAGTAGCTTTACAGTAGTGAAACCAAACCAGGAGAAAATGAAACTTAAGAAAACATAAGCACTAACTAAAAATGTCCACAGGGAGGCAGTGAGCGCCAGCTGACCTCATCACATAGTAATCATAGTATCCCCATAACGATGCTGATCAATGTCTGTAAGTTGAGGACAAGTCAGATGGTTTGCTCCCAAAACAAGCGTGCATACTGTTTGAGATGCTTAACGACCACTGAATATGACGTCATCAAACACAGTCTACAAAGCTCAGCCTTCAGGATTAAGAGGATTTTTGATTATACCCCAAGTTAATGCAAACTAATGTAAACATTAGCAGATAGAATCTCAATCAGAATAGGACACCTTTTTCTCTGAAAATACCTATTTAAAAAAAAAAAAAAAAAAAAAAAATATATATATATATATATATATATATATATATATATATATATATATATATATATATATATATATATATATATATTACCATATAACACTTTTAAAAGCCTTAAATTTGAAATATTTGTTTATCACCTATTAATACCTTTTTAAAACCCAGCGGACACCCTGAATACCTCTGCAGCCCACCAGGGGGGACTTGGCCCACAGGTTGTGAATTACTGATGCAGAAGAAGGGCCCCATTTACATGACAATCCGAAAAACACTAAAATACAGTAAAACCGCAGTGAAAAAAATCTGCATTTACACAGAAACACTGAGGGACTGAAAACACTGTAGTTAGCATGTTAGGCCTGTAATTGGCGCTATAACGGTCTTGTCCAAAGGCGGCTTTTGGTAGATCTCCACTGAAGTGGAGTTGGGCCAATCATCTGGTGTATTGAGGAATACTAAGAGCAGAAGTGGAGCAACAGATGCTCATTTTGTTGAAAGACGGTCAGAAGATACAGCAGACTGAGCAGCACAAGCACAACATGGTAGTTCATGACGATCGTAACAACAGTACTGTATGACTGTTGGATGTGCCTGCCCGAAGCAGAGCGTGATGTCTGCGTTTCCACTGAAAACGCCAGGCAACAGTGTCGGTAGTGTTTCAGAAAAGTTCCACTTTGGAGGCTATTTTAAAAAGATTTAGGTTAGATTTAGGTCGGCTAAAACTCTGTTCCCTTGTAAGCGCAGGGCCAAAGCGCAACAATCCTTTTGCGTTTCACCCTTAAACAATTGTGTTAACAGCCTTGAAGTCTGGGTGGCAAGGTAGACATATTTTTGATAGATTCTTCATTCAAAAACTTCTGGATTCAGGGTTTTTCTGCATTTTTCACAACACTCTGTAACAAAAAAAGTCTAGTTTTTATTTTCGGACTTCTTGAATCCGTATGAATGCTTCATAAAAGGCCGTTACCGCCAGAGATCAGGCTGTGTAGATTCTGGGAAACCTCTGATGATAACCGAAGACACTGAAATGTGCAGAAATCCACTGAAGCCTCTGGAGAGGGAGGACTGGACTGTTACTGCAGATCAAACCTGAAATGTTTTCGCAGCTTTAACATTTTCAACATGATGTCATTGCAAAAGCTTGTTGTCATTCAGGGTGTTAAATTCAAGGTGATCACATCAGTACGGGCGTCTGGTGCTTGTGCAGATAAACCTGACATAGAAATAAATGTTTCTGAGCAGCTCCTAGCTCTCAAATGAGCTTTTCTCCCATAATAAGCTGCTGCATCACTTTAAATGTGTTCCTCCTGTTACTGATATCCCCTAAACTCCTCCGTGTGCCCTTGATTTTTCTGCAGCATCTCAGCCTCAAAGGGAAAAATTTTTCAAGGAGAAGGGATTACATTAGAATCTCATACATTTCTGAATGTTTCCCCACATTAAGTATAAACTGCGGTGAGAAAAAAACACACACACTCTCCTATTTACCTCCTTTATCCCTGTGCTCCCTCCGTGAGCCAGAGATAAAAAAAAAGAAAAAAAAGAGAGAGAGAGAGAAGGAGGAGGTTGGGACTCACTGGACACATTTCTTTTTCTCTCTCTTTTCGTCTCCATCCTTCACGCAGAGAGGCTTTTCTAACACCAGTGTATGTGCTGGTGCCCCCCACTGACACACACAATATACACTCCATAGGCCTTCGTAGTGTGTGTGGTATGTGTGTGATCGATAGAAAGGAGGGGGAGGTGTGTGTGAGAAAGTGTGTGAGTGCAAGTTCAGCTGTCCCGCCATTTAAACACCTCCTGTGTGTGTGTGTGTGTGTGTGTGTGTGTGTGTGTGTGTGTGTGTGTGTGTGTGTGTGTGTGTGTGTGTGTGTGTGTTAAGGGTTCCTAAGCCCTTTTATTTCATTGTGTGGGACCCCTGCTGGGCAAGTTCACAACCTCAGAGAGACAGAGGGCGAAAAAAGAGAGATGGAAATGAAGGGGAGAGAGGGAAAGACAAAGAGAGAAGAAAGAGAAGGAGAGAAAAAAGAGAGGGAGGGAGAGAGAGAGTGGCTTAAACAAGCGCAGTTGTGAATCAAAGAGGGAAACGAAGCAATGAGGCGAGAATCCGAGAGCAGCAGAAAGGAGGGAAGACAGAGAACAAGAAAAGAGAGCTTTCTCCATTCTCTTAATCCTTCATTCAGTATGTGGGGATTTCAGTCGATGTGAGATAACGCAGCATAACTCCCTCACACTCTGCTGTGTGTGTGTGTGTGTGTGTGTGTGTGTGTGTGTGTGTGTGTGTGTGTGTGTGTGTGTGTGTGAGTGTGTGTGTGTGTGTGTGTGTGTGTGTGTGTGTGTGAGTGTGAGAGTGAGAGTGAGAGAGGCTGCAAGTTCAGACATTTCAGACCTCTGACCAGACTACAAAATAACTGTTATCATGTTGACCAGTACATCCCGTGTGCAGCTGTGTGTCTGTGTGTGTGTGTGTGTGTGTGTGTGTGTGTGTGTGTGTGTGTGTGTGTGTGTGTGTGCGTGTGTGTGTGTGTGTGTGTGTGTGTGTTACCCTGTCAACCTCTGTGCAGCCCGTTCTAAATAACAGTGATTACAAGCATCATATGGGGGCGGACTAAACCGTTTAGGATAAATGAGAGCGACCTGCTGTTCTACCCACCTGTGGTTTAAACACAACACACACACACACACACACACACACACACACACACACACACACACACACACACACACACACACACACACACACACACACACACAGATTACTGCTCTCAGAGAGTAACACGATGAAAATATGCCAGATTCACACAGATGTATCGATCGAGCCAACACAAGCACAACCCTGCAGTCTGAACAACTGGGTGATAAAAACAGAGTGCACACACACGCACCTGAGGACACACTCCTCATCTCCATCAGTGAGTGTGTGAGGAGGATCATTTGAGATGAGCAACAGATCCTCACTTACAGTCTGACAAACCCAGCTGAGTGCTCCAAAACCTGACTGCACAGGTCCGGGGGATCGAACCTTCCAGCCCATGACCCCTAAGACAAACAGGTCCAGAGGCTCCTGACCCCTGATGTCCTGAAGAACAGAGGATCACAACAGCCTAACAAGCATGATCTCATTATGTCATTATTTAAAAGGATTTGAAGCAGGCTCTATTCAACAGAAAAGGACTTTATCTCATGAAGGCATCCTGCAGCTCCTGAGTCAGTATCTCAGGACTGAGAGGGGTCTCCACCACTGCTTTGAGAACCATCTCTTTAGGTTCCCTAAAGTGCAGGGTTAGGGTCTTTGTTCATAACAAAGGGTAATAAGAAATGTAACTCCTGAAGCCTGGTTTATACTCCTGTGGTTAGGCCTGTCATGATAATCAATAAATCAATTAACCGAATGATAAATAAAAACGTCTTCGGTAAGTTTGCCAGCCTCGATAAACTGACACATGCATGCATGTTTGTTTTCCTCCTCTCTTTCGACCAAAGAGGCTGAATGAGAAGGTGGCTCACTACGTCTATCTTTCCTAACATCGGGGTGCATAGGTTCTATTGCGGATTTAGCAGATTTATAGTGGAGTGAGCATCTGTCAAAAACTCGATCTTTGGCAGCTTTTGCAACAGGGCTGCCGCACGTACACACGGAGAGAGCTGAAGCGAGTGAGGGGTAAAGAGGAAACACACGCTCATATGAGTGATGGCACAAAAGATACGGTTCTTTAGCCGCCTGCCACAGTCCCAGTGTGGGAATATTTTGTTTTTTATCAGAATGAACAAAGTGTGAGCTCATGAACATCAACGAGCTGATATGTTGCATTTGTTTAAAAATAGTGGCGACGAAGAAGGAGAAGGAGAGGTGCAGTGGAGCCTTGTTCTTTGACAATCCGCTCTTACTGAGGCTTTTGGTCTGCAAAGTAAATAGAGTCCATTTCATTTTCATTGTATTTTTTTTCTCTTTCTTGTTTGTTAAATTTATTGTATTTCTTGTTCAATTTATTTTATTTAAAAGATCCTGACCTTTTAATTACAGTTAAATACTCTTAAGAAATTAAAGTTTCTTGCTTTTGATATGGTGTACTCACTTATATCCCATTTATCATAATTACATCAATAAAAAAATGGAAAATGGAATGGGAAAAAAAATGGAAAAAATCAAAATAATATTGACAATAATATCGTTTATCGGCAATAATATTTTTGAAAATTATCGACTAGCAAAATTTGTTATTGTGACAGGCCTACCTGTGGTGAATTAACAGTGAACCCTAGATTTGGTCTGGGTAGCTCTTTATTCGATGCCGAAGCCTCTGCACGTAGACCGACACACACCTCTTCCCACGTGTCACACCATGAATACACCAGACCTGTGTTTTTTGCATGAGTCACATCGGCTGCCTCTTCCATGTGGCAGGATCTCAAGATGGTTGGAGTCCAGAGATTGAGAAATGGTTCCCACCCTGTGATCCGTGATCTGCTGGTCCATGTTGGGCTGTAAAACCTCAAGCCTGTGAACTCCTGGTCTTACTCTGCTCATTATGTCCATTTGTTGTTGTAGTCGAGCTAAATACAGTCTGGTATTGGCATGCTTTGTTTTATTTTGAAAGTCACTTGGCGTTTTTATGTGGTTTCCTTACATGACTTCCTGTCCTGCTTGGTCTGCTTTGTGTAAAATGATGGGTCACTGCTCCGGCACCTTGCAGAAAAAAATTGATCATCTGCAGCCGAGATGCACCAGGAGTTAGTGAACGCACCCCATCAATTGTGATGCTGTGATGGAGCTGAGACAAATCACAGACTCATCTGGTGTGTTTTGGTTTACATGCTAATTTTTCTGATCCTACGACATTGCTGGTAGGGGTGGGCGAAAAAATCATTGTATCACAGTATCAGGATTTTTGTTTAACAGTCTGAATTGTGTGTTGTTTTTTTAAGTTCTTTTTATTCTTTTCAAATTCAAGTTCTTCATTTTATCTTTTTTGTAAACTGGGTTGGAAAAAAGTTAATCATCATTCAACTTTTTGCTTGGTCTGGTGTTAAAAAACAAACTGAAAGTCCCAAAAACCGTAAATCAGATCTAAGATCGGCACCCCAAAAATGGTAAAAGATCAAATCAAATTGAGAAAAAAGCATATAGTCTCAGCTGTAATTCCTGGTATTGTAGCACATTAGCGAAACGTTTCCTCTTCTTTCCCTCTCGATTTTACAGAAGCAAGCTGAAAACGTAGGGCTAAAGGAAACAGACGGAACACACTGCCATCATGTGTTTCGGAGGGGTCATCAACATGTTGACAGTCTGTGGGGACAAACAGCTCTGGTCTCTGCCCATCCACACAGGGCTGAATGTTTTCATATCTCACCTGCTTCCTGTACTTTAGCTAACAGCCCTGCATGATCGGGGGGCGTGGCCTCTTTGAGTTACAGCTGGAAGCTGCAACCTGCCTGCTGTAAGTGTCACAGAGCTGACAGTCACTCATTCAGTCACTGAATGTGGCCTCTGGGTTGTGATTGTGGCTCTGTACCTTTGGACTGGGTGTCCAGGGCTGGAGCTGGAAGGGAATCTAATCCATTGTGCTGCTGACCAAACTGCTGGACTCAATGAGGAGAGACTGGGGGGTGGGAGTACGGGGGTATCCAAGGCTTGGGTCCTGGCAACCGCTCAGCTATGCAGACAACCATGCACATGAATTGTAACAGGTTTAACTCTGGTGGAGGGACCTTTCATTCACTACAAACTTTACAGCGGTTAGGTTGAGTACAGTGGGAGCTCGGTTCAGGCTGGGGAGGAGAAGTGAGAGATGCACAAAGAAACGGGGAAGAAAAAAAAAACGTCCAAGGAGAAACATTTGAAACTAGTGTAATGTGGTTTCATCACAAAATGTATGAGAAAATATGAGTGAAGGCCACAAGATTTTTGCGGAGATGAGACTCTGCTCCGTCTGAATATAATGATTTAGAATTTTTTTAATGTAGCTTCTCCAGCAGAGGGTGCTTCAGCTCCATTTTTTACAGTCCTCTCTGCACTGTCTGCAACACGTGTTCCTGGGCTACGAACTCGGGTGTCTGTCAGCAAATGTCAGCCTTCCATGAGTAATGGTGGCACAAAACTAGTGGGAGAAGACAGGTTCGGCCCTTAACTGGTCTCCTTATCAGCATTAAGTGTAAATTTCTCCAGGTTACATTAAAAATGTAATTTAAGTCAAGTTCTGCAACTCAACATCCAGACAAGTTTGTACTGTTTATAATATGCTGACAAGCAATCTAAACTCTGTCTCTGTTTTTTTTTTTTTTTTTTTCCATGTTTCTGTGTCTGAACAGAAACACTCCTCCCATCTGGACGCAGATACAGGGCCATCTATCCATCTATCTATCTATCTATCTATCTATCTATCTATCTATCTATCTATCTATCTATCTATCTATCTATCTATCTATCTATCTATCTATCTATCTATTTATCAGAACAGAGCGTGAGAAATGCCCCTGATGTGCGGTGGTGTGAGCTCGTCCTCTCTGTGATTGGCATGTAACTCTTTGATACAAAGTGCAATCAAGCTTTGTTTCAGAGAAGGCTGTGTGCCACCATAAAGCCACTGTCGCACGGTAAATGATGATTGTACTGACCAAACAATGGTCTGCACTGTTGTAGCGCCACCTTCGGAGAGCGGATCGGTTCAGTGTGGCACCCCTACAAAAGTGTCGGGGATCTGTCCCGGGATAAGTAGAAGAAAGCCACAAAATATGCGTCGTACCAAGACAAACCAAACCGGTCTGCTTGGTGGAATCACAGCTTAAACACTGACTTCATGTCTGAGGTGAGGGGGGAGAAGAAGCTCACAGTGCAGAGATTTAGCAGACACCAGCTTTTCCTTGAGTTTCCCTCCAGGTAAGACGATTACTCTGAACTTTAGGCAAAGTTTCACTGGTAGGAAACAGGATCTCTGACATCATGTCATCCTCCTTAATGCAGCGAGGGTCTGATCTAATAAAAACATTACCCCTAAAACTGCTAAATCCACCAGGTGGGATTTACCTTTCTTCATATACAGCCGTGTTGAGCATATTATTTATTTGATGACAGGGGCAAATGCACTTTTGGAAAAATGTGTGTTTAAAGGAGAAGAATAATCAGAGGTCATCATGTTTCGGTTCATACACATGGTTTTATTTAATGCTGATGAACCTTCACGTCAATTATTTAATCTACACAAGAACTCTTACTCAGTGTTGGTTTGATCAGTCTTTACTGATATTTCCACATTATAACCATTTTTTACACAGTACCTGGTAGGGCTGAACAATTTTAAGAAAAGATTGAATTGTGATTTTTCTGGCAGATATTGTGATTTCAATTCGATTCACGATTTTCCTCAAATCAAGCTTTGGGATATTCACATGTAGGGCTGAACAATTTAGGAAAAGATCTATTTTTTCTGGCAGATATTGCAATTCACGATTTTTTAATCATCAATAGTAATGATAAATAATCTGTTTTCATCAACTTCTACTCCTAAACAGAGGCTTTGTGTTGTTGACCTGCTTACCAGCACTTTTAACATATAGATTGTTTACAAATTTGTAAAACAGAATGTGTATAATACTTGACACAACAGATCCTGAGTCAGTCAGGAGCGCTGCAAAAAATTGCTGCTTTGGCGATCTCAAAATTGCATTGTCTAAAATTGCGATTTCGATCTGAAAACGATAAATTGTTCAGCCCCAGTACCTGGGATTAAATAAAAATAGATGCCATGAAACTTTCACTGAAAACACCAAATCATGTTGTTTCAAGCTGATGTATCACTAGTCTCGTACTATCATTTGAAACACATTGACTTAGCCTCAGTGACATCTCTCATTGGCTTCTGATGACGATTATGGTCATTACACTAGAAATGCTCGTTCCAACTAACTTCTGGTTGACGTAAGGGCAAATTAAGCCCTATTTCCACCAAGTGGTCGGGTTTGGAACAGGATGGATTGAAAAGCGCAATCCTGTTTGCATTTCCAGAGCCAACCGTGCCCTTTTTGGTAGGTGGCATGTAAGCCAGATGCTAATAGCTGCGTGACGCCATAGCAGTGTGACACACTGTTGGTTTAGTCTGGCTCCCCAACAGAAGGATCCTAAAAAGTGAGACAGTTCCTCTTGGTTATTTTGGGATCTGGCCCAGGATTAGTCAGTGGAAATGCCACAAAATGAGTGCCATACCAAGACGAACGGAACTGGACCGCTTGGTGGAAACAGGGCTTTACACAACAACAGTTAATGTAACTCAAAGGTAATGTCGTGTTCCAGCCTATTGTTTATACAGAAGCAGCGTTTAAGCCAACCTAAAACAGAACTGTTTGAAAACGGCCACCAGAGTGGATTTTTTCTGAAACGCTTCAGCCAAGTTGCCATCTCTTGCTCCACTTGTCTGTACTGATCAGTACAGACAAGCAGTGGAGACCTCAACTGTTTTGGTGCCCTGCTGCTTATACAATCATTTCAATGCCAGACCTCACATGGTTTCCTCAGCTTTTTCAGACAGCCTCAAGTGGACATAAGAAGAACTGCAGTTCCCTCTCTGCACTCACTACTCTACCCCCATCAGCTCTGAAGGAGGAAACATTCCAACAAGTTGATCCTTAAATGGCACTCAGATGTGACTCCAAAAAATCTGTAGCATCCACAAACATCCTTGTCCTTACATTCACCTCTCACGTTTCTACCTCAGAGTGAACAAATCCAAAGTTTATATATGATTTAACATTAAAATGGATCAGAAAGAGTGTTTAGCAGATTGAACGATATGTGTTGGCATATGTTGGCACAGCGTCTTTGAGGATTTTGATTTAACTCTGATGATTGTCTTCTTTTGACAGCTGCCTCAGGGTTTGACTTTGTGTTAAAAAGCCTTTTTTTATTACTGGAACAGCTGAGCCCTGTTTTAAAATGGCACATTGTTGGCAGCTGTACTGTTATTATGTTTTTACTTGTTCTTATTAATTCAGGTTGACTAATATATTTCCTGACACTGCCAAGTTTTTATGCTTTTGTCTGCTGATTTTTGGCACCAAGACCCTGAGACCTGATGTGTTCAATGCTCCCTGAAGTCTTACTGTAACAGTTTTATGAATGAAACATCCTCCTCAGGGAGCTGAATAGTGAAGCATGCCAATTCCAGCAGCATCTCCTCATGCTCAGTCATCAGATTGAAAATTACAAATGATGACAAAGTTGTTCCCAGTCAGGGTTAGACTCTGCCAGGGCTGTCCTCTGTCTCCAATTCTGTTCATTACTTTTATGGGCAGGTTTTTATAGGCCCAGCCAGGTGGTGGTAGGGGGTCAGGTGTTGGGGTCCAAGGCTCCCTTCCCTGCATCTTGCAGATGACATGGTCCCATTGGCCTCCTTGGCACTGACCTCCAAACCTGACACACCAGACGGACAGTTTCATATACCCGCCACTGAAATATTTGACTAGTCCATCTGGGTAGCAGCTCTTCGGGTTTGTTTTCAGAGGTGGGACCTTCAAAAAAATCAGCAGCTGGTGATTGGACGACCGTTCTGATTGACACACTCACCACAGACCAATCCACATCAAGCCACGGTGTGGCGTAGCTTATGTCTGTAGCTGCTGAGAAACAATAGACGAACAACTACAGGAACACGAGAAACAATTGTGATAATGGCGTTAGACGACTGCTGCTGTTTTTGCAAAGTTATCTTAAAGTGATGCTCCGGGATGGAACAAGTTGGGTCCTATCACAATGTTTAGGGCAGAAATGACCCCTACTGCAGTGTTTTTGTGCAGCAGAAGCCCAGAGCGCACGCACCAAACACCCCCTCCCTGCTCGTCAGCCGGTTTCCTCTGCACTCAGACGGGGCCATATTTTACTTGACCAAAATCACAAATAAATGGACTTCCACCGAAAAAATCTGATATCGGTCTGCATTCACGCTTTATTTAGAGAACTGTCAGCGCATTACTTTCACACAAAAACACCGCTAAATAAGACTCTAGTTCTCATCGTGTCTCTTCATCCTGGCAGACTACCTGCGTTTGTTTATATCTGGCACGCCACTCTCACAGACTGATACACTCAGCGGCCAGTGCCTCGTAACCAGCTGTGGCTCTGCAGCGGAGGTAGCACCGTTTTACGACACGATGAGAAGTAGAGCCTTATTTAGCCTCTCCTGCCTCTCTTCCCTGATTGGGCCGGTCAGAATTTAGCAGAGTTAAATTGTTGGTCAGTTGAGCCTGGCAAGATGGATCTGCAGGATTTCAGAAACTGAATCAGGCAGGTCCAGCTGCTCTGCAAGGTTACTGACCTCCAGCTTGCACTGGGATGGTTTGCAGCTGGGATGAGGATCAGCACTTCCTAGTTTGAAGCCGTGGTTTTCTACGGACTACTCACTCCTGGTGGAGGGGTGGGTCTTTGTCCCAAGTTGAGGAGTTTAAGCATCTTGGGGTGTTGTTCAAAAGTGAGGGAAGAATGGAGTGAGAGATTGACAGACGGATCAGGGTGGTATTGACAGTGATGCGGAGGCTATACCGGTCCATTTTAGGGAAGAGAGAGTTGAGCTGGAAGACAAGGCTCTTAATTTACTGATCTGTCCACATTCCAACCCTCACTTATGGCCACGAGTTGTGAGTAGTGACCAATGAGCTTTCTCCGCAGGGTGTCTGGGCTCAGCCTTGGAGATTGGGTTCAGAGTTCGGACTTATGGGAGAGGCTCGGAGTAGTGCCACTGCTCCCCTGTATCAAGAGGTGGTTCGGTCACTGGACTTTGTTGATGGCATTGCTGCCTTGGTGACCCAGACCCAGATAAGCAGTGGAGAGACCGTATGGTAACCAAGCTGCACTTTGACGAAATAAGGTTATATTTAAACTTTCTAGTGATCATGTCAACAACCTAACTAAGATTTGCTGACTTATTTTTTTAACTAAAGTAGTTAGACTAAAATAATGATAATATTCAGTATCAGAAATAATTTATATTATTTATATAATTCACCTGTTGCTCATCACACAACACAGAGGTAAGAAATTAAACTAAGAATAAAATAAAAGAGGGTAATAAAATAGACAATAAAACAAAGTAAAATACACTGAAAAATACAATACAAAGCATTAAAAATCAAAGTGTGCAATTAACAAATAACAGACAAAAAAATAGCAATACATACCAATAATAGTTTATATACAAGAAAATAAACAGAAGCAGCAGTAACAAGCGGCCTGCAGCGCAGACACATACACACCATTGTAATAAAAAATAATAAAAAATAATTAATAAAAAATGAATTTCAAGATATTAAATAATAATAATAATAATAATAATAATAATAATAATAATCTCAGCATGCCACTTTTATACAACTTTTGACAGGACTGTTGGACAGCGAGCAGCAATTTAAAGGTGTAGCATTTTCTTTCATGATACTAAATTCATGATTTTGATGTCTGAACATCCTGCTGTGATCATTAATTATCCTTCTTGGATGACATAAACTAAGTGCAAACTGGATCTTGGAGCACTTTAGAAACCGTAATTTCATTTGTATTATTCAAACTTCATTGCACCTCAGCAACACTACACATATGGTTTATGTCACCATGACGCCACTGTTAGTGATAAAATCAGAAAGTGAATCAAACAAGCACTGCAAAGGCTCAGTCTGAGCAGCCCCTAGTTTTAGTGGCAGTTACAGCTCATTCTTGGTGAATTCAGCACATAGACTGATTTTTCATATCACATTTTGAAATTGTTGGAGGGACCCATCCCCCACATTCAAAGGAGATTGTACAGGTTACACACAGGTCATGAGTTTCACCAGGATTCTTTGATAATTCTCCATTCTCTACATGGTGTTGATCTGCCTTACAGAGGACAGAGTTACAGGATACAGTCTTATATTAATGCTAAATTAGTCCGACTGATAAGACCTGAGTGATTCCGCTGAGCTGGGATAAGAAGAACAAACTGAATATATTCCAGGTAATTCAACATAGCCAGCGAAGGTACATCACAAAGAAAGAAAAAAACCCTTCCCTCTTGTTTTTTTTTCACTTTGTGTCTGGTAAACAAAGAAAGGCTGTAAATCTGTTAGCAGGAGCTGCAGGGAGAGTGTGTGTATTTAGTGTGTGTGTGTGTGAGAGGAGAGCGTGGGGTTATAAACAAATAGAAGGTTTCAATTAGAGACCTTAAACCCCAGATCCAGCTGTGTGTGTGTGTGTGTGTGTGTGTGTGTGTGTGTGTGTGTGTGTGTGTGTGTGTGTGTGTGTGTGTGTGTGTGTGTGTGTGTGTGTGTGACTGAAAGAACATGGTATGATTGAATCCAGCTGGTAATGATATTTTCTGGTTTTCCTTTTCTATACAGAGGAGTTCCCCGAGCTTACAGCAACCACACACACACACACACACACACACACACACACACACACACACACACACACACACACACACACACACACACACACACACCTACACACACCTACACACACACACACACACACACACACACACACACACACACACACACACACACACTGGGGGAGTCAGATTTGGCTTGCTTCATGTAGCACAGTACAGAGAGGGCGCTGTTCATCCAGCTCAAAGTGGCTCTGAGCTTTCAGGGTTTCTAGTTGACTGAGGATTGTGAAAGAAGTGTGACGCTAATAAAAAGCTATAACCATCACATCCTGCACATCTTACATATCCAACACATCTAACATATCCAACACATCCAGGACTCCTTTGTCTTTTTTTCAGGGAGGATGATTGCAGGAACAGAAAGGAGGTTCATCAAGTAAATCGTTCTTTTTACACCAACTACATCATTTTCTGCTGGCTATAATTTTACATGTGCTGCTCTATTAAAGCAACATGTTGTTCATGTAACAGTAGCAGGATTAAAAAGTCTGATGGTGGCTAAAACAACCTCAAGAACCAAATGATTTGAAGAAAGCGAAGAACACAAAACATGGAAAGGATGATTAAAGCAGCAAAGGCATTAAAGGCATGAGTGCCTATCTGTGGGCTGTGACTGGAATAGGTATGGAAGAATATGATGATAATGATGATGATGATAATGATGGTGATGATGATGAAGATGATTGGGAAAATGTGTGTACTAGATGTCACAAAGAGATTTGAAGTCAGTTGTGGAAGAAATTTGACTGGTAAACTTAAATAAGGTTCTTCAGAACTCAGAACTTATATGTAGATTTACACAGAATCTGTTACATGTGGGTACATGTAAATAGATTTATATTGTGTAAATGTTATCACTTGGTTTATTTAGTTAGATGCTCGGCACCAACCTCATGGCTATGGTTGCCTTTTGCAACAGCTCTCGCATTTTTGTCCGTTTTTTGTAACTTTTTTTGTCTCTTTTTCGTAATCTTTGTATTTGGAGTGGATCATTAATTTGTATGGCTCATTTTTTGGTCATAGACACCAAACTTTCAGTGGCTTCAGTGATATTTATACTACTTTTCTCCTGTGTTTGTCTGGAGATCCTACATGTAACCATGGCCACATTGTTTACATGTGAACTCAGCTGTTCGCAGCCTGTAGCATGTCAATGCTAACTGGTGTAAGGCCTGATGTCTTCCCAAAAGGTGAGGAGAAGGAGGTAAGTGCTGGTTCTCAGGTGTGAGCTAAGAAGTGACGACATGGACCTGTCCTTCCATCCATCGTTATTGGGAACGTAAGATCTATCTCCAATTAGATGGACGAGCTAGCTGTGGAAGTGGAGGCTGGCTGAACTGGACATTGATGGACAAGCTGTCATCATTTATTTTCTTGTGGACCTTTTTGTACTTTCTATACACTTTCTTACTTTTGTTTTCTTGATTGCTGCTGTGACTTCAATTTTGTTTTTTGTTTTTTGTTACAATGAGAATAAAGTTCTATTCTGTTCTATTCTGTTCTATTCTATTCTATTCTATTCTATTCTATTCTATTCTATTCTATTCTATTCTATTCTATTCTCGGGCGACAAATTTTATTTTATTTTATTTCATATATATTTTATATGTCTAAGAAGGCCTAGCCTCAAGTGTTGTCTTTTGATGAATTCCATGTTGTCTGTACTAATGGCATACTCTGGCATGTTAATATTTTTTTACACTGACATTCACACATTCGCATGCTTGTTTTTACATTTCCATGTGTTATACCACTGCTTTCATCTCCCACTCTGCCAAGAGTCTTTCAGGGGTCAGATGTGTCTGTTTTCAGTTTGTCTGTGTGTTCTATCAGTCCCTGAATCAAATCATCATAAATGGAAGAATTTATGAAATGACTGCTTGGTTTTCTCAGTAAAAGGAACACATAACAAAGTTTACCAAGACTGAAAAAAGCCCACTCAGGAAGTGAATGTGGGAGTCCACACCTTCTGTTTGCTGTAGCCTTCATTGCTTCCTGTGCACACTCAAACACAACACTGGGATCTTATTTTACAACTGAAACTGGGTCATGATGTTTGTGATTGTCCTTGTTTCAGAAAAACCGCTGAAGTGTTGAATTTAAGATGAGAAACAATAGTGTGAGCGCAGAGTGATACACACACAAGAGCAGGTGATAAACACAGCATCACTGTTACCTGATACCTGTAACACATGCACAGAGAGGGAACGGCCCCGATTAAGTTACAATGCAGAGCAAGGCTGAACAAGTTTAAGCCGATTACAAATACCTGGAGTGTGCAGTATGGAGGTGATAAGACCTGGATGGATGGAGGGAGAAGGAGGAGGAGGAGGAGGAGGAGGTGTGTTGGAGGTTTAGATTAATGAAGAGTGGATGACTCATTCATGAGAACTGTTTCACCTTCTGTTCACACAAGCTTTTGATTTCCTCTCTCCTCTCCTTCCCTCTCTCCTCTCCTTCGCTCTTTCCTTCGAGATAATGTGATTAGTTAAAAGCCTCCATCCGCTCATCACACTGATGGAGATGGAGGCACAGAGACGTGTGTTTATGTGTGTGTGTGGGGTGTATGTGTTTAGCCACCTTATGTCCATCAAATCTCAAACTTGTCACCTCCAAATCTCTAACACACACAGACACACACACACACACGCATACACACTTAAGGTTTCATTTTGGCATCCTGTACATAGCGATGGGTACCTTTCACACTAGAAACAATACGGTACCGATGCCCCATACCTAGCAATTGGTGCCATTTGAGGGGTATTATCAATAGATGTTATCAAATTATGGTATCCTTTCAAAATATTTGAACATTTTTTTTTTTAATAATTTTTGTAAATATTTTAAAATCAAATTTATGTGAATGAATTTGTGGTGTGATATATTTTATCTAACTGCAACTGTAATTGTGGTTTGGTTTTCTTTTTCTGCCACTCAAGACTATTTTATGCTGTATCTTTGGTCGATTCCTCACACTTTGCCTTTCCCATGATTCAATAAGTTCCTTGTAGTTAAATAAGAAAAAGAAAAGACTGAATCACAGAATAAACTCTGTTACCTTTCCATGTGCATGAACAATCAAGAATTTCTAGAAAAAAAGAATTCTTTTTTCTTTTTTTAAAAAAGGAATGAAAATCGTATACCCTTGAAACATATTTCTTGTATTGTCAGGATATGAATTGAAATGTGCGATGATAAGTCCTCATTCTTTCCTGTGTATCAGGAAAATACACATATTTTCACTGCAGCAGTGTCTGTGTGCTTTTAAAGAGATTTCTATTTTATTCTTTGTTTTTTTAAAAAGTCTTAACTGACAAAGTTTCCTCCCAGCAGATATTTAGTTATTTGGGGGGGAGCTAATGTTTTGTGTTATGTTGTATAACCAGGCCTCTCCTCTGTGAAGCTGCTCTGGCACGTCTCTTCCAAGCATTGAATATAAAATGTAAATGTGCCGTTTGTTGGTAAGTCATAAGGACAAGAAGGGAGCATGGAAGAGCTTCAGATGTTGCTTGAAATTTTACATTCTCTCTGCTACTCCTGTGTTTTTTTTCAGTGTTCTCTGTGAGCTGAGGGGTTTCTGAATGGCTGTCTGGTTCTGCCACAGATCACATTATGTCCTGAGTTTGTCTCCTTTAACCAGTCAAACTTCCTGCTTTGGTTACCGGCTGTTTATTGCCTCTCAGCCCGTGTTGGCTCTGAGCCTCAGAGATGGAGCGATAAAGGATTTTATTACCTCTAGTAAAAACGGATGGGTTTATCTGGGGGAGATAGAGGGTTGTTGATCAATATATATGACTCAGTAATTATTTTGTGTTTAAATAAGAAGCATGTAGAATTTTCTCAGTGTGTAATAAATCCCCTCATCAGTTTTAATGCTGTCCTTTAATGACTGAGCCATTCTGAAACAACACAAAGTTAAATCTGTGTCATGTGTCGTTTTTATGAAGTTCATCTTTTATGATTGGGCTGTGGTGTGATGTAGTCAAACCTCAATATAGAGGAAGTTTTTCACAGGTGGTTAAGGCTCAGATTAGAGTTTGCAGATTGATCAAAGTTGTTGATAACAGTGACAGCTTTGGCTGGAACTGGTAATGTTCCCCAGGATGAAGACACTTTTCCATGAGCAGTTTGTTTTGGAAGCAAATAAGAGTAACTCATGAAGTTTCTGAGAGCAGCTCTGAGCAAAGAGAGGACAGAAACTTTGATCTTAGTGAGGAAGTGTGGTCGACCCCGTTGTTAGCAAGGTTATAATAGTTAACTAAAATGAAACAAAAAGGAAAACTAATTTTTTTTAAAAAATTGCAGTTAATTCAAACTAATGATAACATGAAAAGGAAACAAAAACGATAAGTAAACTAAAACTGTATCTTGTGTTCACAAAACTAACTGCATCTAGCCAAAATTATAGACAAAATGTCCTTAATTATCATTTCTGACAATACTATTAGCCTTTAGGATTTTAATTATTCAATCAATCCCAACCAGTTTTACGACAGTCTTAGGCAGTTGTCAGTGCCATACAGCACCATCATAGCAACGTACTGGGACGTGCTTGTTTACTGCACTGACTGGCTGTGCGCTGTGCTGCGACCAAACATGGTGGAGCAATGAATCAGAGCATCTGTAATCATTTAATTACATGTGAGTCTGACTTTAATTGTATTTGAGTCTGACTTTATTGTTACAGAGTCCAAGTTTCTAATTATCAAAGCTCATATTATATTGTTTTATATAGTTTATGTTCATATTATTTTTATGTAATTTATGTTAACATTGTTTTGACATAATTTATGTTCATATTTTTATTTTAAGTTTATATTATTTTCTTGTGTTTAAGGCAGCAGCCAACAGTTCAGTATCAGCATTGACTGAGCAGTGAGCACTATGTTGAACTTAAAAATATACAGTATTACAAAATATTTACTCTGACCTTTTTGAATCCTGCACCTGGTTTATAAGGTATGAAAAAACTAAAAATAAACTGAAACTAAACTAAAACTAAGCCTTATTGCAAAAATCAAAACTAAATAAAAACTAGAAACCCTCTGAAACTAATCAAAAATAAACTGTAATAGAAAAATAAAGTCAAAACTAACTAATACTTAACTATAATGACACATCCAAAACTATTATAATCTTGGTTGCTAGGTGTGACGTAGTCTGCTAAAAGCTGTGATTGGTTGATATAAAAAGGGAAAAGAGGAGAAAAAAGCACTCCGTACTCCTAGTAGTCAATGAACAATAAAATCAACAGATCACAGCTCAGACTGTATAGGGAAATGTGTAATGTGACATTATTTTTATATCATGATGATGAAACTCATCTAAATTAAATTAACAGCGACTCAGCTTCACCTCATTCACACTGATTATATTATTATTATGATTCTATCAAAATCAAAAGGTACCATGTTTAGGTACCTGAATGCATCCTTGTGACTATGAGGAAGTGGAAGAGCAGGTGATTTTCCATGCTGGAAATGAACACAACATTGCAAGGTTATAAATGAATTAAGTTGAAAAACTTTGAGATTTTATTATTTAACAAGTTAATATTCATTACCACATAAACACACAAAAGGATCAAACATTGGTACCGTTGAGTACTGATACCGGTACCATATTGTTTCAAATGTGAAAAGTACCCATCAAGCGGGAACTTGGGTCCCCAGATCATGGCACAAGGCTTGGGAGCACATTGCCCAACAAATCAATGCGTCGTTTCCTCTATGTGAGTGTGAGAAGCGCTGGTACGTGTTGTAATCCAAGAGAGAGCGGAGATTGCAGCACAAAAGTGAAGTTGTTCTCAAACGGTCTTGTAGGCCACAATTCAAGCTCTGGCTGCTGAAGTTGCTTTCTTTAATTTTAATAATCCTAAAATTGCTTAAGAATTTCATCTGCTCATTAACTGAACTGTTTAGGGCAGTGGTGCTGCCCCCAACCCTCTGAAACTCCCTTCCACTGAACATCCGAAACTCAGACTCACTTCTCTCCTTCAAAACCCAACTCAAAACCCACTTTTTTGAGACGGCATTCATGAACGATCCCCCATCGATATAGTCTTTCTTCTCACTGTTTTTTTTTTTTTTTTCATATTGAAATTTTTTTCTGTGAAGCCTCTTTGAGTATCTTTAAAAAAGCTAATAAACCCAATTTATTATTATTATAACTATTATTATTTTCACTGAGGACCACATCAGCATAATGGTTGCTCTCAAAGGGCCAGGTATAACTGTAAGACAGTAGAAAATGTAGCTAAATATAACAAAATGTAATGTAAAATAAATGCAACTACTGCTTCAAAAATGCACCCTTTAAACAAGACCTTGCAGTGCGGGCAATTCCTTCAGCCTCAATAAAGCCAGCTTTCACTGCGGCCTTGAGTTTGACACATGTAGTGTAGGGGTCGGCTCAGCAGCTAAAAGCTGTCACAGGTGACGGAAACAGTGCTTAGTGTGTCGGGAAAGTCTGACACCAGTAACAGCGTCCACTCCACGGCTTCTTAAAGTCCTCCTCCCTCCTCCTAACAGTTTTCACCTTAGGAGCTCTTCACTTTGTGACTAACTTTTATCTTACCGATGGAAAATTGGGAGAAAAATCGTAGAATCTGAGGAACTCTACGATTTTTAAAAATGATGTCACTAAGAGCCACTTTTAGCCTGAGGATGCTTAGTGAATAAGGCTCAGATCTTTTTCACTCTGCCTCTCTTTGTTTAAGACTTTTGTTTTCTGAATTTCTGGATCAGTAATGACGGATGAGGTAGACTTCAGAGGTTGTGGAAAAATGAGTAAAAGTCAGAGATTTTGGCCCCCAATCTTTGAGTTTTAGCCAGCATGCATCATGTCATCTCGTTTAAATGAGCCTCATGTGGTTGTAAAAGTCTGTCAGGTTGATTTGAGACAGACTTTTGACTTGATCTTCAATGACACAAAGTAGATCCAGATCCTGATCCTGCCTGAACCCTCTGGATAAGCAGACCTTGAGGTTATGTCCGTTGTGTGATTTTGCTGCTAGCCTCCTTTGGCACTTTAACTTACAGCTTTGTTAAGTGAGAATGACTCTGGTGGGGTTTGAGGCAGTGGAGTGTTTAAAGGATATTAAGTGAGTACTCCCACTGCACTCTGCTTCTTCTTTCACCGTAAATTGTTCTCGTTTCTGTTTCTTTGTAGCCATGAGAGCGGAGGAGGGGGACATCTTTTCAAGCACAGAAAGCATCTCCTTTTAATATATTACACATTAAAACCACACCAGGAGCCCCCCTGCATTCTGATTTGATCACGGTTTCTACTTTGGAGCTTTTAGTTCAGCTTATTTCACGTCTTTTAATGGTTCCCATCCCTTTTTCTGCTTGTTTTGTAAACAGCTTTCTCCTTCTGGAGGTAAATAAAAGCCTCTTTTTTTGAAACCCACCTGTGACTCTTTGTGTATTCCAGCTAGGTCACTCTTAAAAGGAATGGAAAAAAAGCAGCTTCTTTGGAAATGGTCGGGTCTTTGAATTGTCAGGGCACTCTTCCTGAAACACTGATTTAATGGTTTTAGCATTAAAACTAAATAGAATCTAACAGCATTGGACCACTTCTTGATAAATTCTGGTCAAATTAAGCCAAACCAGCCTAAAGTAGACTTTCTGCTCGGAGAGCATGGAAAATGTCCTTTTTTGTTTTAGTTTTTTAGGCTAAAGTCAATTACATTTTGTTTGTTTGTTTTGTCTTGTTTTTTTCTTGGCACTATTTTGCAATAACTCCATCAGAGCCTTTAAAATGATCGAGTTTATACTGAGATCCATGAATCTCACCTCTGTCCAGGGCTTCAGCCAATCTCACTTTAAGGAGACTTGGGCCAATCCCAGGCTGCTCTCTTAAGCTTGGTTTAAGCTTGACAGGTCTGTCATATTAGCAACCTTGCCTGGTCCTTTTCAAACAGAAAATTACTGAAAAAATTACTGAAAATTTTAGACAGACAGAGATGTGTGGCCAAACAGGAGCTCCCAGTGTCCGAGGTACAAAGATCCTGGCACTTATGTGATTTGTCACGCAGATATCACCGTGATAACTGTGTGATGAACAATTCCTGGCGTGAAATTGAGGCCACACTTAGCAGAGAAGGGGAATTGATGAAAAAAAATGTTGTAAGTGATGTAAACCAGTGTAAACAAATGCAAAAATCTTCTACTCTAGTTTAGTATCGCAGAAGATGTGCAATTGTAATAAAGCGCCCCCTGCAGTTTGGGAAAAGACGCCAACAGACGCCGCACAGTGTGTTTAAAACATTCTCTCGTGCCTTTTCGTCTCATTTGAGTTTGTGTGGAAACAGTAATCCAGCCTTTAGCCACAGGCACACACACCTGATGTGTTGATGTATTGGGCAGGTAATGAAGTCAGACTGAGTACAAAGAGTGTGTGTGGTGTATAGTGTGTATGTTTGCAGAGAGCTGTGGGAGAAAAGGAGGCTGTTTTACCAAATCCTGCCCTTTTCCCCATGAAACTGCAGCTGTAAGAGACATTTTGAAGAATGTTGAAGTAGAGCCACTGTTTTGCAACAAAGCCTCTTGATCAGTCCGTTGCACTGCTTTGTGCACGGCTGCTCAGACTTTGTTTTTGAAGATATCTCATTTTTATCACTGATGCGTCATTTCTTATTTGAACCAGTGATCTGTGAAATTGTAATGTTCCTGGATAAGGAAACTTCTCCTGAAAATGACTTTTTTAAAACTAGACTCAGTGCATCCAGATTTTTAAAAGTCCAGGACCTTTGTTTGCAGATAATCAATGCTGTGTTAAATCATCAGCAGCTGTAGATCAGTTAATAATCATTTCTCAACACCAGGTATTTGTGTTGGGAAAGAGACACGTCTGTTTATGAATATATAAAAAAGTGTATCAGCAGAAGAAGATAAGATGTTTTTTTTCTTTTATTTGGAAGATTGTTAAAGGGAATCTGAGGAGTTTTAAGTGATTTTTTTAAAATTCTCCCTTCTAGATCAATGCCTGATCCTAATCCACACTTTAAGATTAGATTATCAGCACCAATATAGGTTATTTTAAAATGCTACTTTTTGGCTTCCAGATTGGGTTAGACAGGACTGGATTGATTCACAACACGTCTAAGTCTCTATGACGACACCACGCCAGCTGATGAAGTTTTGTAGAGAGAAGAGAGATCTTGGTTTTTCTCTGCTGAAAACGATTTCTGTGATTAATTTTGTAGTGATGGTGGACACTGGAGCCTAACTGTCAAACAGAAAAAGGACAAAAGAGCAGAAAAAAGACAAGCAGGAGAGAGATAGAGCACGAGCTAAAGGCTAACGCAGGGGCTAAACTGTTTGTGCTCACTTTGATTCCAACCTACAGTCAGCCGTTATTCTGCAGTGGTCTGTTCAAACTTGAGAGCCTATCAATAAAATGAAGAGTGAGGTTACGTTACGTTAGCTCTGCTTGGTGAGGTTGGAGTTGGTAGATGAGCTCTGGTAGGACAGAATCAGGATTTTCCAACATTACAGACACTTTTAAGAGCACCGAGCTGTGAGTAAATCTAAATATAGCCATATACTAAGCTACGGTCCAAACTGACAAAATTGCTTGTTGTCATGTTTCAAAGCGCAGCTCTGCCTAACTGTTGATAAATACCTCACGTTGTGGCGTTTGATCTTGTAAAAAGTTGTCTTGAACAAAGAAAAGTAGAGTTAAAAAGAAAATCTGATCTCTGCTCATTTCCAGAACAAACATGTTGTTCTTGTTCTTGTTCTTGTTAAGAGTCACGTCTTCAACAGTGTGCGCTGTTGTCAAATTAAAACAGATCCTCCTCATAGCATTGTTCACAAAGCTAAAAGCTTCCTTTGACAGAGGCTGTGGTTTGAAATGTGAGGATTCTCTCAATCTGAGTGAACGTACAGATTTATCTCCCTCCACTTCTTCTGCTGGTTTAAACAAAACTCTGAGACAAACTGAGAGCCTTAGAGTTAGTGTTGGAGCTGTGGGAGTCTCTGTGGAAGTTGTCGTATTGTGTTGTGTCTTTGTGTATCTGTGTGTTTACATCATGCTGGGGTGTGTATTACTGTAAATCTTTACAGGAGGGAATCAGACACAGAGCAGGAACAGCAATAAGTGTCGCTTTAAGCCATTTAGTCCCCGAAACACACAGACTGGCCTTCCCACTCAACAGGCCTGCACACACACACACACACACACACACACACACACACACACACACACACACACACACACACACACACACACACACACACACACACACACACACACACACAAAATGTACACACACTGTGCCTTGTTTTTCCTCTCTCTGAGTCACACACACACACAGACTCACACACAAACTCACACTCTCCCACATCGCCTTCTCTGTCCTTGGCAGATATTATGGTGTCATATGGCTCCGACTAAACGTGATTATGACACTAACAAAGACTGTTTAGCTGTGTGTGTGTGTGTGTGTGTGTGTGTGTGTGTGTGTGTGTTTGTGTGTGTGTGTGTGTGTGTGTGTGTGTGTGTGTGTGTGTGTGTGTGTCCGTGTGTGTGTCCCTGTGTGCTAAGTTTCTCAGTTATTCCACCCATATGCTGAGGTCAGCCGCACTATCACTTGCTTTCCAGACTCTTTTGAGAAGGGAGAGAAAGGGAAGCGATAGGGAAGGACACAGAAGCAGGTGGGATGAGACACTCAGTTAACTTTTTGCAGTTTGCAGTAAAAACATGTTTTCAATGCAGTTCAGAAACCATTTTCTGTACTGAATCCTAAACTACTGAACAGTTAAATTAAAAACTTTACTTCTCAGTTTATGTGATGTAACTTCTTTTTGTGAACTAGTGAAAATGTTGCATGTGCAACATTAATCATGTCTCCGGGAGGTTTCAGGGTTTTTTTTCCTCAGCTAAAAAGTATCTATATGGTGGCCCTGAAATGCAAAACAGCGTTACAAAACAAAAACAAAAGGAAGACAAACAGAACATCAACAGGAAGTGAAACTTTTCATTCAAGTCAAAAAGACAGACTGTGTGTTTGTCCAATCACTAAGGGCTCCAATCACCTGCTTTTTTTGTCATCTACACATCAGCTAAGTGGATAGCGATACTGACTTTGCTGCGGTAGACTTGGGTTCAAATCTCGATTGGGGCAACATACTCAAATCCAGATGGGCCTGTGGACAGATATAAGGATCAACAAGGTCTGCGATACAACAATGCTACAGCAAGGGGGAGCCAGGACAAGGTATCAATGTATGGTGAGTTCATCATCCCCCCCACCCATCAACATTGGTAGGACAAGTCAACACAAGCCAGCTAACCAGAGGGAATGAGTCAACCTGCATGAACTTAACCTCCTGCTAGTCAAAGCTACTAAATACTCTGCTCAAGGTTAGGGTTCCACCCTAAGTCCAGCATCCTGGATGGGAATAAAATGAGGGAGGCTCCCAGTGATGCTAAACTAAACTAAGCTAAGTAAATGTGGCAGTGTGTCATACATGACATAACCAGTTCAAGTGAAAAAGAGAAATATTGTAAGCTATGATAGTTAGCCACATGGCGATGCATGATTCAGTGTTTGTGGCTGACATCTCAGTGATGCTGTGGGTTCAGAGGTTCCCCCCTGAGGGACCAACAGAGTTGGGGAGTAACGGATTACATGCAACGGCTTTACATATTTGAAATACAAAATAAGATTAACTTCCATTATAGTTACAATTGAAATTGGTGTATTTTGGATATACAGTTACTTTCTTTAAATAATGGATTACTTGTAGGGATTACTTTTTACCTCACCACACGCAGGTTTCACTGGGCGGATGCAGATGGCATTAGGTGCGCTGCAAGTCAATGCGCATGCACGTTCCACACGCAACCAAATGAAAACAATGACAGAGGATGAGACGAACAACGAGGGAGAGGGCAAAAACACATTTTTGGCCTGGAAATTTAGAGAACATTTTACCTACAAACCTGGGAAAGGTCGCAACATCACAGTACAATGCAAGCTTTGTTACCATCAACAAAGCTGCTTTCAGCATAGAGGGACTTCACGTCAAATCTGAAGAAGCATCTTGAGGTGAGTAGGCTAATTTGCGCTAGCTTAATGGTCAGCTAATGTGTAGTTTTCAATTTTTTTCCAAGTCATTGAAATATAATAATATAAGTCGTGTTGATAGGCCAAGTAAAACCAAAGTTATGGTTAATAATTTACTCATGTTTTTAAAGCAGCAGTAGTAACATCACAGCCAGGTGCTCCACCAAATTTGCTTGCTTGTTCTGAAATCTACCTGAAATACAGGCTAAGAAGAGGGCGGTGGTGGATATACAGACAATTGTTACTTTGCACTAGGGATTTAAATTGTCTGTATTTTACAGTTCAGAACCGGCAGATTGATTCGTGTTTCGTTCTTTTTGTCACTAAAATCTACCCGTAGACAACATACCAGTGTTGTGCTGAAAACAAACAAAAAAAAAATTCAGTGCCCCACATAAACACCCTCAATGAGATGATTGTTGAGAAGTAATCCAAAAAGTCATCCAAAAGTATTTAGAACACATTAATTTACTTGAGTAATCAGAATACATTACAGATTACATTTTAGGACATGTAATCAGTAATCTGTAGGGGAATACATTTTAAAAGTATCCCTCCCAACACTGGGGACCAAGGGAGTCCTCCCACAGATTTGTAGTTGGACTGGGTGGTTGTCTGCCTTGGTTCCTGAAAACAAACCCTTTCCTGGGCCTGCCTGCCTGCCCACCCAAGGGCCACTGTGGTTCTTTGGCTCGGTTCCCTAACGCATATTGTGGCATCTGAGCTGTTCTGCCATTGTGTTTCCCCTCTCTTTCCCCCTTTTTTAAAATAAATTGTGTGGTGTTTTGCACTTTAGGGACACCGTACTGCTATACCCTTCACCAGTGGTAATGATAAGCAAAAAATAACATACAATGTCATATTTCTATGTGGTCATTAAAGACAACATTAACAAAAAACAAACAAAACACTTTAATTTTGCTATTTTACATAAAATCAATATCCGCATGTTAGTGCCCTAGAGTAGATTTAAAGGTATACAGCAGCTAGAATATGAAAGGTAAGAGTTCAATGGCAACATTTTCTAATAATTCAGCTTGTTAAAAAACAAAACAAAACAAAAAAAACTTTTGTTTTCTATGGGGGAAAGAACAAGAAAATCTAAAGAAAGGCTAGTTTTAGCATCTCATTTTTTTATCCTATAACATTTGTATTTTTTATTTTCATTCATTCAAATGCAGTTTTTTTGTCGTTGCTAAAAAGGGCGACTGACTCATAGCCACATCTGCACACCTACACACAAGCAGGAGATGATTGCTTTATTTATTTTTTTATTTATTTTTTAAGATGTGACCTGTGTGTACCCCTCACATTTCATTAAAACGAAAAGGTTGAGCTGGTTTCTGAGTGTTAAAGGGGTTTACCTGGTAAAGTTTCAGCACTTCCTAGATGATGATTTGCTGTTATGTCAGACAAACTCTCTGCTTATCTTACATATATTTTAGGATGGAAAAATGATTTTAAATACATTTCCTCTCACTCAGAAAGGATCTTCACACACACACACTGACACACACCTGCACACCTGTCCCTCCTTCACACCCCTCCCCGGCTCCCTCTGCAGTCTATTTAATTATCTGTGCTAGCTCGGGAACAATTGATGTCGCTCTGTGGGACTGTAACTGCTGACCAATCACATCGCTCACAGTGACAGAACTCCTTCATGATGACAGATTCAATCTTTAGTGCTCACCTGGGATTCACCTGCAGCGAGGACAAATCAGCACAAAACAAAACGTCTTGTCTCGCACTTTTCATTCTCTTGTGAGTCCCACAGGGCGAGTGCATCTGTAGATTGCTTATACAGAGAACGCAGGCCAAATAAACAAGCACCATGGTTAGAGGGGCGAGGGGACATCTGCCACACTGTTAGTGAATAAGTAACAGACAGCAGGTTTAAGCTCCGGCAACAGTTTTTGGACAATAAGTGTAAATAACAGCTTGAATCAAAGGGGTGGGGCCAGATGCTGTCCAATAAAAACAGGAAAACAGGATATTAACCAGAATACCAACAGGGTTTAGACTTTCAAATGATCAAATGTTCATTAGCAACCTCTTTTTCCATGCCCCCTATGTGTGTTAGTGACACAAACCTATTGAATACTCTAAGGTTTTGGCTTGTTACCAATGACAGCTCTGTGTCTTTAGCTCCACTTATCCTCTTTTGGACACTTTTGGCTAAATTAGTGCACAGATATTTCACAAGAAAAAGTTTAAAGAGGGAAATGTTGCAGATTTAAAGACTTGGTATGACCTTAACACTAATTGGCTATGTGAATGGGTTTAAAGTCACAATTGTTTTGACTTAAGGTAAATATTTACTGTATGCTGACTTAAACTAGACAAAAAAAGCTTTCCCCAGCTAAAGCTAGGCTTAAACTATAAGGTTAAAAAAAGCTTGAAACGTGACAAAAACAACCAGGTGTTGTCCTGTAGAGACTGAAACTGAATCTAAAATAGCGTCTCAGTTTAAATAAGTTGTGATTGCAGCATATCAATTTAAACAGCTGACACTGAACTGAAATAAGATGTCTGAAGATGACAAATATTCTTTCATTCTTTCAATATAAAGAAGTTGAAAACAAACTCTAAAGTATGTAGCTTATTAAATAAGTAAATACATATTTAAAACTTTCATATTATTCTTTATATTCAATAATCTCTGCTACTGTCTCCTGTGCCTAGGTTTGGTCAGCCTCTTTTCATCAAATTCTCCTTTTCTGTTTTGTTTTTATTTTTATTTTTTATAACAATTCTTCTTTCCTTTCTATGGAGAGAAATGATTATTTACTGAAATCCCTGGGTAAGGGGTTTTGGTTATGTGCTGATGCATGCTTCATTTTATGAATCATATGCTTTGGTTTGGTTCTGTCCAGTTTCCTTTACTAATAATAACGTAAAATTAGTACTGAACAATTAATCAAATAGAAAACCATAATCCCAATGTAATACAATCATTCATTCAAATCATTAAGGCTGTGATCAGAAAAAAAAAGGTAGAGAGATATGGTCTTATTTACATTTCTGCTCTTTATTTTGTGTTACATTCAAAGAGGAGAGGAGCCATGTTAATTTTTTACATCATTGTTCATACCAAACTGTTTGTTCTGCACTGCTTTGTTTCTTTCTCTGATTTATTTAAGGTAATTCATGATAATCATATTTAGAGTGAAGTTGAACCAATCAGTCAGTTTAGTTGAGCTATATAACCTTTTTTTTTAATTCATAATGTCATAAAAAAGTTATATTCGACAGAAAAAATAGAAAAAAAGTCAAACAAATGAATAAGAGCAGAAGAACAAAACATTTTAGTATACATGCCCTGTCTCTCACAAATTGCTTAACAAACACAAAACAAACACAAAACAAACACAAAACAAACGGGAAAAAAAGTCTGTGGTTGTTAAATTAGTTCCTATTAATGGTTTACTTTAGGAAAAGGTTTGTTTTCTAAAAACTGACCCCCCATACATTTTATTTTGTTTTCTTAGGTTTTCCTACTTTAACATCTGGCTGGAACTGCAGATGGAGAGTAGCCTTTTGGCTAACTCTGGTACATTTTAAGAAATGTTCTCTGAAAGGAGCAGGACAAGAGGATGGATGCTCAGTAAAAGGTTAAAGTGAAAAAAGAGAGGAAGAAAAGGAATGGGTGAGTGAGGATTTGAGGGAGCGGGGGGGGGGGGGGGGTAAAAGAGGGAGAGAGTGGTAATGTCCTAATGATGTAGTGGCTGTCAGAGCATTTGCTTCTGAGGCCAAATGATCCTGTAAGAACAGCACAGCTATTGATCCAGCTATTACACAGCTCCACATACTAACGATCCTGTGCGTGAGCGTGTTTGTGCGTGTGTGTAAGTGTGTGTGTGTGTGTGTGTGTGTATGTGTGTGTGTGTGTGTGAAAGAGAGAGAGAAGGTTAACAGAAACATGTAGATACTCTGGTGTCTACAAATAAAGGATGAAGAGAGGTAAAAGGCTTCCACAAAGTTGTGTAGACATTCAGTGCATTAAGGTGTGTGTTTGTGTGTGTGTGTGTGTGTGTGTGTGTGTGTGTGTGTGTGTAAAAAACATGACATGACACTTCATCAATAGTCCCATTACAGTGTGACAGATATGAAACCCAATCTGAAGCGGATCTGTTTGATATTAGATCTGAGTTCTCACCTTGAACTCTTTTAACACATCCTGATCCTGACACCTACACACTCACACAGTCTAATTAACCCTGAGTTCTCTGATGACTCTATGCTCATTTTTAATACATAACTAAAGAACTTGAAGTTAAATATGAAGTTGAATGAAGTTACGTAAAAAGTAAATTGGTATCTTACATATCAGTGCAATGTTTCTCTGATACAGCCTTCAGAGGACCCGGCCTTCATAGCCTGCAAGCTTTTCAAACACAAGTACACCAAAAGCTTTAATTTAAAACAGGATGGGTTTTTTGTACTACTACTATTTTACTATTTACTTTAGAATTTATCAGCATTATTTTTACTGACAAAGTATAGAACAACAATCACATCATAAAACAGAGTTTAGCAAACTGTACACTTTCAATATTTGAACAAGTTCCAGGGAGGTAGGTAGATCAAACTCAAAAATTTGTATTAAGTGCCAGCTGTTACAGTTTTAATTGCTCCTCTTTTTAGTTAACTGAATTGATTTAATGTTTTGTTGTCATGGATTCAATGTATCCCTGTTAAAAAATGAATGAATAAATAAATAAAATAACATAAAGAAAGTTTTTTTCTAGAGAATTTACATTAATGAACATAGAATTTTGCCATAATGAGAATATTTATGAAGAATAAGTGTCTTTTTTTTTTTTGTAAGTTACTTCAAATGAACCCACACAACACATTTTTCCTCTGTACAACAAAACTCATGGAAATAAAATCACAGTTGTTGCCAAAAATCCTACACAACTGGATAATAAAGGAGTTTAGCAGCGTCCATCATTTTTGGCATTCACACGCAATTGATCCTGGGATGTGCAAGGCTTAGAAGGATTCACCAAATTCACCCTTCAGGGCACCTGAAAGGGAGGCCAGATTACCCGGCCACATTGGCCACATTTTGGAGGAGCCTTTGAAACGGGACAGCCTTCCATGCACCACTGTGATGTAACTGGTCTTCAAATCCAGCCTTCATAGGCTGCAGCCCTGGATGGAGACACAGCTTTTATTGTTGGATGTCATGCATTTGTTAGCGTGTTCATATCTTTATTGGTTAGAACTATGGGCACGAAAGAAAAGAAATACCAACGTCTTAGTTTAAAACACAAACTGAGATGTCTCTCTGGAAAGTTTGTGTTCTTACGTTCTTTTCAGTCAGAGTGCCTGGTGCTCCCACAAAGCCATGCAAAGCTCTGTGGACTCTGACCTTTTACTAAGAGGGCAGAACAGAGAGGTAACTGAGGGAGACAGGCAGGAGAGGAAAATGACATGTAGCAAAGTTCTGCAGCTCAGATTGATCCTGGGCCTATCAGTTTTCAGATGATAGCCTCTTTACCCAATTTCCCCTCGGAATGAACAACATATTCCCGATCCTGTCCCTGATTCTGAAGCTGCGTGGAAAATACTCTCAGATGCTTTCGACAGCTCACATGTTCAGTTAGACACTGAGTTTCTTTGCTAGATGCTGCACATCTGAACATGTCCTGGTCATCTCAAAACATTGGTGAAAGAAAAATATATTACTGAATTGGACAAATTGTAAACCTCCTACAACAGCTGGGTGGCACAAGGTTATTTTTGACATAATGACCATGGAAATCTGACTTACAGGTCAAAGTGTATAATTAGTGTTTTCTATGATATCTGGTTCCCATTCCTAAAATATATTGCCACTAGACAAGCGCTGTAATGAAGGGTCTGCAGCAGTTTGTGACTGATTTCTTATGAAGTTAAACATATTATGGTAGCTGCTGGGTTATTAGTCTACCACACACATGATTGTAAAGTTTGGATACCATCTTTGATGCATTTATCTTTTTCTATTTGTAATATTTTTTTTCTGAAGTATATCATGGCCCCTGTGTTCTATTTGATGTATTGTTGCTTGTGCTGATCTGTGTATGACCTGCTGGGTATCTCCCCTTTTATTTCTTCTGCTATCACACGGGCCAACTTAGTGAAATTGTTGTGTAATTTATGTTATATACCTAAAAAAAAAAAAAAAAAAAGTCAATGCAGCTATTTGGTAAAATAAATAAATAAATAAATAAATAAATAAATAAATAAATAAATAAATAAATAAATAAATAAATAATTAAAATAAATAGATAAATAAATTACTTAATTAAGATGTGGAAAAAATAGATAAAGAATAATAAATAGATTAAAAAATGAATAAATGAATAACATTGGTGAAAAGCCTTCAATAATTCCTCTTACTTTACTCACCAGCACACAGCTTTCTGGAAGCCTCTCTTACTGTTGCCATGTATTAAGGTTGTGTTTCCTTTTTCCTTTTTTTCTTTAATCTGACCTGCTGGTCATAATTGAAGATAATCTCTCGTTGATCTTGTTGAATTCTTATGTGCTGTGTTTTAAAGAGAGAAGCCTGTAGTATTTTCACAGTTAGTAAGTGTTCTTGAAATACCAAAGAGCTCTCTGGAGATAATATGCGGTTGAAGCTCCTTTGAAAAGCTGGCTCTTATTCCAGTATTTTTGTTCTGTTCCTCACTGATTTTGTTCCTTGTGTTTTATTTGCTGTCCGTCTCCGCTCGTTAAAGTTTTTGTGTTTATTTGTGCTTCTGGTGCAAAGAAAATTCCCCGAAACAATAAAAGTTTCTTCGAATCAATCATTCATGACCTCTGCATTAATCCTGCAGAAATGATAAATTGGGGGATGGGCAAAACAACGACAAAGCAGCTAAAGTTCATTATAGTATATTTCCCTAAATGGTCCTTTTAATGACTTTGACTGGCCTGAAGAGGTAAATGTTTAAATATTAAGGACTTCATTACACAAAAACACAGACGGGGGCATTCATCCACAGCTGTACTTTCTGTTTCCCTGACTAAAAAATGGATTCCTGCTATTTACTTTCAACTCTTTGACACATTTTCCTTTAAATGATAACTGTCTAACATAAATGAATCACAGTTTCACTTAGAGCAAAAACAAAACTTGGATCAAGTCATCTTTCAGTGCCATGATACAGCAAACATCAGCTGAGGTGATGTCTGTTTTGAGTGTCAGATACGAGCTTTGCTCTGGACAGAGCCCAGTCAATCCTGTTTCTGATTCCACTCAGCGTCAATCTTTCATTTGCAGAGAGCAGAAATCATCACACCACAGTCCATATCAATGTCTAAATGTGAGAAACAGAGAGAGTTTCCCCCAGGGTCTGGATTCCAACCTGACTTATTTTTGCCTCTGCAGAAAGAACCGTGCAGCACCACCACTACCAAATATTTGGAGTTCTACATGTTCCCAGCAAATGGGAGATTAAATAGATCAGTTTGGGTAAAACACAGGGAGAAACAGCAAGCCGCACTGCTGCAGAGGAAACCTCTTTCGTCACCAGGAGCAAAAAGGACCAAATCTATCAGAGAATCTTGCAGAAGGATTTATAAGGTCCAAAACTCTCTGCCTCTCTCCTTCTGCTCTCTATTCCTCTCCGTCTATCTGCCTCCCTCTCCCTCTGCTCTCCCTTTGCTCTTCTCGTAATGGATTCTGCTTAAATGGCTTCTGAGAAACACAAGTGAGGAGAGAAGAAAACCAAAGGCAAGGATACGAGGTAAGGAAGGGAGGGAGGATGGGAGGATGGGGGACTTGTAGCATGTGTCTCTGGGGGACCTGAGAGGTTGGCAACGGTCAGTGTTGTATAAAACTGAGCATCTTAGTCTGGGCGTACGCTGGGGGGGTTGTAGAAATGTTGTGTTAGGCTGTGACTCATCCATGATACACAACCAAAGCTGGTGAATTAGGTGCCAGGCCACGCCGTTGGCCAGGCCACGCTGTTGGCCAGCCAACGCTTCAAACCAGCCAGGAATCCTTCCGACCAGAGAGAGGCATCTGATCAGGCTGCAGTCAGCTCGTGTGACTCCCTGAACGGCACACAACCAACAACAGGACTGAGTTTGTGACTTCATAATCAGACCAGAAACTCCAGATCTGGGTCAGAATCCACCACACTTTGCACGGTGTTTGCCCGGCTTAAGACAGACAGCAAACCAAAGACAAGTGCTGAGCTGTTTATTTTTTTATTCATGTTTTTTTTTTTTTGAATAAAATATTTTTTTACTTTTAAACTGTGGGTATGTTTAAAGGAACAAACTATATCATTTATTTTTATTAACTGAAACATAAAGAGGGAGTATTGTGTTACGTCTTTATTCTGATCTTCTGGTGCGCCACTAGTATCTCTACTTAAAGCTTAATTAAATCCCTACTTCACTCTCTGTGCTGTTTTAGAGAACTCTTATTTTAGCCTCTGCTACACAAACCTCCCTACATTCTGATCGGCCAGCCCTCTAGCCTTGATGTTTGAGGCCTCCAACATTTAAAATTCTTATGTGATGATGAGCTTTTCTTTTCAACAAGATCTGGGGTTATTTTAAGAAAGGAGCGTTTGGATCAATTCACAGACAGTTTACAGGATTTCAACAAAATATTGATATGAAGAGGTTTAAACACACATGCACAAGCTCAGTCTGAACATCCAGCATT
>NW_027437180.1:1762500-1780000 GCF_033239565.1 Halichoeres trimaculatus
ACATGCTAGCAGTGGTGCCATAACGATGTCAGCTTGCCTGTCTCATTCTATGGTGTCACTTTTGCTGAAGGCCTTCCTTGCTGACTTACTGCCCTCTACTGGTCTGGAAGTGTGTTGCAAATATCTTTGTTTTGTTCTCCATGGCCTGATCTAGATAATCTACCTAAGTCTTCAGCCCGTGGTAGACAAACAAAGTACCACAGGAACCGTGTAAAGTTCCTGAGACTGTTCTACCAGGTACTGAATGTTCCTGGACCCTCTGGTTAAAGACACCTTTGGTGTGGCAGATACAGTTTAGTTAGAGATGCATCTTTTCAGCCAACAGCTTCCCTGACCACCACCGACTGTGTTAACACTCAGGCTTGAACAAGTCACAATTATCATTCATTTCAGTGTCATTTATTTTTTTGCATTGTTTGACACAAGTTATAAATAAAAATACTGTTCCACTTGTTAGCATTTGCAAACAAACCAAACCTGAGGTTTTTGCCCTCATTTCATTGATTCGTTACATAGCTTTTGCTTTCTCTTTTCCAATGCCACACTCACTAGGTCTTCAAATGTCCAAATATAAGCACCATAACCATTAAGATGATGCTCTTTCAGATTTTCCATTTGAATATTTGTTACTGCCACCAACATCTGCTGTTAATGGACCTTTAAAAAGAATAATTTCACTTCAGACGACCAAACTGCAGCCTGAAGAAAAGCGAGCACAGAAACTTGAACATTTTTACCAGCCAGCAGTTAAACCTGTCATCTGTGGCCATTAGTCATCACTTTAATGGATGTGAGGATTTCTAAAGATCCTTCATACATGTGTCAAGTGAAGACTTCATTGTAAAAGTGCTTTAATTTCTTCACCCTCCAGGTTCAGAGGGCACTCTTTCTTTCACTTAGAGGAAAAAAAGGGACATAAAAAGGAAGACTGAAAAGTTGGAGTTAGGGATGGAGACAGAGGGAGGGGAAATGAGGCTCTGAAGAGTGGACATACGTCGCAAGTACCAAGAATATTTGTTAAGCTCTAACAAAGCTCTTTAAGTGGACAATAAACCGTTCAGTGACTGAATTTAAAGACAGGACCAACAGTGCTGGTGGACTCACGAGGAAAACAGGAAGTCTGCTGCTTCTGCTAATGGTTTTCACTTTCCGATGAATCTCTTCTCATACCTCTCCGACCCAGCTGCTGTGAGGCCAGCATGAAGAGTGACAGCAAACAGGGTTTAAACTGATCCCTCCATCACTGTGTGTCTGTCTCCATATGTCTGACTGCCTGTTCTATTTCTCTGTCCATGGACATCTTACAGGTGACAAACACCAAGCGACAGCTGACGACTGCCACTGTTGGATTTGAGGGATGGGTCAAAAAAACCTGAGGCCAAGAAGATTGTTTCTTTAAAAAACCAACAACAGTGGGACAAAGAACTGTTATTTTTCTTACAGAGTATTAATAATTACATTCATTGACACCAAATATTATCAAACAATAATATTTTGTTAAACTTAATAGGCATCACATGTTGCAATTAAAAAAAAGTTTTTTGCAAGTTTAAAAAATTGTGGAATTTCTGTAAATTTTCCAAATGATCTTAGTTCTATTTTTTGGGAAAATAATTTGCAAATTTTTGAAGTTCTCACATGTTTTATTTCTATTTTTTGCAAATATTTGATATTGGGCAAATTTCAGAAACTTCACATTTTCTGCAAGTTTTTATTTTTTTATTCATCATTATATTTATTTATTTGCTTATTTATTTATTTGTCATTATTTTGGAAAAAAAAAAAAAATGAAAATTCAAATTTTACCTCCCAAAAATTCAATTAATTGAAATTTGATTGTTTTTTCAAACTTACATCATGCAAGTTTTATGAAATTATTATTTTTATTTTTATAAGAAAGCAAATATATATTAAAATAAAAAAGAAGACATCACGTACAATTTTATTTACATAAAAAAACTCCTTGTTTCGATAATTTTGAATAAGATTTTATATTATCTTTAGCATTTTATACACTTTTTTCTCTTTATCGTGAAGGGAAAATGCATTTTGTGGCTCTTGAATGACTTTGATACAAGTGAGCTAAGGCAAAAAAGCTGTTTTGAGAGTAAAGGTTGCAGACCCCTGACTTAGAGTAAATACAGTCAATGCCGGCTGCTTCAGATCAACAACAGCATTAACATGGCATTACCCACAATGATGCTCTACTCGTGAACATCATTCAAAGAGAAACCAATTTTCTTTTCTCTTTGACAGTCTTGGATCCCTCTAGCTATTGTTTGACAGTGATATGTGACTACAGTGCTGCCATTAGTTAGTAAAACAACTTTAGCTTCAAGCCAAAGCTACTTTCAGGTCCGTTCATCTGTTTCTGGTGAAGTCTCAGTTTCACAGTAAACAGTAAGCTTCACAGACGCTTCATTCTTCCTTACTACTGTGGTATTAAAATGAAAAATAAACTAATTTCTGTTTAGTTTGCTGGCATAAAAACATCATGGTACAGAACATCTTCAAGAGGAGAAGAACATTTCTAAAAGTGTATATTTTTTGATTGGAGTGTGCAGCTTCTTTATCTTAATCAAGAGCCCTGTTCCTCGTACGTGGTTCAAATAATCCCGGTTAATATCTTTTAAGCCTGATTCAATTGACAGGATGATTGAAGGCTGGCTCTGTCGCCCTGAATCAGTCTCCTTATTTGGATCCAGACCTGAGTGATGGGCATGCCGTTCTACCTGAAAAGCGAGCAGTGTGGATCACAGAAATCATGATCGTTTTGCATAATCATGGTCACAATTCACCACAAATAGTATGGAAAGAGTGACATTTTTCACAAAACAGAGCAGCAAACAATGTTGGAGGAGTTTGAAAACTACAGAAACATCTGAACTGTGAAATTCAACGACTCAGCTACAGCGATGATAAGAAAAGTAGCTTGTTAATGGAAGTTAAATGCTTCAGTGAGGAATACAGTTATGCATTACTTGGGTGTGTCTTAAGATCTAACTTACTGAGGTAAACCTGCCCTAGAGCAGGTTTCAGTTTGTGATCTGTTGCTGTAGTGATTAAGCTTTATCTGCTTCGAGGAATGGATTGAGCCTGACTGATGTCAAGTTAGTCTTTAAATTATCCAGCTAACCAGGTTAGCGAGGAACAGGGCTCAGGTGTTTGGAAAACAGTAAAGGTGGGATTGAAGGGAAGAGCACAAAGTGAGAGGGGGAGGAGAAAGTCAGCTTCAAATCAGCCAAACTTTAAATCAGCAGCTTTGAAACAATGTTGGTTGGTCTTTGCAGAATGTATTGAGCAGTTGAACCGACAACCCTTTGAGTTTTTGGTCTTTCTCGTTTGAAATTCATACAGTGCCTCAGCTGCCTGCAAACACAGAGCTCACTGAAAGTCCTGAAACACCCTGTGAGTGTGTGAGCATGTGCGTGTGTGTGTGTAAGTCTGTATAACAGCTAAGGTTATAGTGTTAAGCTGCTTAGAGATGCCAACTGGATTAAGTGTTTTGTTGACACATAGTAAAGTAATCTGGTTAGAAAAGATGAGATACACCCTCCCTCTCTCCATCTGCCTGCTGTCTCTGGCTCTAACATCTCACTCTTTCTGTTTTTGGTTCTTTTTCTTTATATTTTATCCATTTTACTCCCATATTTATCCTGTCTTTGTCATTTCACACACCATGGCACACACACATGTGCAGAGCACACACCAGCATAGCTTGGACAGCGAAGGTCAGCTAATATTTTTTAAGCTTCTTACTGAAGCACAGAAGCAGACATCTGTCTGTTGTTTCTTCCATGAACACATGAATAATCTGTTGTTAAATTCTGCTCTTGTTTAGTTCTCACATCCTTAAGCTGTGTCAGAGTTTGAGTTTGCATGATTCCAAAAGACTGGACCAGTGTTTTTCTCTGTAACATGCCTGTATCGATCGCTGTTCTTGGATAAGAAATGTGAGAAGGAATCCCCCAATAAATATTCCAGCTCCTTAACACTCTGGTGAAAACAGTGTGACATGTTTGACCCCAGAAGAAACCTTGAAAATGACACAAAGGAGTCAAAAAAACAGCTTCTCAAGCTGTCTTTTAAAGTCAAGCAATCCTCAGACTCCCATGCCAAAGGTCCAACTTTAAAATTGTCAAGACCGGTTTCCAACACAATGCTCCAGTAAGGATCAGTAAAATTTGGTACAGGTTGGATCTGTGAAACCTTACCCTGTTTGCATTTCCACAGCCAACTGTGCCCTTCTTGGTAGGCAATGTGTAAAAGCCCATTCATGCTCAATGTTAAATACAGAACAACATAGACACCGAGCCATCTGTCCATACTCCACATTCATTCTGTTGCATTTCTGCCTTGAATACACCAGACACGTCTGCAGTCCGACTCCTTTCCGTTGCATGTTGACTGCGTTTGTCAACTCACACCAGCTGCGTGTTCAGTCCAACAAGCTGCGTAACTGAAAGACAATTGGAGTCACAGACCGAGGAGTTCCTGCTCTTCCCACTCCATTGATAAGTCTCTCTTCATTCATGTTGGGCTGTAAAACCTCAAACCTGTTGACTCCTGGTCTGCCTCCACTCCTTATGTACATTTATCATTGAAGTCAAGCTTCATACAAACTGATTTTGACAGTTTGTTTTATTTTAAAAGGCACCGTGTGTTTTAGGTTGTTTCTGGTCACAACTTCCTGTCCCGCTCGATCTCTCCTACGCTAAATTTCCACATCTGGCAAAAATAGGACGGCTGCGTACGATATGCAACATGACAGACCAGCCTCGCAGAAGGCCGCAGCAGAATGGATCCAGTGTGAGTTGACACATCGACTTGAATGGAAACCTATCTGACCCCTTGCAGTGACAAATCGGAGATGAACTGGAGACACATCTGGTGTGTTTCAACTGTCAAGCTCACGGATACAGGCACAGGTAAACACAGCAGTGCCACTGGAAACTGTGGGGGCAATGATGCTATTACAACATGATATGTAGCTTTAGTAAGACACAAAGAAGAAATAATGGTAGAACTTTTTTAAAGAAAACAAAAAAAGTTGGTGAGGAACTTGTGCCTTTGTTTTTGTCTTTTATGCAAGAGGTACATCATCAACACCTCCTCCACTGTGGCCATGTTTGTTCTTGAGTTTGTTGTTGTTATAAACCTTTGACTCTGGGCAAAGCATTGTGGTCGGGTCACGTGTAGACCATAGACCCATAGACACGAGTTCCAGGAACATAGTTGTGTCAATTTATTAGCTTAAATATAAAATATATGACTTCCACCACCTGTTTATCATGAAGTTTGAGAATCTGTATCTACAATTTACCGATCCAGAACACACCTATGTACGGCCAACTTCATGCTAAATGTGACGCACAATTAGGCTGATTGTTTGAGGGTTGCTATAATTAAGAGGCTGAAATCAGAGGTGGTCAGGGAGTCAGACATCAGAACGTTGAAGGTATCTTTAAAATTCAGACCCCCCTCACTGTAATCCAAACAGTTTTTTTTTTTTTTTTTACTACCTCAGAGTAAGACACACCTGTATCTGAGTGCCTGGGACAGACTGTGGTAATTAATCTTCTCTTTCTGTCCCCGTAGTCCGGGTCACCACTATCAGGTAACTGGGCACGCAGCAGCTGGGCACCCAGGGGTCCAGACACCACAAAAGTGTTTACGTCTGCCAGTGTGTGTGTGTGCTTGTTTGTATGTGTGTCCACTGGGGAGCCAGCCAGACGTCTCTGGTCTAATATTTCCTCTCAGGAGAACAAATAGTGCAGAGAGGCTTCTCCCTTTCCCTGTTCGAACTCTCTGCTTTATTCTCTGCTGCTTCTCTTTGAGTCTCTCCGCCCATTCAAGCGCTCGGCGTTTTCTTCTCCTTTTCTCTGATGTTTTCCGCTCTTCTCCCATTCTACCTTCCCATCAGGTTTTCTTTTCTTTCTCCAGCTTCCTCCTGCAACAAAGCCCCCGATACAATCACAGGAGTCAGTTTTAGTTACTGTACACACACAAATACCAGGGCACACTCACTTTCTGCCTTGAACTAGGGTCAGTATCAAGGGACGGGAGACAAGAGGCGTTCTCAGCGGAGATGTATCCCCCGCTGTTTACAGAACAATATGTCCCTCGTCATACAGCGTGAGGGGCAGCAGAACACATGAGGTGAGGGTTAAGTGGCGGCTGAATGCTGTCTCCACATACTGCAGCTGTGTTAAGAACAGGCGATGTGATTTGTGTGACGTATTAACATTTGATGTGTGTTTCAGAGCCACAACAGCAACAGAAAACCAGACTCTAGATTCTTCATACAAACATCAGCGACTCGGTAAAGTGAGGAGAGTCACTTCAGGGTAAGGGACCTTGAAGCTCAGAGATAACCCAGCATCCCCCTCTCTAGCTGGGTAAAGATGAGCTGGAACGCTACATGCGCAGTGGATGTGTGATTCTGCTTAGAGTTTGTGTTGCCGACATTTAATCATAATGAAACATGATATCTGATCAAACTATGATTTCACCGTTTTGCTATCACTGCAACAACAATTCACAGCTTGAATGTGTGACACTAACAGACTTTAAGGACATGTTCTCTGTGATGTCACCCATCTGTTTCTCATGCAGAGTTCTGAACCCTATGGCCACAGGAAGCCAAATTGGAAGTGCTCAAACCAGAATCTGTGGAGAGAGGTCCAATCTCAATGTCCACTCGCACTCTCGCTCAGACCGTGAGGGCTCAGGTCTGTCCTCCTATCAGACTGCGAGTGAACAAGCCCCATATATAGGAAGGACACGTAAACAATAATTATTATAATATTTGCCATTGCTGTCGTCTAAATGTGTGAAGAGGTGCTGTGCTGCTCACTTTTGTTTCACCGGGTATGACGTACTGTTCACATTTCCTACTAATGCAAGTGTGCGGTCAAAGAAGAGTCAAATAATTATTTGTACACTGATTTTGTTTTGAAAAACAATGGATCTTCATGCTACCCGGCATTTTACTTCCTGTATAGCTTGTCATATTTCATTCAGCTTGATGTAGACCCTCTTCAGTGTCTGGGAAATTAGACTTCTTCCGGATTGTTTCTGTTGTGCCGTACGGCTCCCGCAACGCACAAGGGCTAATGTGAGCCTACAACGGGGATTTTAATGATACAGATTGAATGTGGGAGCAGCACCGGACATGTACAGGATTCAGTCTGAGCCTGGGGGGCAAGTGAAACCAAAGCTGAATAGAATTGTAATATTACACAGTCCTGCCTGTCTTTAAGGATAGTGGTCTAGGTTGTGTGCCTCATGAGGCAGCCTGCATTCAAGTCCAGCCTGTGGCAACTATCACTCCCTTCTCCAGCCCTGATTCCTGCTCTATCTACTGTTTAATGGTGGTGATTCTTGTTTTTCTCGTGTGGAGTCTTGGGTGATTCCTTCTTTGCACCTGCACACCTGTTTCACATCATGCTCATCAAGAAGCCTGAAGCTCAGAGGAGAGAGGAGACCAGTGCCAGAGTATTCCAGCCTTTAAAAGTGGTCCATTGGCTGGCCCACCTGTAGAGTAAGTATTTTTAAGTGTCTGGTTTCGAGTCCAGGCTGCATGGTGGCGCAATGGTTAGTGCTGCAGCCTAACAGCAAGAAGGTCATCGGTGGATTCCCAGTTTTGCAGGAGGGCCTTCCTGTGTGGAGTTTACATGTTCTCCCTGTACATTCATGGGTTCTCTCCGGGTACTCTGGCTTCCTCCTACAGTCTAAAAACATGCTCACCAGGTTAATTGCGCACTCTAAATTGCCCACAGGTGTGAACGTGTGTGTGAATGGTTGTCTGTCTGTCTCTGTCAGCCCTGCAATTCACTGGCGACCAGTCCAGGGTGTACCCCGGCCAATGACACCTGGTATAGGCCCCAGCCACCTACGACCCTGAACAGGATAAGCAGTTAAGAAAATAAATGAATGAATGGTTTGTAGTCCAGATAAATCTTTGATCTGACTGCTGCTGTATTCTCTTAGTTCCACAATGGTCTCATCAAGCCTCCTGCCCAAACTCTGCCACATGACTGCACTCTTTCTCTGGACTCTCACCTGTATCCATGTGCCTTACTTCTGGATCCCCTACCCTAGAGATGCTGGACTTCTTCCCCATCACCTCACTTGTCTAACAAATCACTTCAACTGCTTCCTCTGTGCCTCTGCCTCTGCCTGCTCATGGGTCCTGCTTAACATACATTGCCACATATTTTCTCTGATTAAGTTGAACAAATAGAAACATTTATTAAATTATAAATAACATTTATAAAACAGCTATGAATCCATACAGCTACACACACACACACACACACACACACACACACACACACACACACACACACACACACACACACACACGTACAGTTAAATTAATATAATGTTTTATTATTATTATTATTATTATTATTATTATTATTATTATTAGTTTTGTTTGTTTGTTTTTCATTGATAAAGCCTGTTTTTCTCAGTTATGTGGATCAGCAGCTGAACCTGAGCTGGAGTTCACTAATAAAGAAATAAAAAATATTTAACTAAAACCTAAATATTTGTTTATTTATTTATTTATTTATTTATTTATTCACTTATTTATTTATATTGCTAAATGAGGTGGCCCATTACGGCATAAACCATTTTGAGTCCTGAGAGACTGGTGCACTATGGCATGAATAGGGGCAGTGGAGTTTAAGGCTGCAGCATTCATCTAAAAGGGCTATAAACTTCAAGGAACCATTGTTACTCTTCTCTTTGAGCTTACTTCTGGTTGGCTGAGACATAAAGAAAAATCCAGAAGGTCACAGCTATTTACCTGGCTGTCCAACCAGGTTGAATATGTTGAATAGCGACAACTTTTCCAACTCCAAAAAAGCTGTGTAGAGTTCAGCTTTGGTCTTCGTCAACCTTCAAACAGACATTCAGCTCAACTAAACTCCTCCTTCCTGGGACAAAAGAGAGCATGACCTTAAGAACAGAAAGTATCTGATGGGAAGAAACAGCCCAGAATCTAAACTTTAGATCGAGGTCTTGCCTCATCCTTTCAGGGCTTCTGTAAAAGTTTTGCAGAAAGATATAATGATGTGAAGTTTTCGGATTCAACAGGACACCCCCTGCTCTAAAGTGCTTTCACAAGGTGCTGCGTGGTCGTATTACCTGCCCTGACATTCATGATTTCACACGTCGTGACAGCAAACTGTCCTTCATCTGGATTAATCATCATCCCCGTAATGATCCGGCCACTACTATCACGGGACACACAGAGTCTATTACCTCTGATAAAACCACAAACACACACACACACACACACACACACACACACACACACACACACACACACACACACACACACACACACACACACACACACACACACACACACACACACACACAGATAGACTCACACACACAGCTGCATTTTAAGGAGTCAATTAGCCTTTGAAAACTTGACGACTACTCACTTTTAGAGGCGTGGAGTGTTTCCTCCAGAGCTCTGACATCCACAGCATAATGCCATTTAATAAAAACATTATCAAACTTAATATAGCAAATACAAGGAGTCAGCACTTCACCTCAATGTTAATTACAACATCACATCTCTTAATGAAAAGCCTCTATGTGTGTGTGTGTGTGTGTGTGTGTGTGTGTGTGTGTGTGTGTGTGTGTGTGTGTGTGTGTGTGTGTGTGTGTGTGTGAGAGTCTACATTGAAATTGATGGAAACACTGTGAGCGTCTGTGTGTGTGGGAAATAAAAAAGAACAAGTCCTTCATTGAGACTAAAGACACACCTGTTTGGGAGAACTACCTGGAGGATAATGAATAGTCTTCACAAATGAACGCAGAGGAAAAAGTGCAAACACAGGCACAAAAACTACTTACAAACACAACTTAAACTGTCGAGAGCAAACAACAAAACCATCACCATGTTTACACCACTAAAAGAACACACCTTATTTTTTCTATTATCCATGTTCAAAAAGAAGCATGATTTCATGAAGATATCTCCAAGTTTTTATGATTCACTGCCACAGAATTTTGTTTTTTCATCACTCACAGAGAGGAGTCTATGTGAGAGGCTTTATGTGTATCTGTTTAGGTATCTGTGAATAAAGCAGCAAGAGGTTCCCCCAAAGCCAGGGTGATACACAGCTGCGGGTGGAAAAGATAGACCAATCAAAACATGTCTTTAAATCACCGTCTCCTTATGTAGAAAAAATTCACCTCAAAGTAGCCAAGCATCAACCAACAGCAAGCTGAAAGCTGATGGAGAGTATGCCACAACACTTGAAGCTTCAAACCAGATTTACTCCCACCAAACATTTCTTTCCATATTCTTCTTACACCACAACATGAAGGGATAATTCGTAATTTATATATATATATATATATATATATATATATATATATATATATACATATTTTTTTTTTTTTCCATTAATTACAACCAAGAAATTGTGAGATTGTTTATATTAATTTGCCCAGTTGCCATGGTGTTTCAGTCCAAGCCCTAACAGCTACCCCTAAAACTAATACCCAAACTAATGAAACTAAACTAGTAACGAGTATTTTTTAAAAATTAAAAATAACATAGAATTTTGCATTTGTAAAAACAAAAATTAAAATAAACTTAAAATGAGAATTTGCTCAAAAATAGAGTAAAACTAAATTTACAAAATAAAAAAAAAATAAACTAAGAATAAGAATTTTCTAAAAGTAAAATAAAACTTAGATATCTTGAAATAAAAACTAAACTTAAAATAAGCATTAGCACAAAAAATAAAGTAAAACCTAGCATTTTTCAAAATAAGAACTAAACTGGAAATAAGAATTTCCAAAAAATAAAGTAAAACTGAGAATTTCTAAATAATCAAAAATAAACTTGAAATTAGAATTTGTAAAAATAAAAATGAAGTAAAACTTAGCATTCTTAAAAAAAAAAAAAAAAAAAAAAAGAAAATACTTTAAACTTGAACACCTGCTCTAAATTCCAACTAAACTATAATTCAAAATAAAAGGCAAAATAAAATTAAAAACTAAAAAATGCTTGCAAAATATTAAAACCTTTTCAAATATATAATTTGATTTAGAAATTTAATTGATTGTTAAAAAATAAAACTGAAATGTTTATTTTACCTGAACACAAACGGATTACTAACTGAGCCAGACACAAAGATACAGATCTGTAGAAGTCCTACCTTCTACAGACAGAGCCGTATGTTCACCACATGTTCTCTCAATACTGCTGACAATTAGTCTAAATTTTTTTGATGTGTTATTGTAAGAGAAATATGCATCAAAGTACATTTATTTTAAAAAGTAGAAAATGAGACTGAGGTTTTTCTTTAATCACATATCTGATAGTTGCAGGCTTTTTCTGCATAATGTGATCATAGACACATACTGTGTGTAAAGAATGGACATTCTGACATTGAGTGTTACCAGACCCAGTATTAGTAGTAAGACAACACGGAAAAAAAACTGTTGTTTTTTGCTTTAGTTCCTGTTTTTATTTTGTATTAATCTTTTCAGCTCAGTAGGCAGAAAAGCTTTTCTATGAATTGCACCATGAAATTTAATTTCAGCCACTACCCGTGTCTTTCAGCAGAAAACTATTTTCAGCCAGGGCCAAACAGAAAGCGACCATGCAGACACTCATCTTCTTAAACGAACCAGTATAATCATAACAGTGTTTCTTCTTACGACTGATTTTCCCTTTGTTGCTTAGAATTTATTTGGCTGGAAATGGCAGGTTCTAAGAAGCTTGGTGATGAATATGTGTTCGGACATCTGAATGTGTCAGGTCTGACTGAGTGAAACATACTAAGTCTTTGCTGAATGTAGACGAAGCAAAATCCTGATAAATGTGTGTGACTGAGAAGTTCAGTCAGCTGAAAACAGAGGAGCACTCCCCTGGACTGAGGACTGGGGACTGTAGTGATCCTGGACCACGTTCTGTCCTGAAAAGAAATGCCAGGTTTAGTTTGGTGTCCTACCATTGTCGCTGTCCGACTTGTTCTCGTGCTCGGTGTCGGTCAGGGTCAGCACTGAGTTGGAGCGGCTCGACAGGCAGGAACTTCTCCCAGAGGATTTACCCAGACCCCCGCGGCCCCACAGCCTCATGGCGCGCTCCGGTGACATCACAGCCTGGCTGTCGGCGTCGATGTCCTGGGTCGTTCCGACCGAGAAGCCGCGGTGTGGAAGTCCCATTTCAGTGCAGAAGGCCAGACCGCGGCGGGGCGGCGGCTCACAGATCCCCAGCTGACGGAGACTGAAGTGCTGACCTGAAGACAAACATGGGAACTCAATGGTTCTGTCAGAAAAACTGAACAACAGGAACACCATATTCAGTATGCAGTGTGTGTGTCTGTGTGTGTGTGTGTCTGTGTGCTGCCATCTGGGCAGCAGATTGCTTTCATGTTTCATATTCTTTTCACAAATCTGATTAAAACACAATTTTACTGAACAAGAATCAGACTTTAAAAACAACGTTTCACCTTTTTAATAATTTCTACAGTGGTACTCATATTTACAAATCCATGTGATAGACTTTTACTTTATTTTGTTTTTATTTTTAAATGTGTTTGCTTATTTTGACGGAGGCAGTGGACAGACATTCAGCTGTACTAGAGCTGGCAATAAGCTCATTTGGGGTTCATCTGAAGCAAATGAGAGACCAAGACAAAGCCTGACACATTGGTTAAATTCCAACAGAAAAAAAAAAGAAACAAAAAAACACCACTGGTTACATGTAGATTGATGGTTCTTGAATATAAAATGTAAAGCCTCTTAATGGCTCTACGAAATAGGCAACAGAAATGTCACTGTTATACTTTTACTAGCACTTTTAAGAAAAGGACATACTTTGTTTCGCACAATTCACCCTACTCAGAGAGCTAAAAAGGGAATTATCTTTAATATGTTTAAAAAAAGAGAGAAAATGTATTTTTCAGCTTTTACACTTTTAAACGTGTGTGTGTGTGTGTGTGTGTGTGTGTGTGTGTGTGTGTGTGTGTGTGTTTGTGTGCGTGTGCGTGTGTGTGTGTGTGCGTGTGTGTGTGTGTTTCTGTGAGTGTTTTAAGTTTTGCTTGTACTGCATGATTTATGTTTTTTTGCAGTTGTAGAAATAATCAAAATAATCTTTTTCAGACATATTTTTATTTGCGAGCTCATTCTGTTCAAAAAATGGGAAGAAAATCCAACCGTTAACCCAGTATTGGAAACAGTATTGAATGGTGAGTTGTGTGTATCGTTACATCCCCATCATGTTACAGAAACCAGCAGGAATTTTCAAACCAGCTTTTCTCCTCAAAGTTCACTGGTAACAAAGATGATTGGAGAACAGTGTCGTAAACCACACAAAAAATGTTAGATCATAAATACTTCCTACGTTTTCTTTGATCATTTCAAATCCTGTAGTAGATCCTGTCTGCCTTTTTGTGCACACATCTCATGGAGGACTGTTCTTTGTTTTGTAATCAGGGTTTATTTAATGTGAGCAGCAGCATGTGCGGGAGTGGGTGTATGGAGCTCTGACTGAAACCAATGGGAAATAAAGTACTGGGAGTCAGTTTGTCTGAATGGTTAAAGTCATGCGTCCTGCGTACAAAGACTTGTCGTCAGAGCAGGCGGTGTTAACAGAGACACGACGTTCCTGCTCTGTCTCTGTTTCCTGCTCTGCCCACGGCCCCAGCCTCTCTGAATAAAGGCCTGAAAGCTCAAAAATAAACTGGTGCAAAAATAAATAAAACCCCGAACATGAATAATCATGGAGGGTCAGCAGGTGAAAGGAGCGATCCTAAATGATTTTGGACGTTTTTAGCTGAAAGCAACAAATCTGGACCAGAATAGCCTCAAACAAAAATCTGCTCTTAAGATTTTCCCTAGATCACCACCAGCCGTCTTCATTTCTGTTTTATTCTGGGATCCAAACCCAACAGCCAACGCTGGCTGGCCAGTTTTTTTTTATACAAAATCATTTCTCATTAAATTTATCAGGAGGAACTCTTTCACATCAGGCTGAAATCAGAATGAAATGACACCTGTGATAATTCTCTGAATTCAAATCAAAGAAGACAAAGAGACTATCGGTAAAATCTCAGAGTGAGCCTCATCGTCTTCAATGAGCCAGTGAAAAAGGAAATTATAAAAGCTTTCGGTAATTAATGGCACAACAAGAGATAACCAGAGCTGCCGTTCAATTAAAAGTTATATTAATTTTAAATGAGCTTCAATTAGGCCAGCATGAAAACGAAGGCGATAAGATGACGGAGTAATTATGATTTTTTTTTTTTTTTTTTTTTGCTCAAATATTGACGTTGTGTTAATTGGAGCTGGAGAACAATGGATGTTCCCTGTGCTGCAGCATTTACACTGAACATTTCCTGTATTTTACAAACTCTTTTCTTGACATGACATTCCTCTTTAACTATTCATCACACAATAAAGTCATATCTTATCTAATGGCTTACTTAAGACTTCATCCTACATTGATTTGGCGATGTTTAACAATCAATATATTTTTTTAAACTCCTAACACCTTTAATCAAATATGTCCTAAAATTAAAACAAACAAAGCACCAAAACAGAGTTATGTCGAACACAAATTACAATGCTCCAAATGGTTATGGATGGAATAAATTTAGTTATTTTTTCATGCTAGAGACCCATTCATGGTCTGAAAATTCTTAGAAACTTAGTATTAGGCCAAAAAAGGAAAAGGTACATATAAATGAAGAATTGGGAAAAAACACAAGGTTTGATGCATTATTTATTTATTCACAAGTATTTATTTTATTTTATTTATTGATTTCAGATTTAGTCTTCAATTTTTGGAAACAATACAACCTCTTTTAACCTTTTAGTAATAAAAACTTCCATCCAAAACATGAATGTACTAAATCTGACATGTTTAAAGAGAAGTCTCTTATTTTTCTTTTTAAAATCTGGATCCTGTTTTTAAACATATTTTGAAACCTCAATGACTCAAAGAAACAAAAAGCAGCTGCTGACTTGGCGGCTGCTTTTATGGGCAATTAGCTTTATCAACACGGCTGCCAAATTGAGAGGGGGGAGCCATGTGTCTTAATGAAGGTAAGTTAATGACAGCAGGAGGTCAAGTCAAGCCTCATACCCATCATAATTCATTCACTATGACTGATTTTTTTTTTGCTTTCAAAATGTCAATCATGCATTTATTTAACAAGAGAATTTAATGTCAAAATGCTGGATCATTTATTGAATAATACATTAGAGATGAAGCAGATTAATAACACAAACTAAAATGCTTTAAAGAGAGTCAAAGTAGTCAACAGCTTTAAAACTGTCATAATAACATAATATTTTTTTATTCATTTTATCTAAAATAATCATCATGATGTTGTTAAATTTAGAAAATTTCAGTTTTCAATTTTCAAATTTTATTTTTTTTTATAATAAGGTTTCAATAATATTTTTCATATCATGCACTCAAACAATTAAAAAATGATGTTAATGAAATAAATGATGTTAACTGGTTCTATGTTAATGTATTAGGTTGGTTGAAAGGAATTATTTCTATTTCAACTCAGACGAACCCAGAATTATTGTTTTTAAGTAACGTCATACAATTAAACCAGTTGAAATAATACATTTTATCAAAGTCAATTTTTCAGTTTTTGAATGTGGTTATGTTGAAAAAGAACAAAAAGGCATGTTACTGTGGTGTCAGAGTGATAATGAAGCACTTCTCTAGTAATGATTTATAAATAATTTATATCTTATATATCTTCAAATACATGCTTACATTATTGTGTGGTGATATTTAATAGTACACAGAGCACAGGTCTGAGGCCCACACCACTGCAGGGCAGGGTGAACAGCAACAACGATAATAATAATTCAATTGGTCCAATGTAATGGAAAATATGGACACCGAGATTAACTCTAACAACTTTATCAAAAGTGTCAATGAAATTTTATCACAGTTTACAATAGAGGCCGAAATTAAAAAACCTAGGGATAATCTTCCTTGGATTACTAGTGATGGGGAAAAACTGATGAAGGAAAGGGACAGAGCACTAAAGAAATTCTTGAAAACAGGACTTACATGTGATCGCCAGATTTTCACATCACTCCGCAATAAAGTGATAAAACATTTACGTAAAACTAAAGCTAATTTTTATATTGATATTATAAAAGGTGCTAATGGAAACGGAAAAATAATATGGCAAAATCTAAATAAACTCTTAAGGCGTAACACGGATGGGCCTATGAGGGATCTGCAGCTTCAAGTAAATGGTAAGCTGACAGATGATTTAGGCAAAATTGTTCATCTGTTTAATACATTTTTCATTTGCTCAATTGAAGAATTAACAAAGAATAATTTTTTGAGTTTTAAATGGACTTGCTCCTCCTCCCTTCAGGGATTTTATAGGTAAAAAAACTAGTGATGGAGTAAATACCAGAACATTGACCAGAGAAGACTGTAACATACAACGGCGTAGGACTAAATTTGGCCAATTGGTGGGTTCAATCAGAGGCTCACAAACTTGGAACACACTGCCAGCCTATGTCAGGAACTGTGGCACCTACTCAGCCTTTAAAACAGCTCTGACATATTGGTTAAAAACCAACCAAAAATGCTCACACTAAATCATCCTCATTCAGTTTTTTAAAAATATTTTGGGGACTCTCAAACTTTGTGAGAATGATTTAATGTGTTATTGTAACTACATGTTGTTGGTGTAATGTCTGTGTGTATGTTCTGTTTCTCTTGTGTGTGTCAATGTTAACTGTCCTTACCTGCCTTAGGACTGCGGATGTAAATTAGCTATTGTGCTAACTCCGGCATATTTACATTGAAGCTTTTGCTGATATGTTGATTAATATTCATTGTCCTAATTTAGATAAATAAATAAATAAATATAATAATATTAATACTAATAAATATAAATATAATAATAATAATAATAATAATAATAATAATAATAATAATAATAATAATAATAATAACAAAAGGGACATTTATGCAACATATACATAGCTCTGAATGTAGGCCAATCTATAATCCTAAATTCTGAGAACCTGTAGATGTTAAATATTGTATACCATCCACTAACTTAAATGATGTTCACTTATTTGTGTGGATATTTATTGTAGTGACACATGCCAAACCTGCACAGACATGTTCAATATTACACAGGCTCAGGGGGCAGGTAGCTCCTCTCTACAGGGTGAAATCAACACCCACCTGTCCCTCAGGTGTCTCTGATTCCAGATGATCAGTGGTCAGTTTTCTGCAGTGTGTTACGTGCTGCATAAACATCAGCAAACTCTGCTTCTGACCCAGGAACATGTTCTCCATCAGGGGGCAATATGGAGAAAATATGTCAGGATGGTTTTGTGGCAGGATCTGGATTTGATCAGGATTGTTTCTTATCATATTCAGACTAACTGACCATAAATAACATTTCTGGACCCACATATTTCTGATCCTGCAGTCTTAACTATCCATCTGCTCCAC
>NW_027437180.1:1785000-1910000 GCF_033239565.1 Halichoeres trimaculatus
GAGGGTTGTAAGCTGTAAATTTAAAACAAGGAAGGACTTCGAGTTTTTGAAAAAAACCCTGAAGTTAAGTCTCAACTTTTATGTTCCCACTCATCTTTAGAAAAATGGAAAACACTGTGGATCTCATTTTAACCCCAGCTTCAGCCCTCAGGTCTGACCTGGTCTGGTCCTGGTGTTGGTCGAAGGCCTTCAGGGTTTCGCTGGATGAGTACGACTTTTGAGTGGGAACCCGGAGCCCCTGAGAGCCAATGGCACAGTCCTCACTGTCCCCCGATGAACCTGAAATAGAAAAAATTACAAAGACACCAACTCAAATCAGTATCTAAAAACTATGGACGTGAGTCCACAGAGTTTGGGATGCTGTGTAAAATACAGGAAAAACTTATGTCCGAAGAGGAGTATTGTGCTTTTTTGAGGCTTCATCCTGTCTAACACCACTGATAAATCTTTCTTTGTCCTCTCCTTGCTCTGCGTTTTATTTCAGCCTCTGTCTGTAACGTTTCATTTTAGCTGCTGTCTTTTTAAGGCTACCTGCTCCACAAACCCCCTCCCCTCTGATTGGCCAGCCCTCTGGAGGGCTTGTTGTAGCAAATGGCAGACCTGAGTGTTTTAGGCCCCGCCCAGACATATTTAACACATGGCATTTGAACAAGTGGGTTGTTTGAAAATCTGAGCTTCACATGATTCTGAAAATTCTGGATGTAAGTCATCTTTCTCACCGTAGGGTCCCTCCTTGTCCCTGCGGCTCTTGGAGAGAGAGCAGTATGGACGTCGCTCTTTCACTTCCATAATGCTTCGGCTTGTGCTGCTGGTAAACATACAGGCATGCTGCTGTTCAGCTACACACACAGAAAGGCCAGGGATGGACGGGCAGAGAGAGAGGAAGTTTTTGAGGAGAGTACAGACAGAGAGATGGAGAAAAAGGGGAAAGATTGTTGTTCTTCACCTGAAAAAAAACAGACACAGAAAGAAGAGGAGTCAGTGACATCCTGTAAAACCACACATGCTCAGGTGACTTAGGGCCATTCCCAATCGTCCCTCTTTCCTCTTATTCTTCAAGAGTCTGCTTGTCTTTGTTTTAAGGGCTGTGTAGCCCTTTACCTTGATCTAATGGGGAAGTGGGGCACTCCTTCACAAGATGTGCACACGTAAAACCAAGGGCTAAGGGGTAGAATTGGGATTAGCCCTAAGAGTTCTTCAAAACCTTTCCTGTCCTGTCATATGATAAAAGTACATAAATTCAGGAACTTTCACTCATAACTCAGAGAGGCTATGAGTTACGTTATCCAACTTTTTAAGTATGGTTTAATAAAAGTAAACAGGAAACATGTCTTCATGGATCATTCATGGATCATGTTTTGAAGCCTTTTTGTTGTGACTCCTCAGCAGCAGGTGTGTGAGGAGGGGCAGGAGCTGTGGGGACCAGAGAGAAAGGAGGTCATCATCACGCAGAAGGGGTCGAGTCGAGGGGTAGAGATCACATAGTTAATCCGATATTCACATCATGTTTTCTTCATGTGGCTCATTAATGTTTCTTCTCTTATCAAAAGTTCCTCATGAAATGATGTAAGGCAAACTTTCTCACACACTTTCATCAGTATGGAGGTCACATAGGTCCCCTCTTGCCCTTCAGTGCCAACCTCATGTACCTGCATGCATAGCTGCCTCGACATCTGTTCCCCTGCACCGCAGCATGATAGAACATCCAAAAGATAATTAGTGTCTGTGTATTATGGAAATGACTCCTTGTGAATCTGAATGAATTGTCTCCACACTGTTCACCTGACAAGTGCCTGTTTCAACTCATATTTTCACCTGTGGGATATGAAGAGTCGGGCTGTCGGGCCACATTTTACTTTTCAAACAGAGTCAATTTAACCACTTTTTATTCTGTGTGATGCTGATGGATAAACCAGGAACAGCATGGTGTAGAGAATGAAGAGGCTGGTTAGTTTGTCACATGAGGGCTGTGGTGATAAATATATTGTCATGAGCAGTGGCAGGAAACATGAGTTAAGGACCAAAGCCCAGATTGACTCTGACATATTTATTCAGCAAAACTCCAAAGTCCAAAGATCACAAAAGAAATCCAGAAATACAGAATTCCCCAAAACCAAATCCAGAACTTGAGAGAAACTTACAGAGGGACTGAAAAGACCAGGACCTGGCATGGGGCACGCAACAACAGTGACCTGACAAAGAGCTGACCTCAATACAGAGACTACAAGGAACAAGAATGGGAACTAAAACAGGGGAACAAAAGACAAAAATCACAAAGGATAACTACAGAGAAACTCCAGACCCACCAGACAAAAAACCCCAAAACAGGCCAAAATATAAACCAAAGACCAAGTCATCATGGTATGTGTTGATTCTGGTTATAACATGACAGTGGGAGGAGAGTAACCAAGCAGCAGCCACTTTATCCCCTGAGTGTCCAGAAAAGTCCCCATAGGCCTTTTTATGACCTAGGTCATGGTAAAAATGATCACACATTCTGTCAACTAAAGCTCCGATAATCTCCGCTAATTCAGACAAGATATCGTTCCTTTAACTCTAAGTTCAAACTGTAAGCAGCATAATAATGTCTGGTTGTTGCGTGGTTGGTTTTCAGGAATGATCTAAGTGAATGACTCTAAGGCATCAAAGGGGCCGTCAAAAAAAAAAAAAAAAGAGCATATAAAGTCACGGTTACAAGTTCCATTTTTCAAACTGTCTGTTTTTGTCCGTCCATCTTTTTTTTTTTTTTTTCAGATTGGAAATGCAGGTGCCAGGCAGTAAAATTGAAAGCTTTGTTTTAAATATACAGAAGTGTATTGCATTCACTTGAAGGAAAAAAAAAAACAACTCAGGTTTTTCAGAGTAATTTATTCTTCGTTTTTTTTTTTTTGGTAATTGATTTGGTTTGAGAAATTTTTTTGTGGTAATTAATTTTGTTTTTCTAATTAATATTTTTTATTGGTTTGTTTTTGTTATATTCCTGTTTTTAGGAGTAATTTTTTCCTGAAATATCGAGATACTTCGAAATCCCGCGAGAACCTCGACCTGCTGTGTTTCGTGGTAATTTTTTCCTCCTGTTTTTAGGAGTAATTTTTTTTTTCCTGAAGTATCAAGCTACTTAGAAATCCTGTGAGAACCTCCAACCTGCAGACGACTCCCGTGGATGTGTGGTGGCTCCTGTGTCCCGCACGGATCCGTGATCCTGTTTGGCACATATATGCCTTATCCTTAACTTTCTACCGGTCCGTACCGGGTCAATAAAGGTAAGGTATTAGCAACACACAGGGTAATTAATTACCACAAAAAAAAAAAAAAAATACTCATAAAAACAGAAATTAGTATAACAAAAAACCAACCAATATAATAATTAGAACAAAAAACAAACCAATAAAAATATTAATCAGAAAAACAAAATGAATTACCACAAAAAACAAACCGAAGAATAAATTACTCTGAAAAACCTGAGTTGTTATTTTTTTCTTCAAGTGAATGCAATACGCTTCCTTAAATATATACATGTATCTGCAATTATAAAGCACATCTTCATATAAAGGCAACTGCAAAGAATCTGAAAGTGCAAAATTGAGAATATGAAAGTTGAAGAAGAGCCCTGCTCCTCTTCTCTGAATAACTGTCTCACAACTTGACAGATCTGAGCTTTACTGTTTATTTCCTGTTTGAGTAACAGACATGTTTGGTCTTATTTTCAGGCAGGAGCTGAGCCCTCTAGAAGTTCATCATGTTAATGAGAGTTATTCAGTCCTCCCATCTGGTATTTAAAAAATGTAAACAGAAACACGGAGCGCGGGGGGAGCCCCAACACATTCACAAGTGAAACGTGTTGTTTCTCCATTTGCTGATTTCTCTGTTTGCCTCTCTTTTTCATAACTGGCCAAATTAAACACATTCAACAGCAAAGACGGACGAGTTATACAACACGACAAAGTACAGCGAGGTGGTGGACAGCATGAGGTCTACGAGGAAAGAAAAAAAACAGAAGTGCCCGTCATTCAACAAGAAATCTGTCAGTGGATCAACTGCTTTTTCAGGCTTTATTTATTTTTCACAAATGAGCCAATTTCAGTTTTTATCTTTTGTATGACCACTGTTAGTGATTGACAAACAAGAGATGTACAAAAACCACACTTGTGATACTGAAAGTTCAGTTGACTTTAATCCATCCGACATGACCAGTAAAACAGGTTTTACATCAACAGGTTCCACCTGTTGCCCAGTACCTCATGTCCAAATAGTCTGTGTCTCCCTTTGTCCTGTGTCTGTTGATCTAATCTTGTCAAGGTGGGTTTTTTGATGTCTTACTCTGAATCCTACATATTCCTAGTTAGTTTTGGCCAGGCTTGCTTATAAATTTTGGTTATCTTGAGACCTTAGTTTTTCCAGCACTTGCTGAGTATTGTGTGACTTTTTGTTCTTCCTTTTATTATGTAAAAAAAGTAAAAATAAATAAATAAACGTTTTGCATCTCCTAGACGTGTGCCTGGTTCTTTGAAGAAGTTCCTGGCAGAGTATTTTCTTTAACGAACCAAGACAGCTTTCATTCATCAACTGAATTGTCTACCTGGTTATAAGCAGTGCAACTGGAGGAAGTGTGTGTGTGTGTGTGTGTGTGTGTGTGTGTGTGTGTGTGTGTGTGTGTGTGTGTGTGTGTGTGTGTGTGTGTGTGTGTGTGTGTGTGTGTGTGTGTCACGTTGGACCAGAGGCCCTGCAGGAAGCAATTTTTTGGTGCAGTCATGAAGCCTTGCAGCCCCTCTCTGTGTCATGTTTGAGTGCTCCGGTCGGCTTAAGCTTCCAGGAGAGTTCTGTCCTCCCCTGAAGTTGGATATAAACCGAAAGGTGTCGAGCTGATTAGCATTTTTGACATGGTCTGAGGATTCTGACCTAAAATTTATTTAAATTTATCATCAAATACCATTCCGTCTCCCTTTGTTTGGACACCATATTTTCTGCAGCTGAAAGAGCAGCAGCGTAGCTTTCAGAGAGGACCAGGGCCACAGGGAAAACCAGGCCGCTCTGCCTCCACTAATACCACCAAAAACAATCACAGGATTTTTTAAATCTTGTCTACACTATTTAATGCGTTCTACCAGGTCTTTGAACAAACTGTTGTCATGGAGTTTATATTTAATGTGTATGATTGTCTCATTAAAACAAAGCATCACAAGTAGATTTCAGGTTTCATGACCAACAAAAAAGTCCTCAGAGGAGCTTCCATGTCCCTGAAAACGCCTCTAAATCAACCCAAGAGCTCTCTTCATGCTCTGAGTTATTCTTAAAGCATGGGAGTAACTTAGAGATTTTACGTGAATGAGTGGGAGTTTTTCTTTCTTTCTCTTTCTCTGTGCTCTTTATACAGAGTTTTATTGAGGTAGATTTGATCCAGGGGTGGGGGGTGTGCTGATGGGATAAATCCACAGGCTGTCAGCAGTTCTTTGAGCCTCTTTTTTATTTACAAATACATTCAGAAGAAAAAAAAAAAGACAGACTCAAAGGCAGGAGACAAGATTTGCCCAACGCACACCCGACATAAAACAGTGACTCAGAGACATGCAAAAAAAATATAAAAAATGAAAGGTGGGGATTGAGTTTGAAGCAGAGACACAGAGACAGAGAGAGAAGACATGCTGCAGTGGTCAGACAGATTTCTAAGCCTTCAACTTAATCAGAGACACTGAGCCTTAAATCCCCTACCTTCTGGACTTGTGTGTGTGTGTGTGTGTGTGTGTGTGTGTGTGTGTGTGTGTGTGTGTGTGTGTGTGTGTGTGTGTGTGTGTGTGTGTGTGTGTGTGTGTGTGTGTGCATGCATGTGTGTGTGCATGCATGTGTGTGTCATAAATGTGCAGTTTCATGACTCACTTTTCATCTTCCCCCTTTTCTATTCAGTTCAGTCCTTCTTTCTCTTTCCCATCATCAGAGTGTCATTTTATTTATTTATTTATTTATTTATTTATTTTCTCTTTAAGGCAGCAGGACATAAAAAAAAACGACTGTTCTTAAAATGACCCATCATCCATTAGCATACCTGCCTATTCCAGGGAAGAGCTAATGTACTGTAAGAAGGTCAATACTACTGACACATCCCTCAACAGGTGACGGAGGATTCTGCTCTCAATGTGAAATTCTTTATTTCTAAGGGGAAAAAAAGAGAAAGGAGGTCTTGATGTGAAATAACTTTAAAAAAGACTCTTAATAAGAAAAAAGCCCAATTGGACATTTAAAACCAAACTTAACAAAACGCACATAAAAAATAAACACACAAAAAAACTTTCCTTTTTTGTTGCTTTTCATCCTTTTCAGCCATGTTAAGATTTTAACTCATGTTTTTTTATTTTTTACTTTTCTTTTTTTTGTTTTTTGGATAAAAGCCTTCATCTTCAGTAACAGTACATTACTGAGCAACAACCAATTGGAGAGCATTTGATTAACAAGAGTGTTTTGCTTAACATGCAGCAGTTAGTTGGTGTAATTGGTTATGTCAACAATAAAAATTAATCCACAGAATATTGCTCATCTGCAACTTCAGTTCACTGCAGGAGGTGCTGTTTTTAGTTACTTTCGAAGAGAGCTAATTTCAAACATGAGGAATACTGATGAGAAAATTTTTCCAGTGCCCAATGGCACTGCCTGCTGACGGAGGCTCTGCATCTTCAGCTTGGACAGCCTGACGGCCTAAAGGCGTGAAGTGCCTGATAACATGATTTAGAGAAATAAGAGTTCACTTTGTTCTCTGTTGACAGTTTTTCAGGAATTGAGTCACAAACTACAGCCAAAACGTCCATAACTATTGAAATGTAAGGACGTTAGTCTGATGGAGCTCATTTAGGCTCACACTGCACCGTTCTCACCAGCAACACTCCCAGTAGATTAAAGGAGTGAAAGGAGCCCATGTGGTGAAGAGAAAGTGAAACTAATCTTTGGTTACAGATATGAGGTGCTGTACAAACAATATCAAAACCTCCTAATATGAAAACTCTTACTTATCAATATATAAATAGATATCTCCGAAAATATTGTGAACATACTCTGACAAAATTTTATGAATTATCAAAAATGTAAAAACTGATTTGCTATAAAACCTTTCATAGGGAACATGCACAGGGTCTTAAGGTTTAAAAAGGGTTAAAACCTCAAATTTATATATCTAAAAAAAAAAAAAAACATTTATTTATTTTTTTAATATTGAGTTATTGACCAATTTGTAATTTAGACCATTTGTTCTAGAATTGGGGTCCCAGGACCCTCAGGGGTCTATAAACTACAGCTTGGGGCTCCACAGATAATTTATTTAAATTTTTTTAAAATGATCGTAAAAGTGTTCTGTATCACTAAAAAAGCAAATCAGCAAACTGGTATCACTTAATAGTTTATCACTTAATAGTGTGCAATGATGAAATAAATAAATAAATCTAAAAAAAGAAAAGAAAAATTACAAAACAAAAAACGACTACCGCCAACCTTTTCTCAAAGTTCACTTGGAAAGTATGAAAGTAGCCTAACTCTATCGTTGCAAACTACATACAGGGTTCATTGTTGGTACCAATAGTATGCTCATCAATGTATCGATAATGAGATAGTCCTTGGAAAAAAAGTCTCTCCTGAAAGAGGTCTGTGGTCTACAAATGTTTGTTTTACACCACAACAACTGACAAACTAATGTTGTTAAACATTAATCTGTTGGATTAATATGCGGCCTTTGTGATATATATCATATAAAATCATCATGACTGGCAATACAGCCACTATCAGACAATGTTAAGTGTTTATTTACCAAGGGAAAAATAGATAAATAAATAAATAAATAAATAAATAAATAAATAAATAAAATAACTAACAAAAGCTCTTTGATTCAGAAATAACTAAACAGATTGAAGGAGGGGGAATTCTGTGCATGCCTGACTTACAGACTGGGTGTGTTTTATCCAAAACTGTGTATTCACTGTGTGTGTGTGTGTGTGTGTGTGTGTGTGTGTGTGTGTGTGTGTGTGTGTGTGTGTGTGTGTGTATGTGTGTGTCTTTATGAGTCACTGTGGACTCTGTTCACAAAGGAACTGGAGTTAAGAGGAGGCGTTCCTCTGACAGCTTACACAGTCGACTTTTATACCTCTGCTGCTGCTGCTTCTGTTAATCACTCTGATATTAACTTTAATGTTCGGTGAACTGCCTTGCTCCAAGGGCTTCAAAGAACACACAGATTACGTGCTCAGTGACAGCCCTCTATCTCTTTTTTTAACCTCCTGTATCTCTTCCTCTCTTTTATTCATATCTCTCTTTGCACCTCTGAGATGACAACTTGAATCAGTCTGTGAAGACAAAAAGAGAAGGATTTGTGTCTATGACACCTCTGCAACTCTCTTATTCTCTAACATACAAGATACAAGCCAAGAGGATACAAGTAGAGCTGAAACCATCCCTCGAATAATTCGAGGTACTCGATTACAAAAAATGATCGAGGATTTTTCTCTGCCTTGAGGTATCGTTTAATTAAGACCAAAGAGTGGTATTTCAAATAGAGCTGACGCTATATTTAGAGAGTTTTCAGGCCCCTCAAGCTACCTCTTTTTCAAAATAGCGACAAATCTAGCTTCTTTTCTGGAGTTTGGAGACTGATATGAAAGCATGTATTGATCTGTATCAGCCGCTACTGAATGAGCTGCACATGCTGAGCCCCTCCCCTATCCAAAATCACTCATAGACTGTCACAGACGTATGTCTCGCTCGCAGTAGTCCCTCAGCACGGTCACACTGGCTATCTGAACTGTTTTCATGCATTCTTCAAAGTCCATTTTGTTTGACCAGTGTGACCATAAGACTCACTTCTCTTCTTTGGCACCTTCAGAGAGGTGGGCTTCAGCGCAGTACACTTCATACACGCGCACAAACACGGACATCACTCTGATCAATGATCACTGCGACTACTTTTCTCAACAGTCATTTTAAACAACAGCTGGGGTTGTAGAGGTCTGTGTAGCTCCAAAACAATTTAATATGAGCCTTAAAGTCACTGAAGTTGTAGCTGTGTTCTCATTGTGTAGGAAAGTAGAGTATGATACAGCTTGGATGGCCAGTGTGACCGTGCAGGAGACTACGTAAAAATGATCATTTGTAGTTCTACCATTATGGGAGATGGCCCTCCCCAACAGAGGCACCCATCCCCCTGAAATTCGAGGTAATTTTGTTTTCAATTCAGCACCAGATCCCAGCAGAAGTGATTTAGAGTTACCTCACTCAAATCAGGTCATTACCTTGTTTTTAAATCTAACAGACTAAATAGCCTTTTAGTATTTATCTAATTTACATGACGGGATGTCGTTTCTACATTGTTCGGTTCACATTTCTCCTCATGGAACTTCACCGTGCGCTAAAGAGCACGCAATCTTTAGTGTATGGCGAAGTTCTGCTCCAACGTGTTCGTAGACACACAAACACGTGTGCACATTCACACACACAGACAAGCACATTCCGTACAGCGGACAAACCACACCCCCAAAAGAATCATCTCCCAACATTTTCTCTGTGAAGATGCAACACTCGCTCTCCTGCGCTCACACCCCATCCTCCCCCCCTCAAGACTGTTAACCCAGGGGAAACACTAGTGTGATATGACACACTTTCTGTCCCCCCTACGATGTTATTCCTCTCTCCTTCAGCGTAAACTGCTGTTTAACTTAACAAAAATATGTTTTATCAATTACTTGATTACAGTGTTGCCACTGAAAAAGTAATTTGATTACTAGTTACTGATTACTCCTTTGAAAAATAACTTAGTTACTTTACTGACTACTTGATTTTAAAAGTAACTCAATCAGATTACAAGTTACTTTGTTAGTTACTTTCAGCAGCTGCTGACAACACCTGCAGCTACATAATGTGGCAAAAATTGTACAATGCAATTAAAATGAGTGACAATATGAGCCCACATGTTTGGTTTTAAAGTAACATGCAGACATTGGTAGCTGTAAAACGTGTACTTTACAATTAAAAACAAAAATATTCATTTTACAAATTTTAAATTTCATAATACAGCTAACAAATGCTTTTACAGTACCATTTTTGGTGCACTGCGCAATTTTTTATTTAAATTATTTTCTTTTTAAATTCTTTTTTTTTTTTTTTGTCTAGTTTGGTTTTTATCAGTTTCATTTTTCTTAAAGCTGTAGTCTATTGAACCTGTATTTGTAATACAACAAGCAAAAATAAATGTTGCTGGAGTGCGGGCTCACATAATACTCAGTACCCTGCTCAGGGCACCCCAGTCTAAAAAGTCTGGGTACGCCCCTGCTTGCCACAGGGTGCTCCGTTGTACCCTACGTTACGTTGCTCTGCTCCTCAGTGGATGGATTTGTGCTAAACAGAGGGTTCAGCTCTTGGAATAGAGGGAGATACAATGAAAGACGGGACTCACCTTTCCCCAGGTAAAAATCAAACAACTTCTCAAGCGTTTATGTCCGCAGTGCGCTGATCTCTCTCTGATTGATTCCTAAATGTTTGAGTCAAATATCTTAAGCAAACTGCCAGTGCAGAGTGAACAACCAACCATAATATTATCATCTTTAGCTGTAACAAACTCAAAACAGTTACTGTGTTTCCAGCTAGAAAACAAACATCTCTTCTCTCCCTCTGTTTACCTTTGTGTCACTGGCTGCTATTACTTGTGAGTTGTCCTCATGCTGAAAACGCGATGAACACGCGACTCCCGTCAATCCCCGAGACACAAGAAAAAAGCATTTAGATTTTTTATATGAAAAATGAAAAGAAAAGTAACGCACAGTGAGTTGAATAAGTAACTTTAATCTGATTACTGGTTTGGTAATAGTAATGGGTTACCGGCATCACTGCTTGATTAGTGGATGGAATTTTTTGTAGAATACTCGAATATTAAAATATTAGATAGCTGCAGCCCTGGATACAAATTTGCATGAGGTACACCTTATCAAATGTATTTATTCATTTATTTATTTATTTATTTTTCTAAACAAACTTAACCCTATTTTTGTAAAAACAGGCATCTTACACAATAAACGCAACAAATTGAATGTCTCCAGAAGGCTGCAGGAGCAAAAGGTGCATACAGTGACAGCAGCAAATCATATCTACGTTATCTAATGTTTGCAACAAGAGATAACTGACATTCAAAAGGCTTTTTCAGGTCTAAATGAAACTCTTTTCCTCCTCAAGTGACCATTCTTTCAACTAACCAATGGTCTGCAGTGTTTTTAGCCCCACCTTCTGGGGTCAGAACGAAATATCTAAGACCTCAACAGAAGGGTCCCGAAAAAGTGGAACGGCTCATCTCAGTTATTTGGGGATCTGTCCCGTGATTAGTTAGTGGAAATGCCATAATATGTGTGCCATAATGAGACAAACTGAATTGAACCGCTTTGGAAACATGGCTTTAATGGAAAATCATAAAATTTGAAATTTGAAAATCTTAAATCACACAGCTGTAAGAGACTGCCAACAGATGGACATCATGTGACAAGTTTGAACTTCAAATGATCTTTGGAAGATACAGTAGAGTGAGATGATTTATCATCACTGAATTATATCAATGGTAAAACTTTCAGCAGGTTTTTGCAGTTATTGTTCAAAGAATGAGGCCGGTTTATTTCACAGAAAAAGCAGATCACACTGCAACAGAAAGGAGAGGCAGAGTTAGAAGCTTTGCCATGATTTGAATGAAAAGTCTTGTGTTTGTATGGAAAAGCAGCCACCATGGTTGGATTTCCTGAGTAATGTGAAGGCATGTTCTTCCATTCAGACAGCTGAATGATCATCTCTTTACTTGCTGGCAGGCGCTGGCGTTCGATTTAAAGCTGCTTTGCGTGTGTAGCCTGTAAACTTGTGTCGATAACATCGTTAAAACATTTGATGTGATATGTCTCACTGAAGAAGAAGAAAAATAATGACGGCAGAGCTTTCCACTTCAGCACACAGATCCACACAGGCACCTGGCTTTTTATTCTGTCCCTCAGCATCTGCTGACTGAAAGTGAATCATGGATAAAGTCGACCTGATTTGAACACGGCGGGATGCTGGAACGCAGGTGCACAGACACTTCCTGCTATCACAAAGTAAGTGCTGGTCTGTCTCCAACAGGTACGGCAGCTGCTGACTCTGGCTCCTGTTGGAATATCAGGACTCAGATAAGCTCTCTGAGCTACTCCATCGACTCGTGAGGACGGCCTCACTGAGAGCTCGCATTGATGAGATCCCTGGATTGGAAGGGAAGCTGTTGTTTAAGATTCTATCTTAGTTTTTCTAATCAATGGGCTGTTCAATCTGTGCGAAAGCTGTGGAGCCTCTTTAGTCACAGTCTGGACACAACAGCTGCCAAAGCTACAGCAACACCTGCAACACGAGCTGCTGGGCTAAGACTTCACTCTAAATCTTCTGCTGCAGGCTCAGTTAAAGGACGGGGAGTGAGACATGGGCTTTTCTGCATCTCTTGCTTTACTCTGGCTCCCCATAGCATGCAGAAGATCATTTAAAACCATATGTCAGACCCACCAGGCCACGGCTTCAGGCTGTGAGGAACGAGGCCCGTGCTGAAGTCTAGACACACAGAACCAAAGAAGCAGATCTTCAGAGCAGACAACAAACACGTTTGCCCTTTTGAGGGCATTGTTGACTTGATTGACAGGGGAAAACCTGTAGCTGTCTGTAAAGTGGCTATAAAGACTCACCTCTCTACCTAACTAAAGAAAAGTTATGTTTTTTTCTTTCAGTATTTCCATTATGGCCTATGTCAACGATGGGCCTGAAAACTCTGTATCAAAAACAGATGAGTGACATCACAGACACTACCTCCGTTTATTATACACATTAATGACCACATATACCAAAAAAAAAAAAAGTCTCCCATCTGAATGGCTAATTTCTCTATCAGCACACTGTGCTCGTCAGTTACAACAATATAAAGATTTGAGTTCGCCCAATCAGTGACACAGCTCAGCTCACATGACTGATAGGTACCCTATAGCTGTTAGTGAAGACACTCAAAGCCTGCCCCATTTCCAATTTGGCGGCCCCAGCTGATTCGCTACAAAAATCTGTTTCAGTAATAGACCAAACTGATGTCAGGGAGACTATGTCTATTAATTATACAGCCTATTATTTCTATATCTATAAAGAAATTAAGTAATATAAATGATTAATATTTTTATATGTGTATACATACTTGTATAAAAGCAGCTTATGACATGTTATATTCTACCTTTTTATGAGGAGCATTTATTGACTCTGGAGTATGTTTCTGAGGTACGATTGAATACGTCTCTATTTCTTCCTTTCCTTGCGAAGCCTTGCAGTGCATGCAGGATTTGGTTGACAGTTTGCCGTCTTTGGTTATGTTTTTTGCGAACGCATGTGTTGTCTGTAATAACTATTTCAGTTTTTTTTTTTTTTATTGTCTTTTTTCTTATTGCATATTCAGAAAGTTCTCATTCAAATTTAAATGAACTTTTTCAGAAATAGCTCCAAAACAAAAACAAACAAAAACTGGAGCAAAGCACGGCGACAGACAGCGATGTGGGCAGCAAAGTTTGATGACAGTGCAGCAGTTTGAGTGACAGCCAACAGGAAATGTGACAGACAAAACTTGGCTGTCAGGCAAGTCAGACATTTGCATATTTGTCTGTTGGCTTGAATCAAACACAGCTGCAGAATGGAGCATATATATTTATACAAAGCACAGTTATATTTAGTGTGAGCATACTTTGAACAACTGCATAAGACAGAGAGGCAGTAAGAAGAGAAACAATGTCCAGCACACTTGCAGAAATGGATACAGATGTAGCGGAAAGATCCAGGAAGAAGTTGCATGAAAGGAAGAAGATCGGACAAAGAGAGGGAGGCTGATCGGTGCTGCAGGGACAAACGAGACAGAGTGAAAAACCTGAGGAGGAAAGAGCAACTAGAACCACAAAAATTACAAGAAAACACAAAGAACACAGAGCTATGTGAGCTATGTGAGCTATGTGAGTGTAATTTCTTTTTCTGATGGGTGTTAAATGAAAATAAAACGTGTGTGTGCTCTGCTCATGTCAGCTGAGGACTCGACAGAGGAGAGAAAGAGGCTAAAAACAGGAGGACGATGAGTCAACGCACTGATCAGTTTGCTGTTGTTTTTTCATTAATAAGTGAATTAACAGAGCATGATCAGGGGCTTCATCAATAATTAAACTGTTAATTAAAATCACTGTGCTTCATTGAACAATGAAGGGAAGCTAATAGGGATTAAAGAGTTGGTTCAGGATTCCTTTTTATTAGCGTAGATCAATTAACCTTTAACTGCTGTCAGTCCAGAAAACCTCCTCATTTTTTATTTGCACTAGTTTTTCAAGTAACACCCAATTAATCTCAAACCTGCTGAACACATCCAGTGTGCATAGTGATGTGGCTAAAGATGAGATTTTTACATGTTTCATCAGGAAGCTCTTTAAAAGTTGACCCACAGGAGTGTGTTTATGCTGTTGGTGAAGCATCCTGTGCTCCCAGCTCCAAGTCTCTGTGAGGCGTTGATTGCAGTGACACCTGAGGCTGGAATCCACAGAAACAGGTCAGATCCGGTTTCTCACTTGGTCAACTCAATCCTCACTGCTGAACTGTGTTGGCTGGAGTAGTGTGGTGTCTGTACTGTGGGAGTAGTGTCTTCAAAATGACTTTTAGTCACCATGCCATAAATGGATTCCTGTTCTTCCAGGAAAATCCGGCCCAGCCACCGATACTGAGAAATAACATTCAGAGATAACCGATGGAGGTGATAGTCTCATTTTAAATTGTGGATTATGAAGTGAAACTTTCACTCATTAAGTCCTTACAGGGCCTTCAACAATTTATAATTTTTACCTCTCAGTAATTATGTATTTGCACAGCAATTTCTCTTGAGGTGAGTAAAGTGGATTTGATCTTAATAATCTCTGGTCATGAGATCATTTGTGACTTGTCTGGTTAGGGAACAAACTCAGTTTTTCAGCCAACCCCGCTGACTTGGATTGTAAATGAGGTCCCAGAGTGATCTAAAAACACACCCTACATTAGGCCTGTCACGATAATAAATTTTGCTAAACGATAATTTTTCCAAAATATTATTGCCGATAAACGATATTATTGTCAATATTATTTTGATTTTTTATCCATTTTTCAGTGATGTAATTATGATAAATGGGATTATTAAGTGAGTACACCATATCAAAAGCAAGAAACTTAATTTCTTAAGAGTATTTAACTGTAATTAAAAGGTCAGGATCTTTTAAATAAAATAAATTAAACAAAAAATCTGATAAATTTAACAAACAAGAAAGAGAAAAAAAATACAATGAAAATGAAATGGACTCTCTTTTAGAAAAAAATACATGTCAATGAAAATAATTAATACTAATCAAAAACAATAAAACATAGACCCTGTCTCTAAAGACAAAAACGAAACTCCAAAAAAAAAAACAAACAAACAAAAAAAAACAATAAAAACTGTAGCCTAAGTAAAAGGGAGTTTAAACAGTTCCTGAATTGTTTGTAACATGTATTTTTTCCCAGTCAATCTGTACTGTCTGTCAAACATTCTTAACAATTCTGGCTTTCAACCGTATTGATCGGCTGCATTTCTTTGGCAATGTAGCTTTCTTTAAGCGCCCACCATTTGGAGCTTTTATTTCTATTTACTTTGCAGACCAAAAGCCTCAGTAAGAGCGGATTGTCAAAGAACAAGGCTCCGCTGCACCTCCCCTTCTTCTTCTTCTTCTTCTTCTTCTTCGTCGCCACTATTTTCAAACAAATGTGACATATCAGCTCGTTGGTGTTCATGAGCTCACACTTTGTTCATTCTGATAAAAAACTAAATATTCCCACACTGGGACTGTGGCAGGCGGCTTAAGAACCGTATCTTTCATGCCATCACTCATATTAGCGTGTGTTTCCTCCTTACCCCTCAGGACACTCGCTTCAGCTCTCTCCGTGTGTACTCGTGAGCAGCCATCTTCTCCCCAAAGATCGCATTTTTGACAGATGCTCACTCCGCTATAAATCCGCTAAATCTGCTACAGAACCTATGCACACCGATGTTAGGAAAGAGAGACGTAGTGAGCCATCTTCTCATTCAACCTCTTTGGTGGAAAGAGAGGAGGAAAACAAACATGTATGCAAGTGTCAGTTTATCGAGGCTGGCAAACTTACCAAGGATGTTTTTATTTATCGTTTGGTTAATTGATTTATTGGTTATCGTGACAGGCCTACCCTACATGAAAGTTATCTTAAGAGGAGGAGGAACTGAACCTCAATTTAATCCAAAAAAAAAAAAAAAAAAAAAAAAACAATAATAAAGAGCAAACCGGAGCAGAAAATGGGCAGAAGCAGTAAAAAATATCTCTGTAACCCTGACTGATTCACTGAGGAGAGACGTACACAGGAGTTACTGTAACACTCAGAGCTTTTAGTGCTGTGCTTTTCATTTGTTGTGTGCCTACAGGCTGATATGAGGAACTATGAGGGGGGCGATGGGTTCCTGAAGGGAGAGTGAATTATTCTGAATACTGTTAAACCAGAGCGGTTCTAAATGTCAAACAGTGGACAGAAGCAGTGCATCAACTTTAGCCAGAGGCTCCAAACACGCTGGCTGCTTTCATACATTACTGAACAGTTTGTTAGAGATCATTCTTACTGAGTTAAAGAACAGACGTGTGTTCAACATCAAGATGGGAGGCGATGCCTTACACTAGCTGGGACAGAGGAAGCTGTTCTGTTCTCCCTCAACTCTCACATCCAACAGGTCTCAAGGACGGTCTTCTTTGATCTTCTTAATATCAAGAAAATCAGACCCACCTTGTCTCAGTGATGCAGAGAAACTAGGCTATTCTTTGTAGACATGCACCGATTGTTGCTGATGTCCTTATCAGGGATCGATGATTGGCCCTTTCTTACATATGAAACAGATTTTATATTCCTCCGGGAAGGTCTGACAGCCAGTCATTGTCGCTTTTTGCTCTGAGACCTAAAACTTAGGACACTCTATTGGTTGTTAAAGTTAAAACATGAAGATTTCATTGTTTAACAGGTATTGTTCAAATATTTTCAACAAATAAGACTGGAACATCAAAGGTATTTGCTGTTAGTTATAAAAAATAAAAAATATAGGTATCAACCCAAATCACTATGAGCAGGTCAGGCTTTTTAAAGATCAGTGATTGGTGATCAGTGACTGACCAAAAAATTGTGATAGGTGCACCTCTCATGCTTTGGTTTCCTCCAGGCTGGACAATTGCAGCTCTCTTTGATCCAGCTGTCCTAATAAGTCTATTAGGACTCAGCTGGTTCAGAACGCTGCAGCTCAGGTACTGACTAGGACCAAGGGGAGAGAGTTCACCTCTCCTTCTCTTATCTATAAAATCTAGAATAGAGTTTAAAATTCTTCTTCTGACTTATGAAGCGCGTAATATCATCAGGCCACCCTATCTTGAAGAGCTCATTATTCTGTATTATCCGTCTAGGTCATTGCATTCTCAGTATGCAGGTCTGCTCCTTGTACCTAGGGTCTCTAAAAGTAGTATGGGGGGTGGAGCCTTTAATTATCAGACTCTTCTTCTTTGGAATAACTTACTGGTTATGGTTTGGGTGGTAGACACGGTCCCAACCTTTAAGAGTAGACTTAAAACTTTCCTTTTTGATAAAGCTTACAATTAGAGCTGGATCAGGTCTGAACCAGCTCTTAGTCATGCTGCTATAGGTTTAGACTGATACACAGGGCTCCTGTTCCCCTTTCTCTTTCTGTCAGTCTAACTTCTAGTTTTAATGTCCTGTTATAGTTACTGACCATACACCTCTCTGTGAGACTCTGCATTTGTTTTGTAGGTTCCTCTGGAATGGTTCTGGGAATAGCCTGCCACCATGGACCCATAAGTTTCACCAGAATCATCGCTACAGCGCCGAACTGTGGACTGTGTCTGACTCTGTGGCTGCGTCTGTGTTTGTGTGTCTCTCTCTCCTTCTCCCTCTGTCAACATTTCTCCCATCAGTCTCAGCAGATGTCTGTCTAACCTGAGTCTGGTTCTGTCCGAGGTTTCTGCCTGTTAAAGGGAAGTCTTTCCTTGCCATAGTAACTTGCTAAATGCTGCAAAGCTCTGTACTCATTGTGGGTTAAGATGAGATCAGACCCCTTATCTTGTCTTCATGTTGGGTTTCTGTTCATAACAGTTTTTTTTTTTTTTTTTTTTTACTATTTACGGGTCTAGAACTGTTCATGTTTTTGGAAAGTGTCTTGAGATAACCTTTGTTATGATTTGTCGCTAATTAAGTTTGATTTATTGATTAACTGATTGATAGAAATGTCAGGTTTCTGCAGTTTACTGAATGTGTGATGATGGATGTAACATTTCTGTCCCCTGTTCTGTCCAGCCTCTGACCTCTTTCTCCATGATCTGAGTAAAGTGTACTGATACAGATACTCCTGGCTCACCAGCTGGATTACGACCTATTAGACAGGATCAGCACCGGGAGGTTCCAGGTGTGCGGAACCTGTGTTTGTCACTACTGTAAATGACACTGTCTGGAATCTGTCTGACTACAGCACTGACCACAAAATGAGCAGAGATTTCTGCCTTGTACAAAAAGTAGCTGGGTATTTTCAAAATGAATATTCCCAACCCCCCTCATTTGTTTTTGGAAAAAATTTGGGAAATTTTGTGCCAAACCCATATGTGGCAGTGTTTTTCAGAGACTAGTCCTGTACCAGCCAATCAGATTGAATCCTCATCATTTAGCTGTGACGTTTGAAAACCAAAAATTCTGTCCCAGTGAATACACAAAATCACAACAGGAGTTTTCCAAAATCTTCACTTTTAGTTTTTAGAAAACATTGTTTTAGTGACATAAAATGTGGTTTTGTGTGGATGATAGGCCTAAGTGTATTCAAATGTAAATAAACATGTACATTCCCAGACACCCAACAATGTGTAGACATGGCCTTAGTGACAATAAGAAGGCTGAGAGGATGGTGAGAAACTCAATCCTCATAAAAATTCTAATTTCTATCATTTTGTTTTTAATAATTCATCTTTCTCCATATTTTTTGTGTGATCAGGCAGAATTCCAAGTCATGGTGGATGGATGATCAGGTAATTAACATAATTTTCTTGGTGAAGCTTTCCTAATTTGGAAAAATCCTGTAAAATGCTCACATGAGCTTTATTTAGACTAATTCCATGTCCTGTAACATAGTTTTCTTTTTTCTCAAACAGTGCTGAAGATTTTATGATCTCCATGTTTTATTTTGCTGCCTCTGTGTAAGTGGGATCTTGTTTCATATTGTGAAATAACAGCAGCAGAAAAACAGTTACAACAACCCTATCTGTTTTTCCGCCTCACAGCGAAGAACTTCAAAGCTTGTGGGTGGCTCAGACTGTCACCAGAGATCCAGATTCCCTCTGCCTCAGCGGCAAACTATTGTGCTGGTAGTAACACAACATTGAGGCCAGATCCCTCTGCAGTGCCGGTCCGGGGTTTTCCCAACCACTGCCCACATGCTCCATCCACGCTGGTCTTCTAAATAGATCTCCAACAATGCTGTCATCGGATGATTGCTCCTCATTTAACTCCTGTTTGCTTTCTCACAATGATCATATCACAGAGCTGGCAACAGCCTGAAGGCTGTGTGTGTGAGTGTGTGTGTTAGTCAGGGAGGAAGTAAAGCTGTCATGGAGGTCACCCTCAAAACTGCTACAGGCAAGGTACACACACACACACACACACACACACACACACACACACGCACACACACACACACACACACACGCACACACACACACACACACACACACACGCAGGTTTTCACTATCCATCTTAGTGACCTTTGGGCAACACTTGTCCCCTATTGCTTGTTTGAACCATCAGCACACACACACACACACACACACACACACACACACACACACACACACACACACACACACACACACACACACACACACACACACACTGAGCAGCTTATTACACTCCCCTCCATGTTGAAATGATTGAGGCATTTAAAGAACAGACTGGAGAGATAGATGGGCAGTACAGACTGATCAGACCTCACATGCTGACGCTGGTGTTTCATGATGAATCTGTCAGTGTCAGACCATTTTCAGCTCCAATCAGTCAGCTGATGGGAAATATTAAGAGGGAAGAGCGCGTCATGGATAAAATGATTTTTTTTTCCCTCTGATTAATTCTCACATAGGGTTCAATTCTTTAGGAATTACATTTTGTCAGAGCTGAGTTTCAACAGACCCGTATCATGCTCTTGGAATCAGCAAACACATCTTTTGCTGCTCTCAGTTTTGATGCAAATTTAATGGACCAATAGTGTTCAGTGTTTCTTCTGAGCCGACAGTCAGAGCTGTAGAATGTGACATGTTTGAATACACATTATAAAAACAAGGTGCTTCAAATCACAAACACTAACGTTGCGTACCCACCGAAAGCGTTGAGAGTGAATGTATTCGCGTGTCAAGTGAAATCGCGCAGCGCTACACACTCGAGTTTTGACGCTGGTACAAATATGCAAAACATGCTCACCACTTGCCGTGGCTTCATTGCATGAAAAGTCCGCCATCATCATTTCATCGTCAAGCATGGCTCCGATCACCACCATCGCTGATCTGTACCTGCTGTTGAGAAGTCAGCTGTGGGCTAGGCGCTGACGTCGGTACTGGATGCATGCTACCCTACGGGGGCGGTGTGAGCTCTGTGAGTTCTACCGTCTCTTGCAAGAGCTGCGTCTGGACGACGGCCGGTTCCAGCGGTACTTCAGGCTGACTGTAGCCCAGTTTGAAGACCTGCTATCCAGGGTTGCCAGGATCTCCCGCCTGGATACCAACTACAGGCGCTCCATTCCAGCTGCGGAGCGCCTGTCCATCGGTGACTATCTCCACGCTGATAGGCTGTCCCGGTGCGTCAAGATGCTCGCTCGCTCGAAAAGTTCAATTATTTCAACTCGAGTGTCAAGCGTTGAGTGTCAAGCCTTACGTTGTGTCTGCGTTTCTCGCTGGAAACGCTCGCCGCTCACTGCTCAATGCTTGAACGCTTGACGCCGCTCTTTGCTCGCCCTGACGCAGCGTCAATACGCAGTTTTGAATTGACTTTGTATGTAATATCAACGCGTGAAAAATTTGCGACGCTTTCGGTGGGTACACACTGTGAATTTCTTCAAACAACCTGAGGGTTGGGCTGTATGGTGGCGCAACTGTTAGCGCTGCAGCCTCACAGCAAGAAGCTTTCTGGTTTGATTCCCAACTTGGCAGGTGTGCCTTTCTGTGTGGAGTTTGCATGTTCTCCACGTGCATGCGTGTGTTTTCACCCGGTACTCCGGCTATCTCCCACAGTCCAAAAACATGCTCACCAGGTTAACTGCTCACTCTAAACTGCCAATAGGTGTAAGTGTATAAGAGAATGGTTGTCTATCTCTGTGTTAGCTCTGTGATTGGCTGGCGACCAGTCCAGGGTGTACCCTGCCTCTCGCTCAATGACAGCTGGGATAGGCTCCAGCTACCTGAGACCCTGAACAGGATAAGTGGTTTAGAACATGAATAAATCCTGAGGGTTACGCTGCAAAAAGTCCATGCTGAGCTGTAAGGTTGACGGTTTATCCATCAGGATCAAGTCCACGCTGAGCTGTAAGGTTGACGGTTTATCCATCAGGATCAATCCTTGATCCAAATGAAGGCTGTTACTGGGGCTGGTAGCAGCCCAGTAACCATCAGATGACATCTGACAATTCCTGAAGAACACCAGGACTTGACAAGCTGCCACTGATGTGATGGAAAAAGCATAACTAGCATAAGTTTGAATGAGAGTGATAAGAAAAATCAACAGACCCTGGAATATTTTTCTTTTATCACTGTAAGAAAAACATGACAAGGTGATCTCGGAGGACATGACCCTACTATAACATGACACATCAGAAGAACAGTTTCATATATCTGCCACGGAATTATTTCACTAGTCCATCTGGGTAGCAGCTCTTCAGATTTGTTTTTAGAGGCGGGGCTTTAAAAAAATCTGCAGCTGGTGATTGGACGACCATTCTGATTAACACACTCACCACGGACCAATCAACATCAAGCCACGGTATGACGTAGCTTATGTGAGCCGATGCTTCTAAGAAACAATAGATGAACAACTACTGAATCACGACAAACAGCTGTGAAAAAGGCATTAGACGACAGCTTCTGTTTTTATAAATTTAACTCAAGAATCAAAGGAACGCTGACAAGTACGAAACTCTGCTGACGTCACATCTGCTCCCGCAGCTCCCGCCTCTCTTCCCTGATTGGGCCGGTCAGAATTTAGCCGAGTGAATTTGTTGGTCATTGGAGCCTGGCAAGATGGACCTGCAGGAGTTCAGAAACTGAATCAGGCAGGTCCGTCTGCCCTGCAAGGTAAACCCTTCTATACTACAGCACTACTGTAATTTACTGTACTCTCCATCATAGTTATTGATGAAGTAGGAGCTGAGCATGCTCAAAGCAATCCAGGCTCACAGCAGTTAAGCTGTTACTTAGGCTGATAGAGAGATAACCAACATAAGGACAGCAGTAAACTATTAACAAATGGAGGATGACACTTAACTTTTACTGAACCAGAGGGGCCATTTTTCTTTCCACAGTGAGGCTAAAGCATGATGACCGGGTGTTAAAGTTTAAGGTGAACAGCAGTTGTAGCTGGTTTCATCGGCTTTTGAAGAGCAAAATTGTCAACAGGTGAGTAACATAGTTCATTTGAAAAGGCGGAGTGTTTGTTGGTGTTTAGTGTGAAGGAAACGTGGCTGTGAGCTGCTAATAAGTTAATAAGCTATGGGAGTTTACTGAAGATACTGATTGTTTCATGTGTGAAATGCAGAGGAAAGACAAGACAGAAAAAGCAGCTAGCCATCAGGTATTATCTTTTCTTTCAAACTTGCTATCAAATAGATGGAATTATAACTTCTAAAGGCATATTCAAGTTCCTCATATGTAATCTGTGTTAAAGACAGGCTGTGTTAGCTGTTATTGTTTTATACTCAAGTTGAGTTTTGTACTGAAATGTGTGGCTCCAACTTTGCACTTTTGAGATATGATACGGGTTAGTGTTTGTGTTTTTTGATGTTTTGTTGGTGATAAATGCTGGTTATGCTTTTTTGAAAAAAAAAAAAAAAAAGTTGCCCAAGGAGTCTGAAAAGTTGCTAAATATAATGGAAAAGCTGCTTAGGTTGGTAACACTGACTGAATTTCATGCACCGTTTTAAGTCGTTGTCTCAGGATGCAATTTGCAAGCAAAACATGGTGCCCTCTGTGTGTCTAAACAGGTGGTGAAGTTAAGTTTTTTGAAGTAACTGACGTGACTCGCATGTCACTACCAGTGAATTTCAGAAGAACAGGGAAATACCAATTTATTAAGGCCAACAAGTGCTAATACTCAGGGTTTCCTGTCAGGGGAATACATTTGACCTCACAATTTCAACTGCAGGAAAAGCTGGACTGAAACCAAGTCTCCCTGTGACCATAAAATGCAAAAATAAATAAATAAATAAATCAATAAAAGAAAATTTAAAAAAAAGAAGAAGAAGAAGAAGGAAGAGTTTTTTTCACCAAATGCAAGTAAGTAGTCTTAGTTTGAAGCACCATTTGAACATGTGCTAGGTGTTGAACAAAAAGGAGCTGAACATGTATTTTTTAGCTAAAATGTCAATACAAAATGACCTCATAATAACTGAGATTTTAGGATGAATAAATGTTTTCAAACATTGACCAGAACTGTTTTGATTATCATCAAGGCCATTTTATATCAATCTCACTGCTGAGCTGTGTTTGGCCACACGGAGGTCAGTGTCAGTATCGGCATGATCTCAGGATCAGCAATATTTATCCACTGAATTATTGTCCAATCAAGGTCTTGCATTTTTTTCCCACATTTAGTCTGAAATGTTATGAAGTAATCAGATCAGTAGAATATCAGAGTTTTTCAAAATTTTTGTTGCACTTGGCATGGACCAAAGCAAACTTTTGAAGAGGAAACAGAAAAACAATAATGTCTCAAATGCACTCAAAAAACTGACCCTCCAAAACACAGAGAAGCAAAATTCAAGGTACTTTCATTTTCTCTGGTGAATACAAAGCAGGTATAGTTAATAACGCTCAGAAACACTTGACTCTGGGCTCTCATCCACAGTCAGAAAGAATCTTCAAGTATCAATAAAAGACTCAACTTCAAGGAGCTCCTTGAGGAGACACAGCTTTTCATATTTTCCACATACTTATCAGACCCAAGTCGTGTGTGTGTGTGTGTGTGTGTGTGTGTGTGTGTGTGTGTGTGTGTGTGTGTGTGTGTGCTGAGTGTTTTTAGGCCCAGAAAAGAAGAGAAGCACCTACCAAAAATTTACCTCCAAACATGGCTTGCTGCAGCCTTTGGTTCATGGGATTTTTTGGTTTTAACTCGTCCTGCAAACATGTTGCATGGCTGTTTCTTTCTTTTCATTAAACTCCTGAAACATCACCTCTCAGGAGTAATGCAGCTTTTAAACATCAGTTACGTCTGTGTTGGTCTATGTGCAACCTATGTGAAGCTCATCAGACTTAGCTGAGCAGGCTCCTCGGGGGGTGTTTTGATGCAGGTTGCCACGAGGCTACAAACCACACCGGCAAAACTGGACCATAGAAGACTGCAAAACAACAAAAAGTCTGGATTTCTGCTCTACATTCAGACGGTCGGCTCAGGTTTTGGAGATGACAGCATGGATCCATCCTACCTTAAATCAACTCTTCAGCTGCTGCTGCTGGTGTGATGATGTGGGGAGATTTTCTTGGCTCACTTTGGGCTCCTCACCACCTGCTCGACTGGGTACCAAACTTCGGTAGTACCAAGAATCAAAACCCATACACCTAATCTTCTTGTGCCAAGTTTCAGTACCAATATGTGATAAATCTGATAATGCCAGCGACAAATCTAGCTACTGATGTGAAAGCATGTATTGATCTCCAGCCCCTCCCCTATCCGAAGCACTCACTAAGACAAGCTCTCCTCACTCTCACAACAGCTCCTCTCAGAGCGAGGTCACACTGGCCATCCATAGCATGGCTAAGCATGCTTCAACCATAAAATCTGTTTCGTCTGGCCAGCTTGACCATAAGTGTGCCATGCTCAGGCTCATTTCACTTCTTGCTCTGGCACGCTTTTGAGAGGTGAGCTTCAACACAGTTCACTTCATGCACCGGCACAAGCACGCGGACAAGGCATGTGATCCATGACTAGGATGGGAACTGAATTAGGTATTTTCATAGGTACTGACCAAATTCTGTCAAAAGTACCAGGTACTGATTCATTAAAAATCAAAAGGTACCATGTTTCTGTAGCTAAACACATCCTTGTGACCGTGAAGAAGTGGAAAAGTAGGCAATTTCCCATGCTGGGCATGAACACAGCATTATAAGGTTGTATATTGAAGAATAAATATGCTAAATAAAAATATACACTTTATATTATACATATTACAAACATATTTTTTACCAGGAGGAGGATTATATATTAAAAAAAAAAAAAAAAAAAAACTGGATAGATACACCCTGTTGGAGAGAACCCCCCTCCCCCAAACAAACAAAAGATAGACCAGTTTTTGTCACCAAATACAGCACTGAAGCAGAAAACATCAAAAAGATTATAAATAAAAACTGGGGCATAATTCCAAGTGATGCACAACTCAACAACATTTTTCCACAGCCTCCACTTGTCAGTTTCAGAAGATGCCCAACCCTACATGATAAACTGGTACACAGTCACCTCAAACCCTACAACCCAACTACATGGCTGGGACACAAACCAAAAGGATCTTTTAAATGCAATAACTGTAACCACTGTGCAAATGTGGGTGGCAAAAGGAGTACAAAAGCGATCACTTTATTAACTGCAAGACCACCTTTGTCTATACATGCTGGAATGCTCCATTTGCAAAGTTTTTTACATTGGTACAACAAAAAGACGGCTACAGGACAGACTTGCAGAACACAAATATGCAATAAAAATGCAAAAAACTGGAAACATTAATTACCCCATGGCCAAACATTACCTGGAATTCCATAACAGCAACCCAACTTCATTACAAACCACAGGCATCGACCACATCCCACTGACCATCAGAAGAGGTGACAGACAAAGAAAACTGAACCAAAAGGAGGCATTCTGGACCTACAAACTACAAGCCACAAAATATCCTGGACTAAATGAAGAACAAGATTATACAGTGTTCTTGTAGAGGAAGTTGTTCTTAACTCTGAGTTAAAGTCTCTAACCTACAGACCACTTTGTGAAAACATTGTTAACCAGAATTTCGATGTGTTTTTAACTAATTTTATCTGCTTTGTGTGATACCATGCAGGTTTTCTGGGGATAGAAACTATTTTGAAGCCTATTGGCCTGAATAATACCATCTGCTGGTGGGTCTGCTGGTTGACACTACCTGCTGACCTTGTCTTTAAGTCCATGTGGCAGTTTCTGAGTGGTTGAGCACCCCTTTAAAAGGACCTATTATAGCCTGACATCTGTTTGCATGACTTCCTGATGAAGGCTTGATGCCGAAACACGTCGAAGTTTGTTTTTAAGGTCCACATGACCGTGCCGATAAAATAAAGGCATTTTAATAGTATTAAGAGAGTGCCTTGGAGTCTCTTCTTTTTGTTTCAAGGACCTTTTCAATCCCTTTCCAAAGAGCACCTTAAACAAACTCTGCAGAGTCCAGTTTAGCGCCCCTTCTCTTTGTCTACCAAGGAATTAAGCTGTGAAAGCTTAAGGGGTCCAAGCAAAGTGACGGTAAACATGTGAAGTGGTGGTTGGTGACAGACTTCTCTCCAAGGCTTTGGTTTCTGAACAGGCCCAGGCCAGGCTGTATCTGGCTGGCCTCAGATTAAAGAGCGACTGGTGCATCTTTTAGCCTTTCCTTTCTAACGGTCAGCTGATCACGTGAGAAAAAGCAAGGTCACCTCCAGGCCAGCCTAAGCAGATTCTGTGATCTAACGTGGTCCACATGACACAATGTGTTCAAACCAAATACATCTCTGCGGCAGCAGGATGCAGGGTGCAGGGGGAGGAGCATCATAAGAACAGTCCCTGTCATGGCATGGATTACTGAAATGATGTGGTTGGGTCGGATCAAGATCGTGCTTGTCTGACTCATGTTTTCTGTCCCTCTGACCCAGCTGCTCAAGTCCAGAGTAATCAAACTCAGAGAGATCATCTGATACATCCAACTCTTCCAACCGTCCATCCTTCTTTTCTTCTTTTTTCTAAAACTCCCTCAGATTTATTTACCTTTCTCTCTGTCTGTTGTTTGGTGACCTCAGTTTCAATTTAGTTTACAAAGTGCAAAGCTGCCAGGATAATCTCTCTTTCTCCCTGTTCCCTAACTTTTCAGATAATTCATCTAATCTCCCTCCCTGCTCTCAGATTAAAAACTAGAGGGGGAGGACTGGAAGTCAAAAACACTCAAACATGGATTGAAATAAAAAAATAAGGTTCAAAAAAATCTAAACAAAGTGTGAGGAGCAGGCCTCCTCCTTTAGTTTTCCTTTGTTAAAATTAATCCTTGTATATTTTAGTGAGAGGGGTCAGGGTGAGAACAGGGCCAGCCAACATGGAAGGTTTTGGGGGAGCCAGTGTCCAGGTCAAGGACGAACCAGCACAGATGGACAGTTGGCAGGGTTTTTCTTTTATTGATCACCATGTGCACGGGTCAGTGACAGGTTACCTGCAGGTCACTGAAGTTCACATTTTAGAGCTGCTACAGCAGCAGCAGACACTGAGGATGAGGATTAGACCATGCTGGGAAAAAAAAAAAAAAAAAAAAAAAAAACCTCTTGAAAGGATGTGGTAAGGTAAAAGCTCTTCCTCTTCACACAAAAAGTTTCATGTTAAGATGGAAAAAGTCTAAAATTAAAAAATAAAAAAATCAAGATTTATATCTTTACTGATCTGCATCTTCTTGCAGCTTCAGAGGCCAGGTTTGAGTAAAAGTTTGGGATTAAGCATCATTATCAAATAAAATAATTTAATCAAATGCTCATACTTATATTTTACAGTTATATTCAATTTCATGTACACTTAAAGTTCCATTTTTTTCTGCTTTCTTAAATTTGTATATTTTGTAATTTCTAATATCTTATAATTTTATATTTTGTACTTTATATTTCTAACACTTTTTGAAGGAGCAGCTGTAACTCTAAAGCAATTTCCCATTGGGATCAATAAAGTATTTCTGATTCTGATGTAGTTACTCATGCATGGGTGTACAGCCAATGTGGAGCAAGAACGATAACTGTAATGTTTGGTGTTGAATAACAAATCCTGAAAATGTAAAAAGGAAACACTGGCATTAAAAAGCAGGAAATGGCATTGATAACGTTTTGCTAAAGTTAAAACCATTGCCATGAAATGTTTGATATGTAACTTTTTTTTTTTTTTTAATTTTTGCATTCTGTTTTTTTTTTTTTTTTTTTTTAATTCAAATCCTTTTTTGATTTATTGCTGTCTGATCAATGACAATGTATAATTTCAATGATGTTTTTTTTTTTTTTAAATCACCCTCTTTTTTTTCTGTCTTCTTTCAGTTTAAGCTTCCTGTCACTCTTTTGGCGTGGAGGGGAGGATTCGGGGAATTGAGGACATGATTTAGATATTATTTTCATATTGTCAGCCAATACCACAGCACTCAGCTGGACCCCACGGACTTAGGCGAGCCTTAAGCGTGACATCCACCATACACCTGAAGCTCCAAAACCAGAAAATCTGTTATTCTACTGTCATTCATCAAGAAGTAGAATGGATTGAAGTAAGTTTTAAAATGAGAGGTCCTCTGAAACAAGCTAGCCAGTGTTAGCTCAGAGATGTTATCAAGCTAACCTGTGGCTGATTGTGATCAAGAAAGAGTCTCTGCGATTCCCTTTATCTTTCCAGGAGTTTGAGGCCAACATCACTGCTGACAAGCCCACATTAACATATGAACTCAAAATGTTCAGCAGCATCAATCTTCAGCTCAGTCACATCAGCAGGAAGAGGATTATTACATCATTTTAAACTATCTTCAAACCATTCCACTTCCTGATAAACAACAGCAGAAAGAAACAGACTCACTTGTGGTTTTGGAGCTTCAGGTGAACTTGTGGATGTCTAACAATCAAGGGTCTCTTAAGTCCTGTGGGACCAGCCATTGACTTAAAAACAGGTCTAGCCAAGTGCTGCAGTATTTATTAACATGTAAACCATGCTCTCATAGCCCTCTCCCACAAACTTTTCCCTCCACGCCAAAAGAGTGACAGAAGTTAAAACTGAAAAAAGACAGTAAGAGAAAAAAAAAAAAGTGTGATCGAAAAAGAAAAACACCATTTAAACTATAAACTGTCATTGATCAAACAGTGACATCAAATAATCAAAACATGATCTGAATTCAAAAACATCAGAATGCAAAACTTTATAAAAATAAAATCAACTTAATCAGTGCAATATCCTGTTTCGATGCAATCATAGATTCTTTAATAAAACACCTTTCCAATGCCAGTATCTCTTTTCTTAGTGTCAATATATGTTTGTTTTTTCTTTGTGCCAAATCTTATTTTCAATACCAAACATTAAAGTCATTTTTTTGGCTCCATAGGCTGTTTCATTTCTATGGAGAATAATGAAGAAAGGGTGGACACGGTGTGACTCAAAGCATCGCTTCCCAGCAGCATCTGTGTGGCGCTCTTTGCTGAAACCCGAGGTGGCTGAAGGATACAGAACCTGAAGCAGGAACAGATACTCCGAGCAGCCCGAGAAAGGGATGGAGGGAGGGGTGAAGGTCTGGAGTAGGCAGGGAGGGTCAGCTCTTGTTAACAATGAGTCCATTGATTCCAAGTTCCCTGCCACTTCTCAGCCCTTTACGTCTTCTTTGTCCCTCCATCCCTCGTCTCTCCTTTCTTGCTTTTGTCTTTTCTCTCTTTTTTAAATTTCTTTTATGTTTCACGGCTCAGACACTACAGAGAGCTTTTCAGATATCTTAAAATTCAGCAACAAATGTTCAGCTCCTTCATTTCTACCTGATATCACCCCTCCTCCTCCTCCTCTCTCCCCTCCTCCCCCTTCCTCCTCAGGTAGCAGAATTCGCCTGACCACCCCACAAAGAGTCGATTGTACCATCTGAGTATTTATGTCAGCAGGTCTCAGAGTGTCTGGAGACATCTGTGGCATGCACGTCTCTGTGCATCCCAGCTCTTATGTGTGAACATCTACGATGGTGGCGCGGCGTGGCGTGGAGAGGAGGGCCAGCTGTAATAAACTCCAACAGATTGCAACCGAGGGATAAGGAAGCAGGGATGAAAGGCTCAGGAGAAAAGGAAGTGATGAGGAGAAAAGCCTGAGCTTCCATATAATGTTGTGGCATACACATCTTTTATATCCAACATGCAATAAAGAGGAGGGTATAAGCGGTGCATCTGTGTGTGACCCTGATTAAAATGATACGGCGAAGACGCTTCAAAAGCCGGAGCTCGGTCTCTCTCTTTTACAGCAGATCAGAGTGTGGCTCACTCTTTAGCTGACTGCTTGCATTTCACATAAAGGGAGTGTAGTCACAGCCTTTGCAGTACAAAGTCTCATTCGATCATAACCTCAAATCATCACATGCTATTAATGCTCCAGTCTTATAGACCTCTGTACAATCTACCTTATCATAATAATGGGCACCTATTTTAACTGCAGAAGCAGCAATTAGCTCCATTCCTTCAGAAAATGTATCATTCTTAAACACTATTCAATCTGTTGGCAGCATAAAAATGTCTGCTTGTTTTGTGGTCAGTTGTCAGAAAGATACGATACAACAGAGTCAACTTCTATCCAGCTCTGACTGTTATACAGCTACAGGTGCTGTTCAGTTCTACAGCTTCATTTGGCAAGACGCTTTTGTCCAATGCAACGTACAACACAAGCAAGAATTTAGACAGAAGGAAAACCTGGTTAGTGCGACAAGCTATTTGGCTGCAGGTGCTGCCATTAAGTGAAAGAAGATGTATTTATTTATTTGTTTATTTAAATGTAGAATTATCTAGTCAACTAACCACAATTAATTGCTGCAACAATATACTTTAACCTTCAGCAGCATTCAGTCTGAGACCTTCTGACTCATTGTAACCCTGCATGAGCACAAGCACGCGGACAGCGCGTGTGATTCCTAACATATGATTGCCGCGAGCACATCTCTCGACAATCATTTTGAACAAAGCAGGGGTGTTAGAGGGCTGTGTCGGACAAAAACGACTTAATATAAGTCCAAAAGTCTCTAAACTTGTAGCAGTGCTCTCTGTGTCTCATTGTGCTGACTCTGATGAGATTGCGCTTCATGTAAACAGATGCTTCAGGATGACTTATGCGGGCTATGCGCGTGTGTGATACCTGCTAAAGTCTGGTTCACGTAGGGGTAGTGTGACCGCTGGCTGTACTCTCCAGCTGGGGATCAGCGCTGCGGGGGGGCAATCGTGCTTAAGCACGGCACGTTTTGGAGGGCCAGTGTGACCGCATCCTTAGTGTTCCCTGAGCAGATGAGTTTTTAGATCGTATAGAGTTAGGTAATTCATTCTTCCATTTGGGAACAACGGAGGAGAAGAGTCTGGCTAGAGATTTAGAGCCGCACTGGGCTGGGAGCACCAGGCGTCTTTCACAAGCAGAGCGTGGGCCAGAGGTGGCATATAAGGAGAATAGTAGGGGACCAAGCACTGACCCCTGGGGTACCCTTGTTGACAAGCTTTGTGAGTTAGATACTTCTCCTCGCCATGACACTCTGAAGGATCTGCCTGTGAGGTAGGACTTGAACCACGAAAGCGCAGATCCTGAGACACCAAGTTCGGAGAGTGTGGAGAGGAGGATTTGATTTTGGAGTTAATAGTGACCGTGCTTAACATGTCGGTGGCTATGTTTACATGCAGTTATTAAACCATTAACTGGAGGATGTAATTACAACAAGCAGATCTAAAAATGCACATTAAATACGCTTTCATGTAAGACAGCTTTCACAGTTTGTCCCTGTGAACAGAGACTGAGGGCTGCATTTTATGTGAGCTCCACTGAAAGACCTTGCAGTTGAAAATTTCTCAGAGGATTACTAACACTAACAAACTTGATTACTGGGATGTATGGTATTCTGGGGTGTTACAAACAACAGCGATGTTGTTGACTGAACCAAACCAAAAACCAAGACTACAAACAATGATTAAGATCTAAACCCTGGATTTTTGAAACTATTCCATCCCTAGTTTCAGCAGGAAATGCAGTCATGAGCATCACAGTTGTGAGTAAATTCCTCTCTGGGATACATGTTGGGTTTCTGCACAAGAAACGTCACTTAATATCTGTCCACTTGTTGATACCTTTCACCCACTCACTGCTTTTTCACCTACCTGGGAGTTGTTTACCATCTGTCAAAGTGATGTCATTAAGTTAAAAATTCTGTTCTCTGGTGGTTAACTCTCTTGGGTTGCTTGACAAGCCATTGTACTCTGCAGTTCTTCTGCAGTCAAAATATGTGCACAACCATAACTGTTTCCAAACAGTAAAAAGGTCATAGAGACATCTAAAGCTGAGAAAAGCAACCTGATCTAACCTAACCTAAATACAAGTTAATATAAAAGACTAAAAGCTCACAAGTGTAACCTCCAGATTTGACCAGAATCATCTGACTCCCATCATGGCTCTGCTGAAACCAACCCCTGATTCATGATCAGGATTATCAGGGGGGCAGAATCCTGTAGACTGTGCTGGACTGATAGAGACAGTAGCTGCACAGTCCAACCATCATCAGGTGGCAGTAACTGGAGCACGCTGCACACTAAATGGGCCAGAATTACTGTATTACAGCACAATTCATCACTGAGAAATATGAGAGAGAAAATTAGAGGACAGGATACATAAAGAGGCAGAGGTGGACAAAGCAGCAGAGAGTATTCAGATACCAGAGCTGGAGCCGGGCCGGGCGGTGTTGGTGGTGCTGGTGGTGAGGGATAAAGAGAACATAAAAGTGAAACAGAGCCTCAACTGTCATCAAGAGGACAGAAAAAATAATGATTATGATTTAATAACATTCATTTCTCTTTTATTCTCTGAGCTTTAAATCAATTGTCTTTTTGATTCCATAAAGTCCATAATTTCATCCTTAAAATCGCTGATTTTTTGTATTTCCTGTTTGAGTAAATGGGTAGGACAGTCCATCACAAACTGGGTTGAGGCCACCAGAAGTACTTGCTGAGTCGCCATTTTCAAGGCTGTTCCAAAGCGATTATTGCGCTTGGAGGAGGGAGGAAACTAATCGGAGAGGCTATGATCAAGAAAGCACGAGAGCTGGCTTTGTGGAAGTCTTCACTGACAGACACGGCCCTATATGGAATATCACTCTTTGATTGGACGTTGCAGCGGCTCAGACTTCTCCGCATGAAGCTTCACAAACACTTTAAAGAGAGAGAAAAGAAGAGCTAAAACAGGCACTGAGTATGGTTCAGCTGGGATTACAAAAGGGGTCCAAAAAACAGATCACAACCATCATCAAATCAATATAACAGGGCATTAAAACTGAAAACTCAAATCTCGGAGATAATATGTCTTGAGAAAATAAACTAGGTTAATTACGCCAATAAGTTTCAGGGTTCACGATCAGATGCACTCTAGACAAAGGATCAATAATTTATAAAAAATCTAATAATTAGACATTTTAGCTGTAAAGTGACCCGTGTGCTTCTAAATAGGACAAACACATATACACACACACACACACACACACACACACACACACACACACACACACACACACACACACACACACACAAAAACAACAACAGAGCGCACGTTTTCTTCATGTGAACGTGTTTACACAGGTTAAAGGAACAGACAGAGCTCTGTTACTTATTTTGTTTGACCAGTGATCTATATTTACTGTGTGGAGTTTTCCTGATTTCCCCTCCCTTCAGAGTTTTAGCAGCACACTTTTACTGTCACCTGCACACCTGTGGCTCCTCACCTTATCAAACACCAGGACTAAAGCTCTGTAGAGGCTGCACTTAGGTGTCAGAGTATTCCAGCTCCTAGCGGTATCTTAGTCGACTCACCAGTACATAAGTTAAACAAGTTTTTAGTCTTATTCAAGATTTTCCAGTTCATCTTGTTGTCTTTCCTCTCACTGCCAGTGCCTCCACAAGACTCTGCCTTACAGCCCTACCTCTGCCACGCTCTCCCTCTGGACACTCACCTGTGTCCTTCATCCAAATTTTTTGTCTCCGGGATGAGGCAGGGTCGCTAGCATCAGGCTAGTTTAAACACAGAGTGCAGCAAGTGCATGTTAACGTCATAGAAATTAGGAGGAAAAAAGATGATCGTAAAGCCAAATGCACAGCCCCAGTGTAGAGATATTTGGGCTTTAAATTGAGGCCTGAACCACACATATATGGATATATTCCTAAACGCGCATTTTTCTGTCCATTTGGGCCTCTCAACCACACAAACACGGCGATTTCACCCACATAAATGGAGATTTTTGAAAACGGATAAAAAAATGAAGAAACAGAAAAATATCCGGTTGAGTGGATCCGTGTAGCTGTGTTAAACGTAGCTGATGTTGACGCGATGACGTCAAGTACCTAGCAACAAGTCACTGTATTTGACTGCGCATGCTCATAACGTTCTTCTTCTATGGTTTTCACATTTTGCTAACCTGCCACTTATTGGCCAGGCATGGCATTGCAGGCTTCAGAGGCGATCGTTTTCAGTTTGGCCTCCTCGTATGGACAGAGATATTTCTGTGGTGTTGAAAGAGATTTTTTCTTAAATGAGGATGAAGATATCCGTTCAAAAAAATATCCATATACGTGTGGTTCAGGCCTGAATGAGCCATTAGAGCACATCAATACGCACGAGCCAGTGTGCAGTAACAAAAAAAAAAGGCAACACAACAAAATCACATTCCCACCTACAACACAACCACCCGACCCAGTTTTCCCAGCTGGGGAAGAAGCTGCACCTGCAGATGCAGAGCCTTCGTCCTGACAGTCGAAACTCACTGAGGAGTTTGATTAACAAAGGAAATACAAACCGAACAGAGCAAAATGGTTATTTTGGAATAGGATATTTGAAAGTTATTGATATCCCAGTTTCCATAGTGAAAATTACACATCAGAAATAAAAGTTTATTGAATTTGAAAGGGTGTATTGCATTATTATGATATCTTATTTATATATTAGTGGTTAATTTGGTCTCCAAACGATATTGTCAATGATATTGATTATCATCGATAATTGTGGGACAATTTATCGTCCAGCACAATTTATTATCTGCCCTGGCCTACTTTAGTGTGAACGGTCAGCCTGTAAAGCGTGGTTTTGGACTGTGGGAGGAAGCTGGAGAGAAGCCAGGCATGCATGGAAAGAACATGCAAACTCTCATTAAACCAGGATCCTTCATGTTGTGATCTAACAGGGCTAACCACTACACCAGCGTGCAGCCTTAGGTTGTGTTCCAGCTCTTGTACAAAGATACTGAGCTTTTCTGAAGTTTAGCCAAACTTCAGACATCTCTGCACATTCAGCCATCCATTCAAGCAAGTGGAAAATCATGTTTGTGCAATTTCACACTTGCCAACTTGCAATTCAATTTCACAAAGCAAACTGTATCAGACATAATATATACATGCTCTTTTTGTGCAGCAGTGATTTGTTTTACTTTTAGAAAATGTCAAGCTTATTTAAAGTGGATTTTGATACATCTATTTCTTGTAAACAGTCAAGCAAATTGATAAAATTGGATTTTTTTTAAACCAGCTCTTACAAGTTTGAGGAAAGACACAAAAGTTACCTGAAAAGTTTCCAATAAATGTGGACTGTGAGGGGAGAACTGAAACTGGATGAGATTTCCAAACATTACAGTTTCCCTCAAAGAGGAACTGTTTTCTTTCAGTACAATCCCACTGATTTGGAAATGAATTGTTTAACAGTATAAAGTTGCAACAGTACCAAAGTGGAGCTCAGTCCTCACATAAACAGAAGTCAGGACATGATGAAGCTTGAGCAACTGCACTTAAGGACTGTGTTGATGTTAATGTGCGGGTTCCACAACCTTTAATCTGCTCCAGTTTAATCTGTTTGGGGTCAGGAAGAGGATGTTGTTTGAAGAAAGAATAAAAGATGTTATTGTAGGTTAGTGATGAGGCACAAACCCAGACACCCAATCTTTATCCAGTCTAACGCAAACTTCCATCTCACCAGCACCAATGACTGATATAAACCACAGCTGCAGGACTGAGCAAAAGTCATGTATAACAGGACTGAAACAAGTCTCACTGCACACACTGTTACCTTCTCTCTGTGTCCTGGGTTTGAAATCACAGATAACAGGGTGAGCTGACAGCTGTGCGTGCAGTGCCTGTAAAATGTGAACATGTATGTGATTTTCATCCTGTCACAGATTACCTGAGCTCTGGGTTAAGAGATGCTGGGTGTAATCCTGTCATCAGAACACAGATTACGGCTCTGTGGGGTAGAAACTGGGTGGATGTGCGCAGGGAGTCTGCAGCTTCACCTGCAGCATGTGCAGTGTGAGGCTGTTAGAATCCTACACAGAACAAAAGGGATTCTTATCTCTTGTACCTGAGTGTGTGAGTTTCTCCAGTGGACACAGCAGAAAAACAAAAGGCAGGTTGAGCAACATGTGGGAGAGAGAGCACAGGTTCAGATCAAACCTGGTCTCACTGCTTGATGACAAAAGCCTCAGTGCATGGGACACATTGGGCTTACTTTATTGAAATTCAGACTGTTTTGGCTCTCAAATCTGAAAAGAATACCCAACAAATAAATAAATAAATAAATTAAAAGATAGAACAAAACAGAAAGTTGACATACAGCAAATTAATAAATATTGAAAAGATCACAACAAGTTGTTTAATTTTTTCCTTATTTGAGATTTTTTTTATGTTATAAAGTGTTTTCCAAATCCACTGTTCAAACATGTTTTTACACTCTTTTCTTTTCTACACATTGGGGGTGGGCCTTGGAGTGTGAGAATACATTTCTAGGTTTTCAGGAGAGGAGCACAGCCTCTGTGGGCTGCCAGCAACTAGCTGTCCATGCGACTATGATCATGCACTGGACAGTCATGGATGCAAGTTCACTTGTGTGTCTGTCTCTTTCCTATTCATCTTTCTTTTGCTCTTCTGTCCTTTTTCTGTCTGACAGTTTGGCTCCAGTGTCCACCATCACTACAAAATCAATCAGAGAATTTGTTTTCAGCAGAGAAAAACACAGATCTCTCTTCTTACAATTAAACTTGACAGCTGGTGTTCATACAGAGATGTATGTGCCATACATTAATTCAGTCCTGCTTGATCTGATCTGGAACCTGAGAAATAGCATCAAAAATAACTTAAATTGGTGTCAAATCTCATTTTGGGTTATGATCAGGTATAAATCTAGCGAAGACGAATGCGGGCAGCACGCATTGCTCTGCGTGTCCTGACCAGCAACATGCTAGCAACAGTGTGGCTAAACAGAAGACAGAGGATCAGGGCCCTGTTCTACGAAGCAGGATTACTGCCTAGCAAGGTAGCTTTGAGGATAGGTTCCGGATTCCCTGTTCAACGACACGGGATCACTCCTCAGCGAGGTGAGTCTCCATGGCAACATACGCTGTAGCTAACCTGCTCCGGGGCAGGTTAGGTTCCAGATTGAACTCGCGGACTATAAAAACCCCGCACACTGACCAATGAGCCCTCACGAAAAAATGTCTTGTCCTTTCTTAGAGGATCCAGTGGACATTGGAGCCTGCATTGTCCGAGGAGCACGCACAAGAGTTTTCAGGGACCGCACCGACCCACTCTCTTTTTCGGATGACCACCTTTATGAAAGGTACCGGATTTCCAGGGAGGGGTTGGTAGTACATGACACTTTCTACAGGTAGTTAAAGGGAATGAAGAACTCTCATTGCTGTAATAAGATCTTCAATGCCAACACTTCTGTTCCATGACAATATTTTATTGCTGATATTAAAATTGTGACAGGAATTCATGTAGGGCTCATGTGGACTACATATCACACAAAAAATGTAAACACCATAGGAATGAACAAATGAATAAACTCATCTAAGAAATAAATTAGGTATGGTGCATGTTACAGTAAAAGTGCATGGTGAACAGTGCTATTTCAGGATAATAATGGCACAAAAGTTTTTTTTTTTGCACTACACTTACGCATTTAGACTGTCAGCAATTTTCTGCCAGCACTCCTTCCGTGCGTTAGCAGCAGCGACGGTGTTGCTTTTAACGTTATTACATGTTTCAGCTCGTCATACTTCCTCATGATCACCTCCTGCTCCTCCTGAGTGAAGTATGCGGTCCTTCTCTCTCCGGCCTGCTCTGACGCTCCAGACTGCTCCATGTTCGCGATTGGTCAGATGCAGCGGGCTCCACCTTACATGTGTGCACGCGCTCATTGCCCAGCTAGATCCACTTATGAGGTTGATAACCAGCGTCGTAAAACCGTGTAGCAAGACCACCGGCTACCGCGCTTAGTTTAGCGAGGTAGCTCCAAGGCTATCTCACTAGACTGAACTTGCTTCGTAGAACAGGGCCCTGGTATGAACCTAAGACGGTCAGGTTACGGTGGCTCTACAGGCCCAAAAGGTGCATGTATCCTGTAGTTAGTTCGGATGGACCCTGGTTTGTATTCAGACCTGCACCAGAGAACCACGAACCACACCAGAGTTCGTTTGGAAGCGGACCGAGACCACTTCAAAAAGTGGGTCTCGGTCCGTTTGTTTTGTCCGCACCAGGGTTCGTTTGTGTCTGTTCACACCTGCATGAAAAGTCTGCACCAGCGTGGGAAACGGACCCTGGTCCGTTTAAAGTGGACCAAACAGTCCAGGTCTGAATACGCCCTAAGTCAGCTGTGCTCCTGCTTCTATAAATGAGCTGAAGAAGATGCTGTGACATTTGCACATAATTACATCTTTTAGCACTATCAATCTATTTTTATTCTAGTGCTTCTCATCTATTTAGTACGGCTGGTTTTTATGTGTTAATATTGTGGTACTAGTCTCATTTAAATCGTGGTCGGCGGAACTCAGGCACTTTCACATCATATTGTACACCTCAAAAACTGAAATCTTATCAAGTGTTTTTGTCTTATTTTCAGTAGAAAATACTTTTTTAAGACTTAATATCAGCCACATTCACCCGACCAGTCCAGAAAAATGTCCTATTTCAAGTCATTTAAAGACAAAAATGAGGTCTGAATTGCTTGTAACAAGTTAAAAATATCTGCCAATGGATCAAGAAAAAAGTTACTTGTATTAAGACAATATTTTATTTTTTTTCAATTTTTCTAGCAAATCTTTCTTGTTCCATTGGCAGATTTTTTAACTTGTTACAAGCAATTCAGACCTCATTTTTGTCTTTTAATAACCTGAATCAAGAAGTTTTTCTGGACTGACAAGTTGAATGTGGCTCATATTGAGTCTAAAAAGACAATTTTGACTTATAATAAGACATAAACTCTTGATAAGATTTCAGTTTTTGCAGTGTACTGTTTCATAGTTTGTTAATTCTGATTATTGTAGTTTCATGTTGCTTTTGTTTTGTAACTGGATGCCAAAGTGTGTGTCATCTTTCTGCAACACAAATCTTCTGACAGGTTAGAATAAGGTAACCTACACGGACAAAAGAAAGTTGATTTGTAAGATTTTTCACTTTGTGCTGCTTCACTATTGATCAGAACTCTGGTCCATTCAGGTCGGTCTAAATATTCAAGGACAAACAGTGAACTCGTCTTCTGTAGTTTTTCATTTATCAAAGAGTAAGAATAAAGAGTGAAAGCTTCAGCTCTCTTTTCTTTCTTTGACAAAAACAAACTTTCATAGTGTCATGAACTTAGGTGTTTGAAATCCTTATTACTTTTCTGTAGCACAGATCGCTGAGTGTGTGAATCCACGTGTGTTACTGGATGTTATTCCATGAATCTCCTTCAGTCTGACTTCCATAAGTTGCAGAATCTCAGAGGAAGACCTAATAATCAACAGAACACGCCTTCACAGTCAGTTTGCCTCTCTTTTTCAGGATCAAGCCTCATGGAGGGATCGGTGGATGTTTCTTTTCTTACAGCTTTCAGATGGATGGTATCGATGATGCAGATTCCTGACACTGACATGAAGCAGTGAGGCTGCCATACTGGGTTTCATTCTCCTTTATACAGCCAGGGACTCCAGAAAAGGTTAGAAAGGCTAAGCTATTCTTTCTCATCTCCTTTATTTCTGAGCTCACCATGTCTGCCACACATACCATACATTTTTATCTGAGCGAGCTTAGCCTCTCAGAAATGTCATCCTTTGTTACGTCTGAGAAAGGACACTTTTTGTGGACAAAACAGTTTGATTCAATTGAAAATTGCCCACATTTTTGACTGTATGCCCAAACATTCTGCAGCTGGAACACAAAGAGGCTGTGATATAAGACTTTCTGCATCTTAGTCCCAGAATAAAGACACATTTTCACGCCAGAGCCTCACGAGAGTCTCCTGAAACCTTGCGTAGCTGTCACTCTGAGCACCACGGAGCTGGATGTGTAGATGCAGCCTGCAGAGCTTGGTGTCATAAAGAAAGGGCACAAGTGCACTCTTATTTGTTGGTTGTACAGCTGGCCTGATTGTATTGTCATAAAGACGGCTCTGGTTTAAAGGTTTATGCCTCTTCTTGTGAAACACTACTGTCAGCGTTTTCACTGTGTGCTGTTTTAACCTTGTGCTCTGCAGCTTGTTATTCTGTTCACTGTCCCACCATAAATCAAACCTAACACTGTAAATTTCTCCGCTTTATATGACCGCACGTCTGTGCTGGCCTATTATAAAACGCCTTGCTGTGTTTGTGTGGTCGTATATCCTGGAGGAGCTTTTGAAACTTCTGTTTATTGTACATGTCTGCATATTAAACCAGGCTGATTTGAGATTCTGTTTACATCAGCCTACATGAGGCCGCTGTTTGACCTGTGACTCACATTCAGATGCCTTTCTGCATCATCATGATGTGGATATCATGTTGTGGACTAGTCTAAACACTTCCAGGAAACATGCTTTAATCTGATTACCTAACTGACTTCCCCTCAGCTTTCCACCCCTGCACCTCTGTTGTCTAGAGCTTTTTGTGCTACTCTTTCTGTCTCTGTTGTCCTCATCAGTGGTCTCATTTTAGATCTAAGCTAGATATTTTCACACCACCTAAGCTGTGACTGCTGATGATGGTGTGTCTTTACCAGTGTTGCCACAGTTACTTTGAAAAAGTAATCTGATTACTAGTTACTGATTACTCCTTTAAAAAGTAACTTAGTTACTTTACTGACTACTTGATTTTAAAAGTAACTCAAACAGATTACACGTTACTTTGTTAGTTACTTTCAGCAGCTGCCGGCAACACCTGCAGCTGCATAATTTGGCAAAAACTGTACAATTTAATTAAAATGAATTTTAATATGAGCCCACATGTTTGGTTTTAAATTAACATGTAGACATTGGTAGTTGTAAAACGTGTACTTTATGATTGAAAACAAAAATCTTCATTTTACGCATTGTGAATTTCAAAATACAACTAAGAAATGCTTTTACAGTACCATTTTTGGTGCACTGCACAATTTTTTATTCAAATTATTTTCTTTTTAAATTCTTTTTTTTTTTTTGGTCTAGTTTGGTTTTTATCAGTTTCATTTTTCTTAAAGCTGTAGTCTATTTAACCTGTATTTGTAATACAACAAGCAAAAATAAATGTTGCTGGAGTGTGGGCTCACATTATTCTCAGTACCCTGCTCGGGGCACCCCAGTCTAAAAAGTCTGGGCGCAGCCCTGCTTGCCACAGGGTGCCCCGTTGTAGCCTACGTTATGTTGCTCTGCTCCTCAGTGGATGGATTTGTGCTAACAGAGGGTTCAGCTCTTGGAATAGAGGGAGATACAATGAAAGACGGGACTCACCTTTCCCCGGGTAAAAATCAAACAACTTCTCAAGCGTTTATGTCCGCAGTGCGCCAATCTCTCTCTGATTAATTCACAAATGTTTGAGTCAAATATCTTAAGCAAACTGCCAGTGCAGAGTGAACAACGAACCATATCATCATCTTTAGCTGTAACAAACTCAAACAGTGACTGTGTTTCCAGCTAGAAAACAAACATCTCTCCTCTCCTCCTCTGTTTACCTTTGTGTCGCTGGCTGCTATTACTTGTGAGTTGTCCTCGTGCTGAAAACGTGATGAACACGCGACTCCCGTCAATCCCCGAGACACAAGAAAAAAGCATTTAGATTTTTTTACTTGAAAAAAGAAAAGAAAAGTAACGCACAGTGAGTTGGATAAGTAACTTTAAACTGATTACTGGTTTGGTAATAGTAACGCGTTAGATTACTCGTTACTGAAAAAGGTGGTTAAATCAGAGTAACGTGTTACTTAGTAGTGCGTTAGCGGCATCACTGGTCTTTACCCTTTAGAACCCAGCATCATGCCGCTGCTAAGTTTTGCATATTCATTTTTGATTGGTCATAGATTTTAAGCCAGATAATATGGATCAATTATTCTTTTGCATTTGATGATGGGTTTGTTAAAATAATACACAATACAGCGCACAGAACAAAAACCCTTATCAGGTTATTTAAGGTTACAAAATTGACCATCTCACAAGCAAATTAGTACAGACTCCTGATAAATTCCCTGAGGTTCCTTGGGATATATATTTTTTTAATATACAAATTTAAGGGATACAGTTAAGTAATTTTTGTATTTTGAAATATATGTGGGGGAAAAAAATTCTGAGTTTTATTACACCATTAAGAATTTTAATGGATGGACACACTACTGTTGGATTCCAGTTGGGTTGACATTAACATCCGCCAACCCGCCAAACACGGGTGAATTCCAGCTGTGGCGGGTAACTCTGTCACTCCTACTAGCTACTTTGGCAGGTTGAATTATTCAATTGTAGTTTTCTGAAATGGCATCTGAAAAACTAAACTCATTGCAGTATGAGACTATGACACTTCAACTCCCATGAGCACTACCTGCACACACTGCTTGCTCATTGGTCCACTTGTGAAGTCTTCTGCTTTTTAACGTAGAAATGAGAAACTGGTCACAGATATGAGGAGCTGTAGGAACAATATTTAAAACGTCCAAAATACAAACACTGATCAAAGTTATATGTAAAAAATAGGCCTGTCATTTTAACGCGTTAATTAGATTAATCAATAACACCGCATATTAACACGTTATAAAAATTAACGCAGATTAATCTGGATCCCAAACCCGTGGGGCGTTCAGGGCGCACTTATTTTTAAATGTCTGGCATTTACAAACCGTGCGTCATACTTGGAAAAAGTGGTGTTCTCGTCAGATTTTCAAATTTCCAACGGTCCCTGAATGTATCACATGTAAAAAAACGGAGGGAGGGAAGCGAGAGTGATTTGTGACTGCCTTCCACATCGCGTTTATTCGCACATCCTTTTTGAAAATCTGCAGAAAATCAACCGTTTGCTATAGCTCAATTCTGTAAAAAACAGATAATTCTACACTATTTGCTACATTAAACAAGCCCTGAATGATCGATATGTATCCTGTATTTAAATCTAAAGAATTCTTTGAAAATTTGCTTCCATCTTCCTGGTGTCATGTTTCAGCTTGGGGCTGCTCTGCACCAATCAGCAACAGTTTGTGTGTTCAGAGCTTGTAAAACTGAACATACTTCACTTTTCTTTGATCCAAGACTTGAAAAAAGTGTTTTGTACATAGTTCCTCACAGTTTTTAGCCTGTAGCCCTGGTTCTCCTGACCTCATAGAAGTATAGAAGTTCATATTGCAGTGAAAATCGAGTCAACATTGAAAACCGTCCTAAAAATCAAATCAGCTTATCTTAAGTGCAGGAATGCCTAGATTTTGTAAAGATAGAACCATAAAACTTTTTTCATGTGGTCCTTATGCATCAGGGTACCTAAAAATGTGTTGTGTACATTCCCACCTTATTTTTAAATGTTTTTTTTTACATGTCTTTTAATGTAATTTTAATGTCCTGGAATTCAAAATCTTTATTTTGGGACCTTAAGCAGATATGAGATTAAAATGTGATTAATTAGATTAATTAATTACAAATCCTGTAATTAATTCGTTTTTTTTTTTTTTAATCGCCTGACAGCACTAGTAAAAAATTAAATGGAAATACTGTAAACAAACCAAATCCTTCTGAATAAATGCAACTTATGGTCCAGTAAGACTTATATCTGTTGTTTTCCTCTTCATGACGCATTTTTTGACTGATATGACTTCAAAAAAATGCATGATTATGCTACGGAGTGACTTATAGTCCATACAATTAATCTTCAACCTTCACAACTTTCATTAAATGTAATAATAAACTCCTCTTTTTATTACTTTTTATTACTTTGTCTCAATTAAACATAATTATCCAACAACAAAATTGTGGCTAGTGAAAACGCTAAATGGCTTGTGACTCTGGGAAACCAGTAGCCACAGTGGCCCGTGAGCAAAAAAGTTACTGTCAAGCCCTGGTTGTGTTAAAAGTAACCCAAATTGGGCTCTTTAATAACCCAGCCACTGGGTCTTTATAGCACCAGCCCAGCAGTAGTTACTTTGACCCAACAAGAGGGGTTGGTCTATTTTAACCCAACAGAGGAGTTGAATATTCTTCCCAAATTATGGTTTAAATTAATTACAATGCTGGGTTCTTTCAACTGCACACACTTAAACTGATATAAGCATAAAAAGAGTGATTCAATTCAGCTTCACTTCAGACATATTTCATAAAGCCGTGGAGCACTGACAGCCAGTCTGTGCTGTTCAACATAGACAACAGATCCGTGGAGGAGTGTGCAAACAGTTCATCCATTCCAGCAGTGATACAGCTTAAGCTTCCTGCGCACACAGCAGACGTACAGCAGGGTCTCATATCCACTGCGCTCCCTCCTTCCCTCCCTCACTCATGGCCACAAAACACTGTCACATCAACAATGACTTTGCTAAAACTGATGTCTTAAAATGTAAAGGAGCAGTTATTTTAATGTGAAGGCAGTTATGTGAAGTATGGTTACAGAGTAATATGTTATATTTAATTGAAAAGGTGCTGATATGTTATAGCCATCTATATACATAATGATCATCTATCCATTTGATTCATACAGCCACAGGCCTATCTGGTAGACACCTCCAGTATCCCACATGTCAGCGCTCAGTCAGCAGAGTTGGTCATCTCTCAGTCGAAGTCACTGAACCCTAAACTGCTCGAGCTGGCATCACCAGTTAGCATGGGGATGCGTGGGACTGGGACTGGCTGACACTTATGGACACTTGGCAGAACACCCTCTGCTCCCAGTCTTTGAATGTGGTGTGAAAGGGTGAATGTGACGAGTGGTGTAAAAGTACACTAGACTTTAACAAGTACATGCCATTCCACAGAGAAGGGTCAACAAACACTTCAGACTAAAAAAAAAAAGTGCCCCACTGAAAAGTCATGAAGTCAGATCTGCCTCCAAATGGTGCTCGAACACAGAGAAGTGTGTGTGTTTATGGGATCAACGGGTGCTGCTCTCTGATTGGATCGTTTCAGACTTTTCAGCTGATAATCTATTGACCCTTTCAAACTCCAGCTGATGGAAAACAAAAACTGCGTTTCAAGCTGTGTTTCCATTACACCTAGAACTGCGCAAAACGTAAAAATCGCAATGAAAAATGGTAATGGTTTTTCAAAAAACCTCTCAAATTTTGGTAAAAAGTTTTTACACTCTCATGAGGTGGTTTTCAGAAGTTTCTTTATTGAAGTTTCTCACAAAAGTGCAATGGAAACACCTTTTTTTGCAAAAAACATTACGTTGTCAGAACAACGCATCCCCCTCAACTCCTTGAATGTATCCACTGCCACACAAACAGACTCTGGCAGGACGGCTGTGAGTGGGTCAGAGAGCAGCAGGAGGGAGGGGTGGAGGTCTGTGTGTGTGTGTGTGTGAGTGAGAGTATGTGAGCTGGAGATGATGATTTTCATGCAGTGATTTGTTTGTGCCTTTTTTGAGTTGGTGTGATCACGGCTGACAGTTTGAGCAGTGAATAAAAACACTAATGTTCAAGAATCAGCATCATCATGAGTGCAGCGTCTGGACAGACATTATGTTTTTCTTTACTCAAGTTGTGCGCAATCCCGGTCGTAATGGAAACACCAGTAAGGCAAAATTGTTCTTTATGGAAACTTCAGAAATATCGCTTTTATTTTGCAAAAAAAGTGTCATGGAAACACAGCTTCTGCTGCTCCTCATATTAGTCTCTAACCAGACCTGTCAGGTGTTTCGGCATTTTCAACTTCAGCTGGTTTACAGTTTTTTATTCTGAACCTTTGTTTGCCATATTGGGGGGTTTATGACTAACTGGAGTTCAGACTGTGTGGCTTTTTTCAAGTGTGTGAGTCACACACATATAATGCTGAGGTTTCTTTTTGAACAGGAGAGATTTACATCCACACAAACTGTGATGTGACACAGTCTCATCCTTTTTTAAGAACTTAATAAGTGATAAAATTCTGTTTCTTAAAGCACTCTGCACAAAGACACCCTCCTTTCACATTTAACTGCATATGAGACATAAACTGATCTCATTCTTTCCTTAAAGTGACTCCTTTATAGCTGCAGACCTGAACAAATAGAGGCAAAGAGACAAACTGAAAACTGCAGTGATATGAGCTATCAGTGGGGAATAAAGACTGTAAATGAAAGACATACTGGGACGTTTCTTGTAATTAGCTTTCCTGATGTTTTCTCCATATTTATTTCCCCCACTCCCTCCTTCCTCTCTCTGTCACTCCATTGTTACCTGTCTGAATCTCATCAGTTCAGTGTGCTACAGATAACACCTGGTGGAGTGCTGATAAATGGGGAGCGCGGCTCTGGAAAACAAAGACGCATCAGGACAAGGAGAGGTACACAAAGAGGCGGGGGAGATGATGCAGGTGTCACTGTGAATATACCTCACTGTGCATTCAGGTGGGCTGAGAAAGGCTCCGTGAATGAACGCTCAACTTAATAGTTGCAATGCTTCCAATAGGACCAGTGTCGACTGATTGCTGTCCAAACATGACTCTGATCTAATCTAATCTAATCTAATCTAATCTAATCTAATCTAATCTAATCTAATCTAATCTAATCTAATCTAATCTAGCTTTCTTATGCCACATGAGCCTAAGTAACTTAAAGAGGTGGTTTGATGCTTTCCCACATGTTAAACATGGGTATACAGTAGATTTTCATAGCCTCTATATGTTCATATGTAGAAATCCCTGAATCTGCTTAAATCACACTGTTCCAAAAAATTGGACATTCACAAGACCTGCTGCAATGATGAGGTCAACAAAGGAGAATCCCGTAACTGTAGACTGTGTATAGAGTGGTGGTGGTGGCCTCAGTTCAAACTGAGCAAGACAACTTTTTTTTTTTTTTTTTTTTTTTGTGTACAGTCTGTGCTCTATGTTCTGCAAACAGAAAGCTAGCATAGTAGGAACGAAGAGGATTTGTACTGCTTTTCTCTTAAAGTTAGTGTTTTATGTACATTGGTATATATTTCCTTTGTTCGAGATAGGGATAGGTACCTTTTAGATTTCAAACAATACAGCATGGATGCCCAGTACCTGGCAATCGGTAACAGTACCAATTTTTGGTATTTTTTTGTGTGTTTATGATGTAATAGTTATTAATTATTTAATCTTTAAAGGGGACATATCATGCTTGTTTCTCCTTTTTGCTTTGCCAGACAAGGATGCCTGTACAGCATTTCTGCCCTCAGTACAAGTCATTTAGTTCCTTCATTGCCCCACAATAGCGTTCTCAATATCCTCATTTTAGGCCATTCTGAAGATCTCGTTGAAACGCTCCATTTGGAGAATGACCTCCAGTAACCTCGCAACGTCACAGCCCTTTGTGCTCTGATTGGTCAGTTCTATCAGAGGGGCGGAGGGGGTAGAGCCAGGGGGTGGTTTTTGCAGCATGGCAGTATTTACAAAATCGCCACATTGAATGGAGCAGACAGAGCGAGTTTGCTGTTTGCCAAAACTTCACCATAAGGCATTGATAGCACTAATAAAATGGCAGAGTGTAGGATACGTCCTTTTGTATTGGACCCCGAGTCAGACCCGGACGGTTCTGCGGCTCAGGAGGAAGAAAATCCACCTGGACACAGATCATCTCAGGACGCTTCAGTGTGGTGAGTCAAACCAGTACTGTAACATGTATAGTTTAATATGTTTATACTGGGCTCTTGGTGGGTGTATCCCTCGGTGGCGGTTGTGTGACTAACTGACAACACAGAGGAGGAGCTGCTTTATCAGATTACTCCAATAAAAAGAGAGGATCCTCGTGTCGTCTCGAAGGTCGAAATCTCACGGCCAACTGGCAATGACCTATTTTCAGAGGCATCAAATCTCGTTCTAGGATATCAGAAAAAAATACAATATCTCATTTTTTGAAAATTCAGGGGGTGTAAGGTCTTGTTTTTAAATTGATTATATTATATGTAAGTATTAAATCAGGGATCAGCATGATATGTCCCCTTTAATAACAAAATTTCAACATTTTTCAATTTTACATATTTATTTTTCAATACATAAACTTGCATTGTGTGCTACTCTTTCACTCTCTCACAGTCACAAGGATGCATTTAGGTACCTAAACATGGTACCATTTGATTTTGGGTGAATTGGTACTCAGTATTACAGATGGAATTGGGTTGGCACCTATAAAAGTACCCATCCCTAGTTCCAGATCATGTCTGCTCCTGTAGCTCCTTCAGTAGCCACATCTTTTGTAAGAACATAATAGTGTTAAACATTTCAGTCGTGCCTGTTTCTTTCATATTTTATTGTTTGTCAGTGTTTGAGGATTTTTATGAAACAAGCACTTATCTGTATAGTATTTAGTATTAGTATTTAGTATTTTTCATATTTTTTCAGAAACAGGTTCAGTTAAGTTCAAAAACTAGACGTAATTGATAAAAATTGAGATCAGTTTTGGATTCCTCACCCAAAAGTTAGTGTAAAACACCTGTCAGACCAAACTCAACAAATATTGCAACAGTCACACAAAATAAATAGATGCTCCGTTCATTGGGGATAGACCAATCATCGGTCAGGCCGATAATCAGCGCTGATTTTCGGCATTTTGAGGCATATCATCATTGGCCAACAGCTGATAAAAAAAAAAAAAAAATCTTTGTAAAATTTGATTCTTTTGGCTCTGATGCAGCAGCGCCTTTCTGTCGGCAGCCACTACTCTGTAAGTAGCAGAGTTATGCCTCAGGTAACAGCCAATCAGAAGTGACAGCTGTGCATGCACAGTGCTCACACACAGTGAAGAGAGGAGGAAGGATTTACTGAGTGGAGATATGTTTCTCTCACAATTTACTATTAAACACAGGCAGGAAAAAGCACACATCGCTCAATCTGAACACACGGGCCGGATTGTTACTGATCAATAATCAATAACTATGTGGACACCTGGTGTCTTTTTTTCAAGGACAGAATTGTGATTGTCTTCCTTCTTTCGCCGTGCAGCGTCTCAGCCATTGCACCTGATTCAATTTGTTTCCCAGCAGTCACGCCACAATGAAACAACGTGCTGCTGAGTTCAGTCACTCCAACAAAAATACGACAGTCGGGTCTCTGTCTCACACAAAGCAGCGGTAATAATCATCAGTGCCAATGTGCTGTTATTTTTAAGAATCATATCACAGCCTCCAAAAAGCCTGAAGCCTTGGCAGGCGGTAATGTGGAAATATTTGTGCAACAAATGTAGGTTAACAGCAGCTGGAAGCAGAGTGACCTTGGAGCCTGAGAGTTGTGCCATCAGGTAATTAAAAAAAGAAACTATTTGTAATCTCACATGAAGCATTGTGGGAGAGAAAGAAAAATGTCTGATAATCAGGCGCTGTTGAATACCGAGCCACCTCCATTATCCCCTGACTCACACACACACACACACACACACACACTCCTGTCAGAGTCCTTCAGCGGAAACAGCTTTTCCTCAAGAGCTGCCTTCCAAAAACACTTAACAAGAACAGAAATTGGCAATTCATTCCTTTTCTTGTTCATTTTTCCCCCGCTCCTTTTTTTATTGATCGCAATCACTTGTTCCCTGCACGTGTTCAAATTGCAGAGCGGGTTTTTGTCTTTTTTTTTCTCCTTCCAACTGCAAGAAGAATGGCCCAATCAAGGCAAATTGGTGCTAATCTTCTCGCTCTTTAACGGCAGATTTGGAGAGAGAAGCAGAATCAAGAATCTCAACAGAAATTAACGGGATCGACAGAAAAATATGTGGAGGATGGAGAAAAACTGCGAGGCTGACAGACAATGCCGAGCGGAGAGACACAGATGGAGAGACAGAGACAGTGCAACCTACCAACTTGTTGAGTGGTCTAACAGTTGAATGGCACTGGTCTGCTGCCAAACGGAGTTGTTCTCTTCTTCACTTCCGAATCTAAAGACACGGGGAAAAACGAGAAGTGGAGCTGAGTTACAAATAACTCTGCATGAACAAAGTCTGCAGACAAACACACACACACACACACACACACACACACACACACACACACACACACACACACACACACACACACACACACACACACACACACACACAAACACACACACCGGTGTCAGGAATAAAAAGGCCTGTCTCTTCAGATGATAACTTCATTCTCTCCTTCATTGTGTTGTTTCTCCTTTGTTTCGTCTGCCTTAAATCCCCTCTGTCCATTTCCATACATAAAACAGTCATCTTCATTATAACAGGATCAAACCTCTGACACCAAACAGGAGACACTGCTGAGCTACATGTCAAAGGTTACACAAAGACAAATACAGTGTTTTTTTTTTCGCAGTTATGGAAAGATCAGACTCAGTATGTTTAAAAATTTAACAATGTAAAGCAAAGCCACAGAGACCGAAGACAGAGTGAGATGTGCAAACAGCCTCTGAGTGTTTGAACTTCAGTAGATATTACTAACAGGTTCATTAGAGATACTGAGAGATCATGCTGTGAGATTTGACTCCAGCATTTATGTTTGACTCTCCATCTTTGTTTTTCTCAGAATGCTCTTTAAATCAGAAGTCCAGTTCTGCACCGTGACTGTGATAAAGCCGAAAAACACAATCAGAGTCTCATGATCACCGGTCTGTGAAGTGACGTGTCGCCTGATGATGGTGGGCACCGTTGTGTTGTCTCCAGCGTCCGGGAAAAAAAGATGGGTGCGTATTACCTGTGACCTGCCAGAGCAGCAGCATGGAGCAGATCCAGTGTAAGTTGACACACTGGGCTCTAATTTCGTAGACCAGGGGCAAGCGCAGGCGCACCTGCCCTGTGCCGGCCTTCGCCACAGGGTGTGACCAGCGCACTTTGCAAGTTTCCCAGGACAGATGTAATCTGTTCCTTTGTCATTAACAGGAGTACAACATGAAGAGACAGTTACACAGCTGGCTTATCCATTCAGAATACTTTTGATCCACCTGCACTCCTGGTTTGTCATCACCAAATAGCAGAACCTTTGGTGATATACTGTATACTCTCCTGGTGTCTCCGCCTCATCCTCCTTACAATAATGTACTCCATCTTTTTAGATCAGGTTAAAAATAAAGACTAAAACAGAGAAATATGGGAAATCACGGGTAAATCCTGAGTGACACACATTTATTTTGTCTCTTTTTTCTTCGTCTTTTCTCTCCCTCTTTTCTTTGAATCAAATGAAATGAGAGAAGACAGATATATACTCAGTATCAGATGTTAAGGCTGTTTATTGTTTAATTGTAAGATGTGCATCAAACTTCCAGCTGCCGTCAGGTTAACTTTCCATTATGACAAACGGCTTTAATCTGACATCAGATGTGACGGGACAGTTAATATAGATATGAATGTATATGCTGGTTCAGACGGTTATATTAAATAGTGATTGCTGTGATTGTTTATTGCATTAAAATGTGCCTGACACTCTGGAAACCTGCTTCTGAGGCTTTGTTGACGTGTGCGCCTGTCACCAAATTACAGCTGTGGAGGGTGCGCTCCGCTCTGCGCCAAGAATAGACCAGGTTGGAGCTGGCAAGCTTTCAGCGTACTTTCTGCACTGTTTTTGGCACGAAATTGTCTCAGCGCCAACATGAATCTGCTGACACCTCCCCCTGGTGCGCCGTCAACTCCCCCTGGCGCGCCAATACACGCACCTCTGCACAGACGGTCTACCTAATTGTCAAATTGGCAGCGCACGGTGGTGGGCAGCATGAAATGAACACTGCGCGGGGTGCGCCAGGCTTGAGCCCCCTGCGCTGCGCCAAGAAATTAGAGCCCGCTGACTTGAATGGAAACCTACCTGATCCAGGGCCGTGACGAAGCAAGGTCAGACCAGAGACCTTTAGCTGTTAGTCAATGTCTTAGTTCTGACGTGACTTTCACTTTTCACTTTTCACTTATCTCGAAATACATTAAAGCTCCCCTCCTTTAGCGTGCATGCTTGTGGATATAACACAATATTTTATTTTGGTCGTTAATTTGAAGGGGAAAAAGTGTGAAGGGACATATTACCCAATATAATGAACAGGAAAATACACATTCACACTAGCTTTTTTGACACATTGAGAATTCATTAGGAAAAAAAAAAACAATATATATATATATATATATATATATATATATATATATATATATATATATATATATATATATATATATATATATATATATATATATATATATATAATTTAATAAATAATGGGCCAAAAAGATGGTGCTGAAACCCAAAGCTTATCTCTGCCTTTCCTGTTCAACCCATAATATATTATCATAACACCAAAAATATCAGCAGCACAAAAAAGCAAGAAAATCCAAATTTATGTTGTTCTGCGTTTTATTCATCCATCATTTTACAATTTTGTGGAATAATTCTTCACTGATGCTGCTCCATTTTTCAACTTGTACACTGGATCTGGGTTTGATGTTGGTTTTAGCTCTTCATGTTTAAAACACACACACACACACACACACACACACACACACACACACACACACACACACACACACACACACACACACACATGGCCCTCTTAATACATAAAACCTTTTTGTTAATTCAAACAAACCTTGAAGACTTACAGGAAGTTTCTTCAAGATCAAAAAGTATTTCTATTATTCTTGAAGACAAAAGATCAATAAAATTTAAAGAGAAAAAAAAAACTGATGAAAACTGGATCTGCTGAGTGAAAATGAGTTTTATCCATCATTCTAAAAGCAAGCAATATGATCTGTGTTTGATTTGTACACACTCCCCCGACCTTCACAAAGGATGTCATCTACAACTTGCTGAGTGAAGAATATGATAAATGACATAGACATTTCCTGCTCAGATGTTTTAATCCACTCCAGAAACAGACAGATTGAGTTCCAGCTCTGCTTTTTGCAGATGATGTGATTCTGTTGGCGTCATCAGGCTGGGTCGTTCAGCTGGTGCTCAGAGCAATTTTCAGGTGGGTGGGAGAGTCAGCACCTCTAAATCTAAGGCCATGGTTCACAGCTGGAAAAAGGTGAACTGCCATCTCTGGGTGGGGAGTGAGTCTTTACCTCCAGCTAAGGAGTTTAGTTACCCCAGGTCTTGGTTACAGTGATCTACAGGCACATGTTTGATGCCTGTCTCGAGGAAGAAGGAGCTGAGCTGTGGGGTCAAGCTCACCATTTACTGGTTAGTCTACGCTCCAACCTTCACCTTTGGTCACAAGCTCTGGGCTCTGATCAAAAAGAACAAGATCATAAATACAAATGGCAGACCAAGTTTCCTCAAACTCAAGGATCATTGGCCTCGGCCCAGGGTAGATCTGCACTTTGAAGGGATGTTTCAGGTGCATCCAATGGGGAGGAGAATTCAAGGCAACCCCACAAATAGATGGAAGGATTATGGGCCAATCCCAATCGTTGATCTCTCCCCTTCCGCTTCATCTTCCTTTGCCCCTTGGTCCTCTGTTTTAAGGCATCTCTTAGAGATCAGACGCCACTCTCTTAGAGATCAGATGCCACTCCTTTTCTGGCTGTCGTAGGTAGAGCGACTGTTTTTTCTCTTCCAAAGTGAACATATTTGACAAAGAGATGATAAACTGATGCCAAACTAGGGCCACACATTCATAGCAAACAGACTTCACTACCATGCACTGCATTACACAAGTGATGAGACAGCTAAGCTATGAAAAGCTAACGTTAAGCTAACATTACAGTAATCAGAAGCTATATTATGTTGCTTCTGTAGCTGTTACATTAGCTAATCATAGCTTATGTAGTTATTGTAGCTCCTGAATGAAGCTTATCTGTCTAATCATTCATGAAATGCGGTTCATTATAGTAAAGTTTGTTTGATATGAATATGTCCCCCTGCTCTGACATTGGTGTAGCTATTATTAGCTGTAGCTGTCACTAGTGGCGGCCAAGCGGCAACCTCCGGTCTAAGAATATGAGACAATGTGGAAGTGCTAAAATCTGCTGTTTCTCGTGTGTCCACTTGAGGCTGGCTCCGGAAGTAGCAGAAGTCACAAACACACCAGGCCAAAAAAAGCTGTTTTCAAAGCAGAAATTTACCTATTTACAGCCTGGTTCAAAAAACATCTCCTGTCTGAGTTGCTCATTTTACTACTGGCACCCACTGTACCGGGGGTGAATTTTTTTCTAACGCAGCCGTTCAGAGGATATTAAGATCGTGGGCTTCCCCAATAACAGGCACAGCTGAGGGTCACATGACGGCTGGCTCCCTATGGCTGTAGGCGAAGCTCTTGCCACTACCATTATGGCCGCTATCGCCGATGCGCTTTATTTTCCGTTTCAGAAACAGACGGGTGACATCGGCGAGACTACGTCCATGTTTTATGCAGTCTATGGTGGCGTTAGCTAGATCGTTATAACGAGCGATTTCAAAATACAACCAACTGTTGAAAACACGGCCAATATTTACGTGTAGTAGCTAAGGATTGGATATCTGATAAAAAAAATATCCATATCATGGGAAATATGTCACAGTTTGTGTTTGTTTCAGGGGCTATGTAGCCCTTCCCCTTGGCCCTACGGACAATCGGAACACCCTGTCATTACAATCCATTTCTATCTCAAAATGAACCCTGTCTCCACCAAATGCCATGAATTTGGTTTATTTATTCCTCAAGCAGCACATTGCATGGAACACAAACTTTAAAGACAGCGGCTGCATATGTAGACATCACGGAGGGACAGAGAACACCATCAGGCCGCCGAGACTCTGGAAACAACAGACTCATCTCTCTGGACAAACTGTGTTAGTAGCATCTCTGAACTAACCATCACTGTTGGACGAAGCCACTATCACCTACTCATCTTTGTCAGCCATGCAGCGAACACCACGAACAACTCATTCAGTCAGGGGTCGTCGAAACAAAGGCGAGGGTTTGAGTTGAGACAACAGCAGAAGAGAGGGACGGCTTTGGAGGTTAAAGTTATCAGACCATCAGCGAGGAATGATGATGAAGACTGACAGCAAAGAGTGGCACTAAAATTACAGCAGAGGGGAGATTCACAGTGAGTCTGACTCAGGGAGGACGAAATCAGGATGGAGGGGAGGGAGATGGAGAGTGATGATTGGTCTCTGTGGAGCTCCAGGGAAAGAGAAAGGATTCGGTCAGGCAACAAAATCTGTCTCCATCGTTTGACCTTCAGTCCCAACGTCTTAAATTTCAATCAGTAAAACACCGTTTACATCGAGATCATCAGAGGAGAAAAGAAGTGAAACCTAAGAGGAAACTTCTCCCATATTCAGAGGTGGGCTCTGTCCACTCTCCTCTCTGTAAGGTCACTAATAATGTGAATGAATATTTAATTTTCCCATGAATTTCTATAGTGTTTGAGTCTGAGAGCGCTTGTCCATGTCAAGGTTAAATACATAAGAGGAGATGGAGACAGTGCATGGCGCTAAAGTTTGGTGATTCTTCTGATAACTGTGTGCGTGTGTGTTTGAGTGTGTGTGAGTGTGTATGTGGGTGTGTGAAGGTCTGCTGGTGTTCTGTGTGAAGTAACACGAGGCTCAGGGTGTGGCTGGTTGAGAAAGAAAGATACAGAGCAGCGAAAGCTTTTTTTAATGATGAAACTCAGGCTCAGACAGGCAAAACACTGGCACACTGGCAAACACACACACACACACACACACACACACACACACACACACACACACACACACACACACACACACACACACACACACACACACACACTGGAGAGGTCCAAGTCTTCAATGTGACATTGAGCTAATCAGATTTGATGGAGGAAAGTGTTTGATAAACAAATTGCTCTTTCTCTCCACCCCCCCCCCCATACCCCACCCCCCTGCATAGACGTACACACACACACACACACACACACACACACACACACACACACACACACACACACACACACACACACACACACACACACTAATCAGCAGAAGAGCCTTAGAGAGCAAAGAGAGAGAGAGATTCCTATTTATTCACTAATTCATGTCAACAGCCAAATCTACTCCATGACGATGAATAAACAACTATTTACCCAAAACCACTCTGCAGGCGCGGAAAGCCAGTTCCTGCACAAAAGCTACAAAGCGTTGAGCAGCAGGCTGCCAATGGGAAAGAGAGTAAAGGAAGAAAACGTGAAATTAATGCTGCAAACTTCTCTCTTACAACTACTTTCTTTCTGCAAGGTCTCTTTATATTTTCACTGAGTGGCTCTGGGAAACACACAAACCAGCAGCTTTGTATGAGGAGGAGGAGAGTTCACTGTGTCATTCACAACCTTCACAGGAAAAATAAATGAATAAAAATCATACTCAACAATAAAAAAGACCAGTCTCTACTGAGGTCTATTCTGCAGTGTTGTCTAACTCTTGGCGTATAAGCTTTTCAAAAGCTAGAACAGACTGATTGGGATCATAAGCAGCTGACAGCTCTGAGTGGATCAGTCTGAAAACAAACAGTGACGTCCTGTTCAGACCATCGACTGTTTATAGAGTGGACAGTGTGGCTCCACCTTTTACTATTGTACAGTTTTGAAGCCAAAATACCCCCGTCACAGGCGCAGCTATTGGCAGTCATTGTGCAGCCAGAGTCTGTGCAGTAGTGGCTATAAGAGATCTGAGTGGAGCCTGGTGACAACTAGGGGTGAGAGAAAAAATCGAAATACATTGTATCAGGTTTTTTTGTTAGACAATATCACAAATCAGGATTTTTTGTATGAAGATTGTTTTTTTAAATTCAAATTCTTTGCTTTAGGCATTGTTTATGAACTTAGGTGGAAAGAAGTTACCACTTTTCTCCAGCGTAGGGCAAAATGTTTCTCTCTGACTCACTTAATGTGCATTCTATAGAAAAATATGGCTCCTGATATAGTCTGTAGACATTGTCATCATTTAACTTTTTTACATGATGTGGTGTTAAAAAAGCAAACTACAAATCGCAAAAATCCTGAATATCTAAGAATCAATATTCAAATCAAATCAGCACCCCAAAAATCCTTATAGAATTAAATCATGAGAACAGCATATTGCCCCAGCCCTAGTGACAACAATAATCTTTTTTTTTTTTTTTTTTCCAGAGTCTAATCTGTTCTTGGCTCTACCTCCTGACATATGTTACAATCCCTGGAAAAAATACACAAGACCATCAGCTGTCAGTCATCATAAAATGTGACACGAAACCTTGCTTTTTACCTCTTATAACTAATGAAAAATGATTTTTTTTTTAACAAAAGAGGACCTGAATACAAGGCAGCCACATAATATCTTCAAATCACTACCATAGGATGTGAGAAACATTTTTAACATGTTTTTATTTTTTAAAGTTTGACCACAGCCCCTCTGGAATGACTGGGGAGATGGATTTTTTTTTTTTTTTACCCATATTGCAGCCAGCCACCAGGGGGAGCAGTTTTTGTGGAGACCTCACTTTGAGTCGAGCATGATGACGTCCATTTTGAAACAAAACAAACGGACAAACAAAACATAAAAAAAACACCAGCTCTGGACCTGAAAAGTGTAACACAAGTACATTAGCTTTAGCTCATGTGAACATCAGCTGATGAGAAGGAGGATATTGAAGATTAGTGTTTTTCTGAAACCCTGATACAGACATCATGTTGCATCTTTACCCTACCCTACTGTAGTTTTGATGAAACAAAGTTTGTTATACTAAGATGGATGTATGTCAAAGTTATGATCTCCTAATGGCAGTAGCCTACAATTTAAATCTTCACATATATCAAACACACTTCCTTTCCTCTCAGAGCCCCTGAAAAATACATCACATGTATTTAAGTTATTGCACTGTAAATTATGCTAATCTAAAAAAAAAAAAAAAATACCAGAACTTCCCTTTTGGCTTTTAATTTTTGTAAAGGGTCACTGCAAGCAGAACAGCAAAATGAGCACACAGTGGAAAAACACTGACACAGTTTACTGGTGTGTTTATACCTCATCCGCTTACAATGTTTGAGGAAGCTGAGGCTGCAACTTTCTCGGGGATTAAATCTTAAATATCTGGAGCTCATTTTCACCAGTTCTTCATCAAATCTTGACTTACTGTGCTGATAAGACAAAACATCCACAGGCCTCCAGTAACCGTTTAAAAAGATGATCAAACTCTTATCATGATTTATCTAAGTGAGTTCATGTCAGATGACAGGGGAGGGCAGATGAGGCCTGAGGAGCATTTGGTTGGCACTGCTGCAGTGATACCATGACACATCACTTCATCACCTCTCAACCCCTTCAACACTTGACACCTGCATCACCTTTCAGCCCGCCTACGCCACTCTGCCATCACACTGTGACTGCAACTGTTTATTTCAGAGGCTGAAACCTGTTCGGAGGAAGATGGGCAACGGTTTTCAAATATTTAAAAGTTTAAAAGTTCATGTGGGGGCGCGTCGGTGGCGTAGTTGGAGAATGCGCTTGGTCGGTGATCGGAAGGTTGCAGGTTCAAGCCCAGCTCTGGGCGACACATGGCGATGTGTCCTTGGGCAAGACACTTAACCCCTAGTTGCTCCCACTGCTGCGTCAGTGGTGTGTGAATGGGTATGAAAGGGTGTGATTGTGTTAGATATACTGATGGATAGCTGTCATAGTAAAGATTGGATCTATCAGTGTGTGAATGTGAGAGCGAATGGGTGTGGATGGGTAAGTGTGACCTGTGGTTTACAGCAGCTTTGAGTGGTCCATGACTAGAAAAGCGCTATATAAGCTCAAGTCCATTTACCATTCCATGTGGCAATGGCTTTGTCCTTTTTGAGGTAGGTCAGAGTTTTAGCCAGATGTTACATGTCAAGTTTACAAACAAGAAGATCCAGTGGAAGTTGTGCACAGAAACTGCCACTGACTTTCAAAATCTTTAAACAGTTTTTGAAGAGTTACCAGCAGAACGCTTGAAATGCCAATACCTATTCCAAAGTTTGTTTGGGTTTCTGCACAGGGAGCAGGAAGCCGGGCTCCTCCAGATTCATAGAGGCTGTAACACTAGCAGCAGAAAGTGCATTATGGAGAGAGTGCAGATAAGCAGAAAGACGTTTCCTGTCGAGGAACTGTTTTACACACAGAAACCCCCTTAAAGAGCTAAATATGGTACATGAAGGGTGCTGAGTGCTTCACTTCACTTTGAGGCATAAAAAGTTCAACTGTCCGCACATTTATGTCAATAAGACATTTGGCTGGAGAGGTAACATTACAGCAGTACATCTGCGCACCATTTCTCTGCTAACTAACAGCTTTAAATCAGATTTTAAAAAGTTTAATCCTTGTTACTTTACTGTTAGTAATTTAATGTAGCTACAAAACATCTCATTAATAAAGCACCCTGTTAAAGCTACATCACGAAAAGTATGGTGAAAAAGAAGTTCTGTATTGATTTAACTTGATTCTACAAAAAATGCATGCTTTGACAGGGTTATCATACTTAGGGTCAATGGAAATGGAGGTGTATCTCTTTTTTCTTTTTATGGTTATTGATTATTTATTGCCATTTAAGACGGTCCCATTCCCCCTTTTGTCCAGTTTCCTGTCCTCCTTGATCCAAAAGACCCCTTAAATAGCCATCTCAAAACCCCCAGTCCTATTAAATCCAGCCAATTGTTTCAGATATTTTCATCATATTTTGTCTTTCCTTTGTTTATTTATTCAATCTTCTTTATATTTCTCTACATTATTATTTATTTGATATCCTAACTTTTGTAAGTTCAGTTTCATAAAGTATAAAGCTTGTAACTCAGTAATATTTTAGTAGTTGCTAGTCTTACATTATTTCCTCATTAATTGTTTTGCTCCGATACACCAAGTTAAATTCCTTGTATGTGTAGATGTTCTTCACAAAAAAAAACAAATCTAATCAATGACTTGTTATCTGCAGTGTTAGGCATAAGGGATGGGTATCTTTCACATTTAAAACAATACGGTACCAATGCCCTGTACCTGGCTATCAGTGTTTTCAATAACCCTGCAATGCCGTGTTCATGTCCAGCATGTGAAATTACCTACTCCCCCACAGTCACAAGGATTCATTTAGATATCTTAACATGGTGCCTTTTGATTTTATGTGAACTGGTACCCGGTACTAAAGACAGAATTTGGTCAGTACTTATAAAAGTACCTAATTTGGTACCCATCCCAATTAGGCATCAACAACCAGTTTATTTTGAGTGACGTCTTAAACTTTGATCAGCTGATAAACAACCTATTCCAGTTTACTTGATGTTTTCTAGAAATTACTTTTTCAAAGTGCTTTTTGGTCACACTCCCACTTTTTGCTTTTGCAAATAGTAGCTCACTTGAGACCTCATTAAGATCCAACGTGCAAAGGTAAATTCTAGTAATTTTTCAACTGGTCTTAAGATTTTGAACAGGTTTGCATGAACAGGAGTTTGTGCTGGCTACCAGGAAACATGAAACATGAGGGTTTTATTCCTACAGAGAGCTGTCTCTTCTGTTTTCAAACAGGTGTTTTTTGTTTTTTTGTTTTTGTTCTTTTTTTTTTTCATTTCTCATTAGACGTCATGCTGCTGCTGCTGCTGTTGGGGGGGGGGGGGGGGGTCTAGATGTGCCAAAGGACCAGAATATCCTCACACACCTGCATCTCCTCAGAACAGCACATGACACAAATGCCAGCCTAAGACCAGGGGCGGACTGGCCATCTGGACGTTCTGGAGAAGTCCAGAACGGCCGGTGCTGCCGGTCCGCTGACGGCCGGTTCGGACAGCACCCCCTACGACAGCGGCGGCCGTCGTCGGGCAGAACCGCCCGTTCATACACTAGGCTTGTAGTTACAGAGACTGGTCTTGGTCTCGAGAACACTTTTTCGTTGTCACGGTCTTGTCACGGCCTCGACAGTCTTTGGTCGGTCTTGTCTTGGTCTCGGGGTCTCCCGTTCTCGATGGGTCTCGGACTGACATGTCGGTCTTGGAGGGATTAGAAGCAAACGATACGTCCAGGCACACTGCTGGCTTTGTAGAGCACAACTTCTATTATGGCTTTTATTATTTTTACGCGCCCTTTGAGTATTTTGTGACAAACGTCTGCGCTCATCCTGTTTGTGACTGCGGAGAGGCAGACGGGACGCAGATGGGCGATCCACATCAATTTAACTGGAGAGAGAGCGAGACAGAGACGCGTTGCATGCTTTGGGAGTTGTTTGACTCTTACCTGGGGAAAGTAAAGTCCCATTTTGCATTATAACTCCCTTTAATCCACGAGTTGAACCCTCTGTTCAGCATAAATCTATCTTTTGATGGGCGAAGCAACATAACGTACCTGCAGATTTGCAGATTTGCGCTGACGTGCAGGGGTGTGTCCAGACATTTTAGAATGGGGTGCCCCGACCAGGGCACTCGCTATGTATGTATTAAAAATACAGGCTTGAAAGGATACAGTTTTAACTAATTACATAAATGAATAATTAGATAAATAAATGACAATAATAACAACAACAACAATAATAATAATAATAATAATAATAATAATAATAATAATAATAATAATGATAATAATAATAATAATAATAATAATAATAATAATAATAATAATAATAATAACTATTATTGAAACAAAAGAAAAAAATTAAAGGAACTGTGAGGAATTTACAAATAACCTCGAAATAGTTTCTGTTCTATGCCTGATTGTAATATACAACTTAAAATGAGACTATCAGCATCAACATAGCTTATTTCCAAATGCTATTTCTCAGCTTCCCCATTTGGTCGGACAGGACTGGATTGATTTACAGAATGTCGAAGTCTTTATGACAACACCACGCCAACTGACAGAGTTCAGTAGAGAGAAGAGAGATCTATTTTTTCCTCTGCTGAAAACAATTTCTGTGATTTATTTTGTAGTGATGGTGGACATATTGTATTTGATTGTTGTATTGTTGTTAATCTGTGTGTCTTGTCTGGACTACCGAGTTCCTGCCTGCAAACCAAATTTACTGCAAAGTATAAATAAAGAAACCTTTGACCTTTGACCTTTGACACTGGAGCCTAACTATCAGACAGAAAAAGGACAGAAAAGCAGAAGAAAGATAAACAGGAGAGAGAAAGAGTGTCAGCTCAAACACTGGCTAAACTTTGTGCTAATGTTGATTCCAACCCACAGTCAGCAGCTATTCTGCAGTGGTCTGTTCAAACTTGAGAGTCTATCAATAAAATGAAGAGTGAGGTTACGTTAGCTCTGCTTAGAGAGGCTGGAGTTGGTAGATGAGTTCTGGTAGGACAGAACAAGGATTCACAAACGTTACACGTCTCAGAGCACCGGGCTGTGAGTAGAGCTAAATATAGCCAGCTACTAAACTATGCGACAAACTGACAAAGTTAGCTTCTTGTCACGTTTCAAACTGTAGCTCTCCCTAATTGTTGATAAATATCTTTACCTTGTTAAATATGTTGAATATGATTATTTTAAAAAGAAACGGCATTTTTGGGTGGTGTCAGTGCACAACTTCCTGTCTCACTCCATCTGCTTTTTTTAAATTAACACATCACTGCTCCAGCATCTGGAAAATATAGAATTGTTGAGTGTATGCCTCCTGCCTGAACTGGGATGCAGCCATACCACGACGGACACATTAATTCACAGTTCACAAACAAGACATGCACCATCTATGTACTGAAATACAATTTCATATTTATACCATGCAGCTGAACCCCAGGGTGGTGCTTTTGCTCTTTAACTCATGCAGATTATGGTGTAATATTAACTCCAACTCTAGACTGTTTTCTTCTTTTTTTTGGTCTCGGTCTTGGCCTTGGTCTCGGTTTGACTAAGTCTTGGTCTTGGCTTGTTCTGTCTTGGTCTTGGTCTTGGTCTTGGGCCCCGTTTACACGACGCCGAAAACGGTCGATTCCGCAAACATTTCCTTGCGTTTTGGCCTTCCGTTTAGACGAGACCATGTTGCGTTTTCAGTGAAAACGCAAACTTTTGAAAACGCTCCCCAGAGTGGAAAGATCTGAATCCGCTCCTCCATCCAGCTTCGTGTAAACACAGAGCGGAGCGTCTCAGGGTGAAACGCTGACGTCACCGCATGCACACTCGCAGTTTTAGGTGAAGGCTCCGCGCTCAGCCACATTTCCAGTTGAGCCAGTAGTTGGCGGTAATGCGCGTCATGGTTGGATTGCCGACCGTCTCACACAACAAAACGGCAGAAAAAGAAAGAACAGAAGAGGAGACTTCTCCTCCTGGAGTCGTATGAACGCGGATCGTTGTCACGCCGTCCTCATGTAAACGCGTGTGGCTTTTGAAAACGCAAAGGAAGAATCGTTGCGGGAGTCTCCGTGTAAACGGGGCCTTAGTCTCGTTACCTTCTGGCCTTGGTAGTGTCTTGGTCTTGGCTGAGGCGGTCTTGACTACAAGTCTATCATACAGGACCCCCCCCCTCTGGCTCGTGTCAGTGTATGAACGGCCGGTGAGGACGCATTAAAGTCCAGGGCTGTTTTTCAGTCCCAGTCCGCCACTGGACGACACCATACCCATGGTCTTACGTGCTCTCTCTGATGTAAGCCATCTTTCACTCACAAAAACCACACAAACCGGCCAATTGTCCATGCTGTGCAAAGGGACTGATTCAATAGACAGTGAATACACAAAACCCAGTCTTGGACTGAATTTCATTTCCTTTAGTACAGGGCATCAAAATACGCCTTGGCTTTTGGTGCCAAGTTTCAGTAACCAAAGGGTTAATCACATGATCAAGATCTGATAAGGCTATAACATCACACGATTGCAGTGTGACGGGGTCACCTTGCAAAAAAAAAAAAAAAAATGAGGGGAATTAAAAGTAAACAATTAAAAGGGAACTGAGTAACGAAAATAATGTTAGGTTTGTTTCTCTATGTAAGTCCCTGTATTTAAGGTATGTAATGGATGCAATAAAAATAATATTAATGGAAAACAAAGGTGATAAAAGGGAGGATGTTGAGTGGGGGAAGAGGTCTGTGTGGAGTACCAGTGATCCCAAGGAAAAAGTGCAGAAGCCTTGGACTAACGTGCTAAAAAAAGTAAACAAACAGCCACAATTGAACATTAATTGAACTTAAACAAAGAGAAAACAAGTAAAGCAGTGGCTAACCTGTGGAAGCTGTTTCCTCTCCCCTGACCCATCGGTGGATTTACACACAGCGCAGTATACAAAGGAGCCGCGTGGCTGGGGGATATTCCTTTCCGGACCCGAGGTGAGATTGTTATTTCCCCCCCCAAAAGCATTTTCCTGGGATACCAGAGTATTATTTTTGATCGATCATTCTTTTTTTGGACTATTTTCCTTTGTTTTGTGGAGTTCTAAGCCCAAACTTTTGTGGCAGAAAGTGTGCTGAGGCGAGGAAGTGCACAGGGGCGAGGAAATGAGTGGAGGTGAGGAAGGACTTTTCTTTTCTTTTGAAATTTGTGAAAGTCTAATCTAAAGGTTCACAAAGACGATCATGTTTCCAATAACGAGTCCCCCATTTGATGTAATGTGGTGACGAACTGAGGCTGAGCGATACAGCAGAATGTAAGACAGTTTTGCCAACTTAACACCTTTGCCACTATAGTGACTTTTCTGAAGGTTGTAGACTGGCGTGAAAGCATGTATCGATGTCCAGAACCCGTTGCCCCTCTCCTATCCAGAACACTCACACTGACAAGTCCTCCTCACTTGCAGCAGTCCCTGGAAAAATATCAAAGCTAAAAAATAAAACTCAAGATTTGCACCCTAGTGTGTAATGTATTTTTCTTTTGTTACCAGTATAGAAGTAGAGGTTTGGTATTGGTATTAGTATTGGTATTGGCACAGGTATTGAACATTTCTGACTGATACCCAGATCTATATCAGTTCATCAAAGTCCAAAGGCTGAAATCCATCATGTGTCTGTGGGCACACCTGGCTCTTCAAGGGACTGAAGAAAACCTGCATTCATGTGGTGTCAGACTCCTCCAAATAAAAACAAGTCACGAGTTGGAGACTGCATGTGAACGCCTCCTCAATTTAGAACAACAACACAGAAACTTCAAACAGACTTGGGTCCAAACCTGCCATCCACATTGTGTATCTTGTCCATCCCTCATAAGCCATGCACCTCAAATTGTTAAAGAGGTGTTTATTTCATGAAAGTTATTATTATTATTATTATTTAATTACACATATATCAGTGCTAACCTCATCTCATCCTTTTCTTTCCTCATTACCATCACAATAACCATGCAAACAGTTTCTAACCCAGAGTTTAAACTCTCCTTTAAAGTGAGACATTTTTCTTCCAAGCACCCATATTTATCTCTTCTTCCAAAATACAGACTCTATCACAACGCCACATAAAAAATAAATAAATAAATAAAACATTTAAAGTAACAGAGATCCTACCTATCAGTATAAAGCACATGGATGAGAAAACCATATCAGATCTGTGTTCTTGAACTAATGCAAAGAAAAAAACACCTGTAGTGTGACACATCCAGTGTGAACATCAGTGTGGTGTCAGTGGGGCATTGGTATCAGTGAATTGAAAAAAAACAAAAGAACCAAACCTTCAAAAAGACAAACTGGTGGGTTTTCTTTAAAAAAGAAAATCAAACATAAAGTTTCCACTTTGCTTCTTGTGATCTATGATGTGTAATCTGTATGCTAGTCTGTCACTTTGTCCCACCTGTCCCTCAGGATTAACATACCTCCGTAACAACAGGTACCACCACAACGACTTACCAATCATAGAGCGTTTATCGGAGCTCATCTGCTGATCTGTGTTCTGGATCTTTCTTAGCTTCAGGCCTCTTCACTCTGCCAAAGAAGCAGGATAACATTCTGCTCGTAGGAGGGCTGGCTGAGCCGCGCTGTTCCTTCTCCATATTTATGACTGAGAGGTGTGCGAGGAATCGCTTCCACACCCCCTCCCACTTCACATCTTCCAACTATCTCTCCACCCATCTGTCAGTGCCTCTGCGGTACCTGCTGATCTGTGGGTTTCTCCTCTCTGCTCCAAAAACAGGCAGGAGAATCATGTGTTGGAGTTTAAACCAGGACTCTGTGTTCTCTGTCCGTCACCACCTGACAGGTCAGTTAGCTGGCTGTATGCATACAGCAGGCCACTCTCAGTTTTGTCTCCACAGCAGGTGGTACCTGATCTCTGACAGCTGGACCATCAGCCCGTTCCTAGCTGCCCAGAAGCTCTGATACAGAAAAGCCAAAGAATGTGAAAATTAGCCCATGCCATCAACTTTGAGTCAATACAAGAGTTTAATCTAAGCCAAATGAAGAGTCTGTTCTGCTTTGGACTGGGTCCACGTAAAGGGGTCTTAAACACTTTTTCCACACATTGAATGGAAAGGGGGCTGGGTGTCAGTATCACTACTGCACAGACCCTTTTCTGGTCTCTTTCAGGAGGATTGGGGAAAAAAAAGGTGTTGTCACTTTTTAAATGGAGCCCACAAAGAATTCTTCATCACTGTCAGCCATGCCTGAACTTAAGACAGATGGAAACAAAAAATCACAGAATCATCCAGCTTCCTCTGTGATCTGCAGAATGAGTTTGTAAAAGTTTGTTATTTAAACAGATTGTGTGTTTGAGGAGCTATGTGTTTAGTGTCTTAGATCTCAACATATTCTAACTGTGGTTTAATAAGAAAAAATGATTCATGAGTTTAAAGAAAGGACTCTTGAAAATAAAATCACTGATGGATATCCTTGAAACAGAGCCACAGAGTGGCTAGCTGTTGCAGGAGCGCTCTCTTTGTTGTTTTTCTGTCTTTTTTTTTTTCTTATCCTCTTTATCATCTTTGTATTTGGAGCCTGTTGTTAATTTTTATGTCTCATTTCTCAGCCATTGACAGCAAACTGGTTGTGTTTTGTTCCTGTGAGTGTCCAGAGATACGACCTATAACCATGGCTGCACTGTTTGCCCATGAGATTTCAGCTGTTAGCAACCTGTAGCATGTTGATGCTAACCAGTGCTGGGACCAATGTTCTCTGTGAGCTGATGAGATGGAGGTGAGGATGAAGGGCTGCTGCTGTGGTGTGACATCAACCTGTCTTTCCATCCATGGTTATAGGGGATGTAAGATCTGTCTGTGAGATGGACAAGCTAGCTGTGCTAACCCAACACCAGAGGGGATAGCATCATGCTACTAATGGAGAGATGGTTAATGGAGCTGACACCAGACACCAACACCACATTGAAGGATTTTACCTGCTGTGAACAGACAGGGGAATAGAACACAGAGACTGAACAGACTGCTGAAGAAGCTCAGTCCTGGACCCTGTGGAGGTGGAGAGTGACAGACAAGCTGCCCTGCAAAACACTAACATCTTATCAAGTGTTTTTGTCTTATATTAAGTAAAAATCGTCTTGTTATTCTTGATACTAACCACATTCAACTGGTCAGTTCAGTAAAATGTCTTGTTGTAAGTTATTTTACAACAAAAATGAGGTCTGAATAGCTGTTACAAGTAAAAGAAATCTGCAAATGGGACAAGAACAATTTGCTTAAAAAGAATTATTTCTTAACACAAATGACAGATTTTATTTTATTTTATTTATTTATTTATTTATTTATTTTGCTTGTTACAATCAATTCAGACCAAACAAGACGTTTTTCTGGACTGGTCAGGTGAATTTGGCTCATATTAAGTCCAAAAGACATTTTTTACCGAAAATAGACAAAAACACTTGATAAGACTTCAGGTTTTTTCAGTGTGTCATTTCTGATGATCTTTTTTTATTGATTTTTTAAATTTATTTTTTTTATTTTTTTCATTACTATTCTTTAATGTTTCACTCTATATACTGTCTGTTTTTGCTGCTGTGATTCAGAATTTCCCTTCAATGATTGATAAAGTACACTCTATTCTATTCTAAACACTTGCTCCGTTATTTTATGGATATTTCTCCCTCGGGTGATAACAGTTGTCAGGATGTGGAGAGAAACAGGTATCTCCTGCTTGATTACCAAACAAAATCAGTATGTTTAGACAGAGCGGCAGAGAGGAAAGGAAATTATTCAGAGTACACAACAAACTTTCAATGTATGTGCAATGTTACACCTAAAATATGCATGCTGCAATCATGCAAATCTGTAAAAAGTAGGTTAAATCAAGTAGAGTTCTCCTATAATTGTCCCTGCTTGTGATGTATGGCTTGCAAATATCAGACTGATGAGGTGGTGAGGTGGAGAGGCGGTGAGGTGGTGAGGTCTGTATCAGCGTCCCCTTCTTTGAAGCAGGGACTAGCTTTAGAAAAGCATCCACAAAGGTAACTCCGCTTTGATCCAACACTTGAAACGATCCATGCTCCTGACATGGAGGCTCTTGTTGTTGTGACAATAATGACTCCTCTCATGAAGGAGGAGTAATCACAATGCAGTGATAAGTTGAATGGAGTGTCATGGCTTTAGTACAGCATGAGTTTGTAACACAAAGATCAACGATCTGGCTTCTCTCTTTAATCTACCTTTTCTTTTTTGTTTAATTAAAGCAGCATCTCTAATTAGACAGAGTCACTGGGAATCGGTATTGTTAGAGTTCATGTGTGCAGTGAGTGTAGAGGAAATGAGCAAGTCAGCAAAATTTGTGTAACAATGAAATACTCAATGATTCAGGGGCAACATTGTGTAGAGAACAATAAAAAAACCGTGACTCCTATCAGGTATGACTACCAGAATTATCAGAACCTCAGCACAGACGAGTGTTTTTCTGCTAAGAAAGCAACAAGACAGCAAATTTTGTCTGAAGTCACATGACCCTCAGCTCTGATCAGCGTCTGGTGGATGATTTTTACTAAACACTGTTTTCAGACGAGGGCGGTGCTCCCTGTTATTGTCATTTCTGTGCTGCAGGTACAGGTCAAAAAAGTTGCAAAAAACTGCAGGAGGAAGGTAAGTAACAAGTTTTCTTCAGAGTGTAGAATCCTACCCAACTACTGATTCTATACATGATTTAATAACAACATGCAGATCTACACATGCACATTAAACACATGCATGGAAGGACCACTCATATAAGACAGCTATCACTGTTTGTCTCTGTTAACAGAGACCAAAGGCTGCAGTGGAGTTATATTGACCCCACTAAAAGACCTTAGGGTTACAGAGAACCATACTTTGCAATCAAACGTCTTGTTTTTGGCAGTTTCAATCAATCAATCAATCTTTATTTGTATAGCGCCAAATCATAACACACGTTATCTCAAGACACTTTACAAAAAAATTTAAAGGTCTAGCCCATAAATGTTAATAAAATTTTATTAGCAGAGACCCAACATCAAGACAAGATAAGGAGTCTTATCTTATCTTAATCCACCATGAGTACAGGACTTTGCAGCATTTAGCGAGTTACAATGGCAAAGAAAAAACTTCCCTTTAACGGGCAGAAACCTTGAACAGAAACAAGACTCATGTTAGACAGACATCTGTCTAGTTTGCCCCTCTTCTGATGCAAATACACCAAACTGCAATAAATAAAGATTCAGAAACTCAAAATTCCTCAGAGGAGGACCTCCAGCTGGCCCCAGCCCTGTTTCAACAACTTACTTTTGATATGTTAGCTGTTGCTGTGTACTTTTTGAACTGATTAAGTTGTAGAAATAAGGAAACTACTAGGTAAACCCCAGCAGTTTGCCGAGGATGGCAGTAGCTCAGTCTGTAGGGACTTGACTGAGGGATCGTCGGGTCGCTGGTTCAAGCCCAGGTGCGGACCAAGATTGGAATTGGGCTGATACCTGGGGAGGTGTTGGCTTACATTCCTGAGCACTGTCAGGTGCCCTTGAGCAAGGTAAAAAAGTGTTGTTTGTGCATGTGTGTATATACATAGCATGTTCAGAGTGTAAAACCAGAATTTCCCCCCAGGGGATTGACAAAAAGTAAAATACAAAAAGAAACGGAAACAATCACCTAACAAGCAAATTCTATCTATTTGGAGGCCTGTTTGCGCTGCAAAGTGATTTCCTTCTCCTCCGCTTCCCTTCACCTACAGTATCCACCTGCAGCTGTGTGAAGCTATCATGACAATGTGTTCTGTGAGTGGGACTGTATCTGCAACATGTGCAATGCTCATTCAACTCAACAGGATGGGCTCTAATTTCGTAGACCAGGCGCAAGCGCAGGCGCACCTGCCCTGCGCCAGTCAGAGCTGCTGTCCCTGCAGCAGGAGAATGGACATCGGAGGACACAAAGCGCGTCACCTAGTGGACCATCTCACGGGACAGATGTAATCTGTTCCTTTGTCATAATAGGAGTACTACATGAAGAGACAGTTACACAGCTGGCTTATCCATTCAGAATACTTTTGATCCACCTGCACTCCTGGTTTGTCATCACCAAATAGCAGAACTTTTGGTGATATACTGTATACTCTCCCAGTGTCTCCACCTCATCCTCCTTACAATAATGTACTCCATCTTTTTAGATCACGTTAAAAATAAAGACTAAAACAGAGAAATATGGAAAATCACGGGTAAATCCTGAGTGACATACATTTATTTTGTCTCTTTTTTCTTTGTCTTTTCTCTCCCTCTTTTCTTTGAATTAAATGAAATGAGAGAAGCCAGATATATACTCAGTATCGGATGTTAAGGCTGTTTATTGTTTAATTGTAAGATGTGCATCAAACTTCCAGCTGCCGTCAGGTTAACTTTCCATTATGACAAACGGCTTTAATCTGACATCAGATGTGACAGGACAGTTAATATAGATATAAATGTATATGCTGATTCAGACGGTTACATTAAATAGTGATTACTGTGATTGTTTATTGCATTAAAATGTGCCTGACACTCTGGAAACCTGCCTCTGAGGCTTTGATGACATGTGTGCACATGTGCGCCTGTCACCAAATTACAGCTGTGGAGGGTGCGCTCCGCTTTGCGCCGAGAATAGGCCAGATTGGAGCTGGCGAACTTTCAGCGCACTTTCTGCACTGTTTTTTGCCACGAAATTGTCACTGCGCCAACATGAATATGCTGACACCTCCCCCTGGTGCGCCGGCAGCTCCCACTGGCGTGTCAGCACACCCATCTCTGTTCAGACGGTCTATCAAATTGTCAAATTGGCAGCGCACGGCGGTGTGCTGCACGAAATTAACATTTTACAGGGTACGCCAGGCTTGCGCCTCCTGCGCTGTGCCACGAAATTAGAGCTTAATATCTTTAAGATAATAAACAGCTGCATAAGGAAAACCTCCAGACACTTAATCAATAATGTGCGCTTGTGTGTGTGTTAGTTCAGCCAGCGTGAAGAAATCTCTCTTATTTTTTTTTCTTTCATCAACATTTTGTTTATGATAAATATTCCATAGAGCTCTTGGTGGTTTCAGATACTTTATGTGCATAAACCCGGTTATTAAAAAGTTCTCTTTTCTCTTCTGATTGGCTCGGGGGTTAATGACCAATCAGAGCAGGAGGAAAACAAACGAGCACACAGCCTACACATAATCACAGAAGAAGAAAACACACTCTCTCCATAATAAGACGGTGAAACACATCATCTTCTCAATCAAACTCAGCAGACAGTCACATTATAATGATGCTGTTTAACCACGCGATGACCTTCTCCTCCTATACGAGATTTCAGCTGGCTGGACGTCATTGCACACTCAAACAGTATATGGGATACAGACAGCTCCAGGAAGAAAAAACATTAAATAATGCAGCTGGTCTGGACAGCAGAGGGACTGAAAGAGCTGCCCCCAGAGCTACAGAATATTTGATGACAAACAGGAAACATACCGTGATAAAAGACGCCAATGAAACACAGAGAGGAGCAAGGCCAGGTTACCCAAGTCTACATTTCATAAAGAAATGTTTTATCATTGCATAAAAGAACAGTGATAACAACCAAAGCCTGGCCCTGGGAGGTGTGTTCACAACAATAAAAGCACACATCGTCGGTCAGACGAGTCCAGGTTGGGCCAGGAGATGTTTGAGAAATTCTTCTCCAACACTCACTCAAAAACATAGGTGAAGAAAGTACTCGAGTCTCAAAAATAGCTGAAGAAATCTCTGAAGAAGTCTGAAGTTTGGTGAAGAAAAGTTCAACAAGTTCATCTAAAGCAACCCTCCAATAAACCAGAGTTCCTCCTGAGAAAGTCTGAGCTGAAAGGCAGTGAACTTTGCCCCTTTTCTTCTGTGAAAACAACTCTTTATATTATTCTGCTTTTATGATTCATCACTGCTTCCCTGAGAAAAAGAAATTATTCATCCACTGGCAGATTAGTCTTGTCAGGGACTGGATGCTGAGGCCTTACTTTGTTAGAGAGTCCCTGAACCTCCCTGAACAGCAGTAAATGTCGCTTTAACTTTATTATCTGAGTCCATCAAATCAAATTCATGTCCAAACACCCATAGCTTTGTGCAGTTAGCTCTTGTTTTGTGTCTGATTGTTGAGATGAGCACTCTGCTCCTTTAAGGTGGGGCCTGCAGGATTTTGGTTCCTTCTTCGTAAACACAACATTCAAACTGGAGTCCCCCGCCTCTTTGGCTCAGTGCCAGCAGCAGCACACACCCACTGCCTCCAACCGTGACTTCATGAACACATTCATTAGTCCAGCAACCACCTGTAGCATTGCATTTCTACGTGAGAAAGACTTGAGAGCTGTGCACCTGACTTGGTATGTTTGTACAAGCTTATCACTGGTATTTGACACATACCTGGTTAGCACAAAGATAACTTTCATCGCTTTTCGACCCGTGCTGCTCTCAAAGTTCCCAAAAGCGAATGAAAGTCAAGCCAAGCTTCACCCTCGTTTAGGAAAAAGCTTTATCCTTTTGGTGTTTCATTTCACTTTGGTTGTGTTTTTCTTGCTCTGTGCTACATCCACTATTGCAGCCGCTCTGATTAGCTTCTTCCACCCTCTATCATCAACACGGAAAGTCACATGTGCACTCGGCGCGCTGTGATTAGCTGTTGAAACCACGCCTACCCTCCACCCAGAAAAGTCCTGACACAACTAAAACATCAACATCCAGACAGAAGAAGGGGTAGAGGCAGACACAGACACTGAGACACATGTATAGAGGCTCAAAGGAGACAATTGAGGAGGATTAAGATGTCAGTCTTCACATGGACTCTCCTGTGAGTAGTGAGAAATGTTGAAAGGGTCACAACAAGTGTCGCCAGCCAATCATCTCAAAGGCAGACCAATGCGCAAAAGGGCCAGAAGCATGCAAACCCACTTCTAGAAATCCCTGAATCTGCTCCAAACAGCATCTTAATGAAGAAAGATCTTCACGTGGTCTTTAGCAGACCTGTTGAACTGAAGAGGTCATCACATGAGGATCTCTTATCTGGTTCTGGTGGGGGAAGGGACTCAAACACTAAAGGTCTGCCCTTGGCTTCAACTCCGCCAGACCTCCAGGAGGCTGGCCAATCAGCAGGAAGGGGTTTGTGTGGAAGCGAGCTTTAAAAAGACAGCAGCTAAAATGAATTGTTTCAGGCAGAGGCTGAAATACAGGTTTACCAAAACACCAGAGAGAGAAAAATAGAGATTTATTTAAGCTGCAAATCATGAAAAGCTTCTCCTGGGGGGAAAGAATAAAGACTAAACAGGTAACCACCAAGGATTTAAGGCCATCCATCAGCTCCTACCTGATGGTAAAGATTTCTTTCTACATGAGTATGGCTGAAGCTTTAGAGTCAGTGAGTTGAGATGTTCTTCACTTAGGCGCTTTGCACACAATCATTAACAAACTGTGGGTACCAAACAAAACATGACTGATTAGTTCAAATCTGTGCTTTAATCTGACATAAATCACCAAGTAATCAAAAAACAGCTGCAGGAGAATTGATCAGCTGTCAATCAATATTCTTCTGAAATCACAGCAAAATGACCTGAAACACGTTAACTGTGTGTCGGTCAGTCCTCTCTGAGTGACAACCTGCTGCAAATAAAGAATTCAATTCAACATTAAACTCACAGTTTCAAAAATTACAGACTGATGTGCTTTAGAAAAGGAGGAAGGAATAAACACCATCCACAAACAAAAAAGGCAACAAATTTGACCACAACAAAAAACATTTTTACAGCAATAAAAGAAAACCACAACACAAAATGAAAGAGAGAAATCAATATCTGAAAACCACAGTGAAGGAAAATGAGATTTAAGCAACAACAAAGTGATCAAAACAGAAAGATTCCCAAAACAAAGCTTTACTTAAAAATAGGAGTTTTATTTTCCTTTAAACTACAGTTTGCTGCAAACATTCACGCATTAAATTTAATGATGCAGGAAAAAAAAGTCGACATCTCTCTCCCGTGTTTGTACTTGTGTTTATTTTTTGTATCTAACTGAAAAAATGTTCAATTCCCAGAATTCACTTTTTCTTTTTCAGTTTGGCTCATGAAAAAAACATGAGAGCGGCTCTGCAGGGTCATGAAAATAAATAGTTGACTGTCCTTGCAAACGGTCTATCTGATGGCTGCATGTTCTGTCGCTTTTTAAAAGCTGTGTGTCACAATTCAAGCCCTGTCCTTTCTTTAACACTGACTGACTGCAGGGCGGTGTACCAGCAGAAAAGACAAGATCTACAAGAGCTGAACTCATGAAGACGCGTAAATACCTGGGATGGAGCTGTTGTCTTTAAAGCTCCTGTGAAGAGGTTTTAGCTTCTTATAAAACAGACTAAAATGAATTTTGAAGACCTTCCAAAGCAAATGAAACCATCTGTGACATGATGGATGAATCTATATTCTTATTTTTAATGCCTGAACATGCTGTCACAGGGCAGACCTCAGATGAACAGGATCTACACCTTCTTCATTGCAAGCATTCTTGGTTAGAGAAACATTTTTTAGTGAAATACATCAATCTTATCTATTGTTTTTGTCTTATTTTCTGTAGAAAATGCCTTTTTTTGGACCACAAGGGAAAAGTTACTTGTTTTGAGACATTATTCTAGTTACCATCAAGCACATTTTTCTTATTCCATGGGCAGGTTTATTTTTACTTGTTACAAGCAATGTAAACCTCCTTTTTGTCTTTAAATTACTTAAAACAAGACATTTTTCTGCACTGACCAGTTGAATGTGGCTCATACCAAGAATAAAAAGATTTTTCTTTTTTACTTTAAATGAGACAAAAATACTTGATAAGATTTCAGTTTTTTTGCAGTGCGTTACCTTTGATTGAAGAGAACTGAGACAAAACATACAGGGACCGAACGCAGACTGCCTAGTGGCCTAATCCAGCCTGTGGCCGCTTTCCCACATGTCCCTCCCCAGGCTCGTCCTGTTCCCAGCACTATCCACTGTCCTCTCCTCTTTGGTTAACAGCAAAAAAGCCCAGAAAATAACTTCATAAAAAAAAAGGAAAAGAAAATATTCAAAAACAAACCTAAAAGGACCACTACAGGCACCAACACAGATTTCTAGGGCCCAGGCTCGACCACAGGTGCAGTGCAGGGCCTCTTTAAAGTGATACTCCGGGGTGGAACAAGTTGGGTCCTATCACAAGGTTTAGGGCAGAAATGACCCCTACAGCAGTGTTTTTGTGCAGCAGAAGCCCAGAGCGCTGGCATCAAACACCCCCACCCTGCTCCTCTGCCGGTTTCCTCTGCACTCAGACGGGGCCATATTTTACTTGACCAAAAACACAAATAAACAGACTCCCACTGTTTATTAATTTATTTTTTTAACTTGTTACAAGCGATTAAGACCTTAATTATGTCTTTAAACAACTTGAAACAATCAATTTTTTGGACTGACCAGTTGAAAGTGGCTAATATCAAGTATAATAAGACAGTTTTTAACATTTACAAAGAGAAAACTAAACAAGCATTGTGCCTCACTAATGTGTGCCAAAATTATATCCAAGAATTTCCTCCTGTATTTTTTCGCTGAGTGCCCCCTGGCACAGCCGGAGGAGTGTTCTGCTGTAATAGAGTGTATCCTCATCCGTCTCTTTGCTTACTTGTACACCCTGAAGCTTCAGAATAATTTCACAACTTTTCTCTGAGGGCTGAAACAAAAGAGATCCAAGAATAGTGAGGTAATTTACACATACGTTGAATCCAAATTACACAAATGAAATAGAACACTAATTACAGTATATGTTGCACGCACTGGCTGTGTTTATCTACCACAGAAACAAACGTCTGGCTGAATCTGTCCGGCTGTTGTCTATAAGTCCCCTGTTACTGTGTTTGTTCGCTGCAGAAACAACAAGAAGTTTATGAGCGTTTTCCTCTCCACACACTCCTCCTCCTCTTCCTCACTCTGGCTCAAAGCGACATCTCCTTGTGTGAAGTTGATTATGATAATGGGCGGGTGATTGTCACAGAGTCTGTTGTAATTGTTCATCAGTGAGCAATAATTTCCAACTTGATTTGAAACGGCTGGTGTGTGCACGTGTCTGTGTCTGTGTCTGTGTGTGGGCCTGCTAGACACACACAGACACACACACACAGATAAGCAGTGAGAAAAGGAAGCAGGACATGGGTAAAATTCAAATAAACCTCTCTCTTGAAAATATTGGAAAGACAGAAATGGATGGAGTGAGAATGTGAGCTTTGGAGAACTGATGGTTAAACTGTGAAATCCAAACACAAACACAGTTTCTGTCATAAGCGTCAGTTCCTTTTATGTTCACTTTTATCCATGATTGACAGCTCTGTGGACCAATGAGGCTCCTGCAGGGCTGTGTGCACCGTATGATAAGAGTGGTGGAGGAAGTGTGAGAGGGAACATGACGGACACTAACACAAAAGACACTGGACTTTCCATCCGAGTGAGTTCAAACCCACACAGGGATCTGTGCTGCTGTGGACTTGACCCACCTGAGGAGAAGGTTTGACTCTTTAACAACAGTTTAATGTGGGTTTAGGTAGGCAGCAGCCAGTCTGCTCAGACTGGCTCCATGTGCAGATGCTGTGGAGGTATGTGGCTTTATTCCTGTGTAATGAGATCTTATTTATAGAGTCAGTATTTTTAAAGAGGAGATATTACTTTTGTTTCATTACAGTGCATGTTTTTCTTCTACATGCAAAACTATACTTTTTTTTTTTTTTTTTTCCGACATATGGGAGAAAAATCAGCTAGTACCAAATGTCTACATCAGCTCAAGGACAGCAGCTGTGTTAGTCACCTCCTACTGCGATGAGTAGCCATTAATACAACAAAACTACAAGTATAGTGGACCTAAAGTGCCTAAAAAGTACATAAGAGAAAAAAGTCTACAATTACAAAAAAGGAAACTTAATTGCTGTTAATATCCGGACCATAAGTCGCTCCTGAGTATAACCCAGGCTTGGGGAGTAATGAACTACATGTAACTGTGTTATGTAATTAGGATACAAAAAGTGTAACTGTATTCCATTACAGTAGAGAAAAAAAATGTAATCATGGTACCCTTATATTTGATAAAAATGGGGATTATTGAGTGAAATTACTTTTTAAAATCAAATGGGAGATAGTACAATGCAGCAGACACATGCACAGTGAGTATAAATGCAACATTCTAAGGTTGTTAAGCTTTGAAAAAGCATATTTTTTGTCAACCTTGTAAAATAACACTGTTTTGTAGCCAAATAGCTGGATAATCTAGAGTCAGCAGGTGTAGCCAGAATTTGTTTTATAATTTCAATTTTCTTTTTTTCCTTTTTTTCCATGAAAAGAGCACAGCACCTCACTGATTTGATTTATAAGTCAAAGGACCAGTCAAACTATGAAAAAAGACAGACTTATGGTCCGGTAAGTACGGTAATCCGTTTTTATTTAGATGTGATTTAGTCTTATAATGCACAGTTTTCTGTGTTTATAGCATAAAATGTAAAAGGCAAATTAATAGTGATCCTCATAAAACATATGGATTCATAAACCACATTTAGCTCTGATAAAGCCCAGAGTTTAGCATCTGACGACCTGTCGCTGTCTACTTTCATTGACTCTCATATTTTTTTTTTGTTTGTTTCCTTGGTTACTATGCTCACTATGTCTTAAACCCATCACACACACACACACACACACACACACACACACACACACACACACACACACACACAAACACACACACACACACACACACATCCTTTGTGCATGCATATAGAAGAATCCACAGACACTTAAAAAATCTGCTCACCGTCTCAACCCCTGCACACAGAGAGGTGACGGTAGCAGCGTCAAAGCAACAGCTGCCGATGACCCCACATGACCCTTGAGGTTGTCATGGCACCGTCAGCCTTGTTCCCTCAACAACAGCACAGCGCTCTATTACTGAGCAACATCATTTATTTATGAAAGCTTTACATGACAGGCCCGCTGTGTGTGAGTGAGGAGCCTTGGTGAGTCAGAAGGAGCAGCAGTGGACGTGTGTGTGTGTGTGTAAGGATGTGTATCTGCATGCAAATGCTCATGGCCATGTGAAAACCTGAACCCTGCGTGATGTTCCTGCAGGGTTGGACTCATATTGAGGTAAGTAGGTAAATGGTGTAATGGAGTGATTGGGTATCTGTAAAATTTTTGCACACTGCAGCTTTAGCCTGATTGAGACCATTTTCCGCAGGCGAGAATATTGATGTTAAGAAGTCAGGACCTCAACGTGTTAATCAGGGCTTTTTTTTCCTCTGTCTGTGGAAGCAGGAGTAAAACTGAGTCAAGACTCAAGAAACAGTCCCAGGGTTAATACTTCACAGTTTAACTTTCTACCATACATACCAGGAGCACATGATTGGAAGACTGCGGGTAAGCAGTTCATTTAAAAGTGTCTTGAGTATCTTTTTGGGCTTTTACACCTTTATTTGAAGAGGATAGGAGAGTGGGCAGAGCAGGAAACCAGGACAGAGAGAGCAGGAAATGGAAGCAAACATGTGCCATTCACTATCTGGACAGCTGACTTAACCAGTACGCTGAGCAGAAACAGAAAGCAGTAGAAACTTTTGGGATCAAATATCCATGCCAATGTTTAACAGCAGATAAGAAATTAAATTTCAGACTGTTTTATTTTGGCTCCATTGCAGCCAGGCCTGTCTGTCTGCAGTTGTTACTCTGTCTCTAGCATTGTCCCACCCACAGTACCATCTGATCAGTACGTGTAAAGCAGTTTTTTTTTTTGAAAACTTGAGTAACTGTAGGAAACTTTAGGGAGCTATTTATTTTTTTAAGTTTTCATTTAACTTTATAAGACAGCTGCTGAGCCTGTGAACTGTTTAAGAAACATAAAGGAAAGTTAAACAAAGTTCAGTGTTGGAGTTCATATTATCCTAAATTTGATGCCAGTATTTTCCCTTTTTACTGCAAAAGAATATCAGGCCCAAATATCAGGTACCAGCTCCCTTGGCTACTGATAATCGGTATTGGTATCAGCCCTGAAAAAAACAGATTGGTGTATCTCTAGTTTGTTGTGCAATGAAATCTCACAGAAAGTTAAAGACAAAATGTGCAATTGCAGTTAAGATGCAATAATGCAATGTAATGCAAAGTATGCATTGAACACTTGAAAAAGATATGACATTAGTTATTCAAATACCATGTTCTGGTATTCTGTTTGCTGTGCAAACCAATCCATAATAAGTTATACACCACAACCCACTGACTGGTCCAACAACAAAAACCTTTCAAAAAAAGGTTATTGGTCCACGGGAGCATGTGATTTTTCATTTTTGAAATCAGCATCATTATAATAGTCTTGGGTTGTTTTATTCTGCCTTGGAAATCAATAAAAAAAGCCTGATGTATTCAGGCAGAAGGTGCTATTGTAATGGAGAGTGGGGGCTTTGTGTGATTTCCTTTTTTAAGTGAAACTTAATCTCATATGAAAAAAAAAAAATGAAAAAAAAAACACCCCAGATGAAACACAGATTGGAAGGAATCAAAAACCGCTGTATAAAGAAGACATTTCAGGTTCTGAGTTTGTGTGAGTTTGCTTTCCCGTCACATCATTTCTTCCAGTATTTACAAAGTGGAAACTTCACCCAAGGTCCACTCATCCAGCTCCTACCATCGAAACCTGCTCCTGATGTAAGCCTTGAATCCAAAGCAGGAGGTAGTGAAGCAGCATAGAAAGTCGACCATATCTGTGATAGTACTAATATCTAAGGTGATAAACAGGAGGTTTTTGTACTGACCAATGCTGATCCTCTATCTTGTTGTATGAGATGCTGATGCTAACCCAATGCTGTTTATCAGGTTTTCTCTTGGACCTGTAAATTTAGTCTGTGACTGAAGCTTTTTATCGACCTTCTCAACAATAAAATAGTTTCCCTCCAATGTTTACTTTGGAGCCTTTTGGGGACTTCTAGATGATCTGTGATCTTTCTGTCTCCAGAAATGATCAACAGCATCCTGTAAAATGTCCCCTACTGTGACACCTGCCATATGTTTATTAATTTTCAAACTCTAAGTTCATCTTTACAATTTGTTCCTGATGTTGGATTGCTGTGATTTGTTTTGTTTTTTCTTCTTTTTTGAAATCCATTGGTGTTCTTGTGTTCCTCTTCATTTAAAACTGTTTTACTGTCATATAACATACAGTAAGTTGGAAATGACTCCAGGTATTGAAAGTTTAAAGCACTGCAGAGAAACGGGCCAAAGCATTTACTCACAGGACTATTTTTTTTACTCCTCAGTTGCCACCACCTTATCGTGGTGGAGGGGTTTGAGTGCCTCGATGATCCTAGGGGCTATGTTGTTAAGGGCAATTGCTCCTGGTAGGGTCTCCCATGGCAAAGTAGTCCTAGGTGAGGGGCTATACAGAGAGCGGTCAGAGACCCCGTATGTGAACTACTAACAGGATTCAGCTCACTCTGGCTGGAAGGTCCCCAGCACCTCGCCCTAGAGCCAGGCCTGGGGTCAGGGCCTGCAGGCGAGCACCTGGTGGCTGGGCCTTCACCTATGGGGCCTGGTTGGGCCAAGCCCAAATAAGTAACATGGGTCTTTTGGGACATGGAACATCACCTTTCACAGCTTGGGCTCCGGAACCAACCTTCTTGACAGAGGTTGTACTCTCTTCTTTGTTGGCATTTCTCCATATGAGGTGGAGAGCAGGCGTAGGCTTACTTATAGCTCCCCAGCTCTCTGCCGGTATGTTGCTGTTCTCCCCAGTGAACGAAAGGGTTGCTTTTATGCCCCTTCAGGTTGGAGGTCCTTGGGACGAGTGCTGGAAAAGGCCCTGACTGGGGACTTCATTGTCCCATTGGGGGACTTCAACGCTCATGTGAGTAATAACAGTGTGACTTGGAAGGGTGTGACTGGGAGAAACCACTTGCCGGATCTGAACCAGCTTCCTTGGTAAGGTGTACTCCAGGGTGCTGTAGAGGAGAGTCCAACAGTTGGTCGAATCTTAGATTCAAGAGGAGAAATGTGGTTTGCATCCTGGCCGTGGAACACTGGACCAGCTTGCTAGAGGGGGCATGGGAGTTTGCCCAACCAGTCCACATGTGCTTTGTGGACTTGGAAAAGGGTTTTGACCATGTCCCCCTGAGGTATCTTGCGGGGGGTGCTCAGGTAATATGGGGTAGATGGCCCGTTTGTTATGTGCTATTCAGACTGTGTACTTCCGGAGTGAGAACTTGGTCCGTATTGCCAACAGTAAGTCAAACTCATTCCCAGTCAGGGTTGCACTCCGCCAGGGCTTCCCTTTGTCACTGTTTCTGTTCATCACTTCTATGGACAAGAATTTTAGGCGCAGTCAAGTGACGGAGGGAGTCAGGTTCTGGGGTCTCAGGGTCCCATCTCTGCTTTCTACAGAAGATGTGGTCTTATTGGCCTCATTAACAACTGACCTCAAGCTCGCAGTGGGGCGGTTTGTAGCTGAGTGTGAAGCAGCTGGGATCAAGATCAGCACCTCTAAGTCAGGGGCCATGGTTCTCAATAAAAGATTGGACCGCCCACTCCATGTTGGGCAAGGCTCTTTGCCCAAAGTGGAGGAGTTCAAGTATCTCGGGGTCTTGTTCACGAGTGAGGGGAAAATGGAGCAAGAGATTGACGGACAGATGCGGGTGGCGTCTGCAGTGATGCTATACCAGTCCATTGTGGTGAAGAGAGAGTTGATCCAGAAGGCAAGGCTCTCAATTTACCAGTCAATCTACGTTCCAACCCTCACCTATGGCCACGAGCTGTGGGTAGTGACCGAAAGAACAAGATTGTGGATACAAGCAGCAAAAATGAGCTTTCTCTGCAGGGTGTCTGGGCCCAGCCTTAGAGATGGGGTTCAGAGCTCGGGTATTCGGGAGAGGCTTGGAGTAGACCCACTGCTCCTCCATATCGAAAGGAGCCAGATGAGGTGGTTCCGGCATCTGGCAAAGAGGCCTACTGGACACCTCTCTGGGGAGGTGACTCCAGACATGGTGGAGAGATTATATCTCTCAAGTGGCCTGGAAACGCCTTGGTATCTCCCAGAGGAGCTGGTGGAAGTGGCTGGGGACAGGGGCCACTGGTCTTTACTGATGGCACCGATGGCACTGCTGCCCCAGCGACCTGGACCCAGATAAGTGAGGAAACTGAGAAGAGACATTTATAGTCAAAATAATCATAAAGGTCCAGGCAGGCATTTTGAGGCTCAGGTGTAAAAGGGTTGAAACGATCACCGAAAGAAATGGTCGCAGTGATCACCCATCATATGTGCTTTCTGTGTGCTTGTGCTCTTGCATGAAGTGAGCCGTGGTTGGTTTGCTAGAGTGACTGCGTCCTGACTGTTCATCGTTTGTCTGGGTAAGTGGAGGGGAACATGACTTAGCCATAGGTCAAATGGAAGAGCGACTAGCTTATAGGAGATGTATCTGTGAGGTCATCAATTTCCTTGAAACAAAAAAGACAGTACAAACTGCAGGAATTACCACACTGTTACAACAAAGAAATTAACTACCAAACACCAGGAGCCTTACTCTCTGTGCTGTGTTTATGATGATGAAATGAAGCTAAGTTTCTTTGTATACATACAATTAAACCTGACGAAACACAGGAGCCGTCTTGGAGCTTTGGCAGATAAACAACACTTCCCAAGTTGAGCCAATGATTTTGGAGTTCCCCAAATCTGTGTTTTTTGCTGTTCACAGGAGAACAGACAAACTTAAGTTCTGACCTTTTGTTTCTTAATGACTTCAAACTCTGTTTACATGTGGATGTTCAGCCAAAATGAGAGGAAAATCACCGCTCTGAAAGAATCTCCATGAGCAGGGTCTGAAGCGTGACTGTGAGCTGGGAGCAGTGTTAGACAGACATTTACAGCTCTGGTTTCACTTCATCTTTAAATAAAAGACTGTGGCCGTTAGCAAAGTGCTGATTTATATTAAAGTGAGACAGCACAACAGCTCACACTGTGACCTGTCTACCTGAGATATTATACACACTGCATGTGTGTGTGAGTGTGTGTGTGCTGGGGAGTGTGTGATAACCTTGTGTGTGCCCGCTCCCTGTCACTATCTTAGGCGCCTGCAGTCTGAAGGAAAGCATCTGGTTTCAGCATCTGGACACACACTCTCTCTCACACACACATGCACACAGAAAGAGAGATAGTAGGAAGTGTATTTCGTAGAGTTGGTGAGAACGGACACCAAGAAGGTTATCTGTGATCGCAGCCTGCAGTTATGGCTCACATGTAGTCTTACACAAGCACAAAATGAAGTGACAAACAGTCAAAGACAGGAGCACACACACACAAATACACACATTTACACACGCACACTCACGTCATCTTTGTTTCCATCTTCTTTATGAACTTTCTCAAGCAGACATGATAAACCTGGAGGAGGCTGCTGTAACATCAGAAAGTTATCAGCCTTAATAATCTGATATTGTCCATGTCTTTAATTCAGTCCCATACGCTTCTGTCAGGCGTATCACACACACACACACACACACACACACACACACACACACACACACACACACACACACACACACACACACACACACACACACACACACACACACACACACACACACACACACACACACACAAGAGACGCTGCTGTGTAGAGTTACATTTGGTCATATTATCAAAGGAGAAAAGGTCTGCGTCATGAAGGAACATGGGTCTGATATCGATGTTTTATTTAAATACGATCTGGCTCCAGACGGGCTAACACCCTGAGGTCTCTGGATAATAAGAACAAAATTTGGGGCTCAATGAAATCTGGTGTTAAGACTCCTTGAGGGATGATAATGATCTGTATTTGAAGTCAGAGCTGGTCAAACGACGAGGTGAGGTTTCAGAGGTGGTTTAACACAACGGAATCAAAGTACAGTTGAGGTTTTATTCCATGGATTAAACGGATATGCACAAAGACGACCTCTCTTCTATTCTCTAAACTCAGAATCAGCACTGTGAAGTACTAGCTCTTCTGAATTTAACTTATTTGCTGAGACTCCACTCCAGCTGCCTGTTACTCTGCAAAAAACAAGTCAACCTAATACAAGCCACAAACTCCTGAGGGACCTGAAAAAATAGTGTGAATTCATACAAAATGAAAAACAGAAAAGTTCAGCAAACCAGGAAGCTCCTGTCGAGGGGTTAACTTGGTCCAGAGAAACATTTTGAGTTGCAAAACATTTTGGTCACCAACCTAAAGTCTCTGTAAGGTCTATCTTTACCTTTCTGTAGTGTTTGTCCAGGGAAAAGACTCTGTTTCCCATGAGCACCATCATTACAGCTTGGATGTAGGCTTTTCTCCAGATTTTAGGATTTTTGGGTATGCTGATTTGATCTAAATTGCAATTCTTTGATATTTTCCAATCTTGTAGTTTTTAGTTTGCTTTTTCTAATGCCAGACCATGTGAAAAAATGAATGATAATGATGATGGTGTTTACAGACTGTGTCAGGAGCTGTATCTTCCCCCTAAAATGCACATCACATGTGTCAGTCAGTTTTTAAGATCAGGGGGATCAAAGAAAGTAAAATTGCCCTCTACTGGAGAAAAGTGGGATCTTTTATCCAGCTTATAAACAAACAAAAAAAAATTAAATAAATACTTTAGCGCTTACAGTTTAGCACCTGTGTTTGCCTTTAGCTCGTGCTCTATCTCTCTCCTGTTTCTCTTTCTTCTGCTCTTCTGTCTTTTTTCTGTCTGACAGTTCGGCTCCAGTGTCCACAATCACTACAAAATGTATCAAAATCATTTTCTGCAGAGCGAAACACAGATCTCTCTTCTCTCTACCAAACGTTGCTGGCGAGTGTGGCTTTCAGTCTATAAACTATTAATAGATTCTGTGGTTGGGTTTCTGCAGATTTTGAGAAATAGCATTTAGAAATAACACATTTGATGTTGATTTTAAACTGTGGATTGTGAACAGGCAAATTTATAAACAGTGGGAAAGTCCTCACAGGGACTTTAAATAGAGATCTGCATCAATACAACCACAGTATGGAACTCCTCCATGTGGATGTGTGAATTTATCTGTGCCAACAGCAATGCTAGACTTGGCTTAAAACATACAATAATTAAAAACTGTTGAATATATTCCAGGCTTTTGGAAGAGAATGAGTGATTTAAACACAAAGCTTCAGGTCTGTATTCACCCAAAAGTTGTGTGGGGAGTTGACCATCATTAACCCCTTCATTATGTTTCAGACAGAGCATTCTATGCAGATATGGTATGGGTAACGTTTAGAGGATTACAACATGATAAATGTATATAATTCATAGTAACATAGAGTGAATACATGTTGGAGGATTTGGGCCACTAATCCTCATCATGCACAGAGCTGATACACTCTCACAGAGCCTATGTGTGTGTGTAATGTTAATGGTGTATATGTGTAGATAGATGAATGTATGTGTGTGTCCTCCCTGCTGGTAACCACAGGGACCAATGATGGGCCCTGGTGGAGCAATTTGAGCCTTTGAAGATGTTCTGGAGGGAAAGTGAGAGCTAATTAGAGCTGCAGAGAGTTTGTGGACTCCTCCGCTGAGCGGGGACACATCGAAATATCTGCACTGTTTCTGCGATTCATTTATCACAGCTTTAAACCCAAAAGTGTTTTTGCTGGAATCCCCCATGACAAGCCTGTTAATACGGTTCAATGAGCTCTGGGTCCCAGGATGCAGCTGAGGATGCACCCGGCAGAGAGCGGAGCTTTATTTTCTTCTTTTAATGTGAATTAATAACAGCGGACCAACAAACTGAGCAGGCACTTTTTTTTTTATTATAGCTCTGCTTTGTCCCTGAAAAGGTGTAGCCAAGAGTGTAGGACATCAGGAAACTCGCGTCCCTGTGTGGTGTGTGTATTTTAAGTGCACAACGGGCTAAATAAGAGCTTCCCTTGCACACACTTTAGCACTCTCCTTCCCACAGGCAGCACGCTCACATCCATACAGGAGTGTCCAATAAGGACAGGCTGTCATCCTCTGTTGGCCCACTTATAGGAGATCATAGGACTTGTGCTTACTTCCTTTCAGAACCTGACAATGAGAACTGACAGGATGGGATGGAAGAAAAACACCTCCTGAGCGTTTAACAAAGTTCCTTGCAGGTTCTGGTGGACTGTGCTGTTCTTCTCATGAATTTTAAATCTGTCTTAATTAGAAATAAGCTAAGAAAGGACCTAGCAGAAAATCCAGTCCAGTGAGGGAAAACAAAAACATGAACAAGTTTGACCTTTAAATACTGTTTGAAATCTTCTGTTTGGGTCACTTTTCATAATATCTTTACATGGTTCGTGTCAGGAATAATTTTGTTTATGCTCCAGCTTCTTTGCTTTGTGGCTTCTTCACGTCTCCCTCTTCATTTCAGTCAGTATCTCTTTCACTTAGCTCATGCTATGTTTTGACATGCGCTGGTCATTAATCAAATTTCATTTGTGATCATGGCTTCCCACAATCACAAAAAACAAAATGAAAATGATCAGTTACCACTGAGTGCAACTCCCCCCCTTCCTGTATTGAGGTGCGTGTGCTCTGCCTCTCCTCCCAAACAGTCTGTATTTCAGCTCTGGAGCATGAGGAGGAGGGGGGGGAGAAGAGGGGAGCCATAAAGAGAGCAGGACTGAATACTGGCACACCGGGCGTTTACCCACAACCTCACAAAACCAGGTGCTGATAGGCTTTCACATTTAATTAAAAAAGTCTGTTAGATGAAACAGCAGCACGAGCCATCATGAAACCACAGACAGAGACAAGACAGCTGTGTTAGACTAAGGTCAGCACAACAGGGCTGGAGTGTTAATTAGAGATAATTAGTGGTAATGACCTTTTGATTGACATGGATTCATATCATCACAGAAATAAGATGACAACAATCTGAAAAACTCAGGAAAAAACTGGATAGAGTGCACAAAAACAATAACTACTATTTTATTAGATTGATGCTGGTTGTCATCCCCTTGATTCACTGCTGCAGATTTCAAATTGAGAGTGGCCCTATTTTGTGTCAATTATGGCTGCTTACTAAAAAGGTATTTTGAAGAAAAACTAGTGGAATTATATGGCTGTTGCCTAAATTAGCAAAAGCAAAAACAAATATAAAATAAATAATAATAATAATAATAATAATAATAATAATAATAATAATAATAATAATAATAATTTGTTTTTGAGTCATTTGAAACTATAGTCTTGCGAAGATAAACCCTATTTTGAAGTGATAGAGAATTTGTTAGCATTACTTTCCATGTTAACCCTCTATAGTCTTCATAGTGATGCCAAAAAAAAAAAAAAAAAATAGGGTGTATTTTGTCTTAAAATTGACCAAATTAACATAATCTAAAGATATATATATATATATATATATATATATATATATATATATATATATATATATATATATATATATATATATATATATATATATATATATATATATATATATTTATTTATATAAATATATATATATATATATGGCTAATTCAAACACTGTTATTGGTTCCTTTGAGAAATTGCAATCACGTCTTCTCATAGAAGGCCGCAATTTGAGATTTTGGTGGCTCTTATATGCTCTGATGCTGTGTCTGTACAGCATGGTTGCATCAGTAACAGTTGGTTTACCATCCATCCATCCATTTTCTGTACCGCGTATCCTTTTTATGGTCGCGGGTGGCTGGAGCCTATCCCAGCAATCATTTGGGCGAGAGGCAGGGTACACCCCGGACTGGTCGCCAGTCAATCACAGGGCTGACACATAGACAGACAACCATGCACACACCTACTCACACCTAATTTGGTGTGACCAATTAACCTGGTGAGCATGTTTTTGGACTGTGGGAGGAAGCCGGAGTACCCAGAGAGAACCCACGCATGCACAGGGAGAACATGCAAACTCCCCACAGAAAGGCCCACTGGCTGAGGTGGGGATTTGAACCAGTCACCTTCTTGCTGTGAGGCTGCAGCTCTAACCGTTGCGCCACCGTGCAGCCCCAGTTGGTTTACCCTCAGATTAAACATTATGTTATTGACACATGTACCTCAAGCCTGCTGCTCTTTTAAGACAAGAGCCTGTTCATTTTTTGCTTAATACAGTAAAGGGGTTGATTACATTAACCCACACCTGGATGCATAGTACTTTTTTTTTTTTTGCTTATTTGTTTGTGTTAAAATAACATTAACAGTCTACAGCTGTATAAAATAAAAAAACCTCAAGTCTCAAAGCATAAAAAAGGTAAACTGAACTGAACAGTGCTGTAGTGCACTGAAAAAAATGTGTTCAATCTTTCTTCAACTGTATTTCAGAACTCAACATGTACAAAAGTGATATATATATATATATATATATATATATATATATATATATATATATATATATATATATATATACATAAATTTAATGGAGAAGTACATTTTTCAAAACTACCAATAACCTCTGAATGTCCCCTTTTTAAAAAAAAAAAAAAAAAAAAAAAAAAGCATGTAGTAACACAGTTTTGCAGAACTGTGCAGCACTAGCTCAGTCTATTCCAGGAAATAACCTACCAGTTAGAGGATCAACAAAGAGGACCTGCATAACCATGGGGCTGTGTATTACCACAACAACGGCCCTGGGGCCCGACATTTGACATGCCTATGCCCCGTGTGGTTCTTTGTTTTAAACACAACACAGCGCGGTACTGGGGAGAGGGCACAGATTTCATCAATTGTGGGTCTATTGTGGTGTAACTACATCAGGGAGGAGGGGACCAGAGCAGCGCGAGATGGAGGGATAGACGGATGGAACCAAAGTAACGTTTGGTGACAAGTCAATTTCATCCTCTCGCTGGGGAACAATCACACACACACACACACACACACACACACACACACAAAGGCACACACACACACACACACACACACACACACACACACACACACAGAGGCACATCCTCATATGTACAGCAAAATCAGGCTGACACACAAACATACAGGAGCATGACGTGATGTGAAACAAAGATGTAGAGTGATGTAAATAGAAACTGGAGAATGTCGTCTCGAGAGGTGTAGCACCTGTGATCGTGTGTGAGTGTTTGCATGTGTGTTTGTGTATTCTTCGCCCTGCTGGAGGTACGTCAAGCAAAATGAGCTATCAATGCATGCTCACACACACACACACACACACACACACGTCTTAATGCTCTGTCATTAAAATCAGTCTGCTGTTCGCTCACTCTCACACTCAAACCAACCAAACACATCATTATGTCGTCAAAGTCATCGAGGAGAAACCAAACCATTACACACACTAATTATTAAAGGGGACTCATTCAATTACACACACACACACACACACACACACACACACACACACACACACACACACACACAAACACACACACACACACACACACACACACAGATATAACCCCCATTATGGACACACACTCTACCTACATTAGGAATAATGGAAGCTAAAAGCATAAAAATGCATTTATACATCATGTACACATGCATGTGACACCACATCAGGTTTACCTAATGTGAAACAAGCCAGAGCTGTCACAGCTTTATTTCCAGAGATGTCACACTGAATGAAATCCAAGCAGAGCACAGTTATATTGGTCTGCCTCCGACTCTTTGTCCTGATGTATTAATCAAGGAGGCGACAGATTTCTTCTAAACAGTTTAAACACAAACTGCTTTAAAACTTTGCAAAATCAAATCATATCAACTTAAGTTTTTTGGGTGGACTACAATAAGTTTGCTCCTAGGTTTTTTTTTTTATATTTTATTTCAAAATAGAGATGTTTTGCAGAGTTCATTTAGGCAGAGTTCATTTTGGTGGTTGCTTTAGAATAAATCTTTCTTTTAATATTTTGTCAAAAATACCTGTTTATCATAAACTGCCTGACCTCAAGTTTTCTAAACTTAAGTACTTCATGTTTAATTTCTTCTCACATCTCAGTTCTACAACTCTACTGCCCCACTAACGGGTAAGGATGATAATAGGGTGTGTCAATTCCAAAAAGATTTTATCACTTTCTTCCTCACCCACCTCTTCTAAAGACCTATATTTATATATCTTTATATATTGACAGTTTCATTCTCTCATATAATTACCCACTACTTTTAGTTTTAAAACTTTTTGGTTTTGTTATTCCTAACTTTTATTATTATTATTATTATTATTATTATTATTATTATTATTATTATTATTATTATTATTATTATTATTATTGATACTGTGCTATGTCTATATATGTGCTATGTGTGCTATAAAAAAATGGTAGAGTGAATGTGTATCAGTGAGGGTGTGTGCTGGTTGTGGTTTTGTCTCTTAACACACACTGGGGGTTAAAAACAACAACATCGGCAAAAATAACAATTGTGGTGATGATATTAAAAAATATAATAATAATAATAATAATAATAATAATAATAATAATAATAATAATAATAATTTAAGTTGTAAAACACTTTTCTAAACAGTCAAGACACTTTACAGAGAAAAACTAAATCTAAAACATCAATAATAAGAATAACAGAGTTCATCTATGAACAATCACACATTAGAGGGAATTCTAAAGAGATGGGCTGTTATTATTATTGCCCTACTGATGCTCTTTGTTTGTTGGCACTAACAAAATTAACACCTGTACAGGTAAGTCACCGGATCATTATTGTGTACAGTGCATCAGCTTAACTCCTTTGATAGGAAACTTATTCAGAAGCCAGACGAAAAGCTCTTGAGAGCAGAGTCCATAGCTGTGTCTTCTGTTAGCACACTTACATGAAGTTCGCTGCGTACACTGTGTACACTATGTACACTATATACACTGTGTACACTATGTACGGTGCACTGATATTTTTGGGGTAGTGATGTCTTAAACTGAACGCTGTCTTTTCACACTTACTGGAAATAATGGTCACATTTCACAACCTATCATTGCTGGCCGTCTGTTATTCATTTGTTACAACCATTTTCTATTGTTTGATCAGTTCCCCTTCTGCTACATAGCCAAGATGGCCCCCATGTAAAGTGAGCAGTGTCCAGCGGTCAACACTGGTTGCTTAGACATTGCATCAAGGGTGTAACTGATCAGTGTAGCTCACTTGCTGGTACGACTTGGGGTGTCTCCTCCAAGGTACTCCGTATCGGCACACAAGCCCTCAACTTCTCTACAGCTGGGTACTGTTCCCCAGCCTGCAGCAGAAGCCTCCACACTAAGAAAGTGGATGTGGTCCTAAACAATGCCCTCTGGATGTGACCGGATGACTGAAGCCCACCCCCATGTTCTACCAGTGAGCCCTTTCAGGAATCACCCCACCTGGCCTATTGTGAAAGGTGGCCACTCTCGCCCTGGCAAGGAAAGCCAAACACCACCACTGGCACATCCTGCATGCCACAACAACGCAGCCAAGCAGGTTTCAGTCCCATCACTTCTTCCAGATGGCAGCTCAAGAGCTGCTCACTTTCATCCCTGAGGACGTGTCTGTGAAGGCCTGGCTTGCAGCAACTTGGAGCCAGGAGTGGAAGTCCTCGGGGTCTTGGATGTTGGTACTCACCAGCACATCAAAGACCCTGAGGAGGGGGTTGAAGGGCAGCCTTCTTACTGGGGTTGGCTGCCTTGGGTCATCAAGGAGAAAGTGGGGCCTGCCAGACAGTGCAGTGAGCAAGGGTGGAGAGCCTGAGCAGACCCCTCACCACAACCTGCTCCCCGAACAAGCCACCTTACTCTCGGGGCCTCATCAGAGCAGGAGCAGACAGAAAGGCATGGTCCAATGGCATGGAGCTGGATGTTTGAAGAAGATACACAAAAGAAGAAAAAACATTCCACATGTAACTTTTTGACCATTTTTAATGCATCAGAACCAGTTTGCACTGTTTTTCCCATACTGTCAGTGTGAACGTACTATACACTCAAAGTGTTAGTGCATAAGTATGGGATTTTATGCCAGGATGTCAGTGCTCCTGTTGGTGAGTCAGACTTCAGGTTACATTGAAGTTCATTTCCAAAAAATGGGCTAACTGTACCCTGAATGGGTGTATAATGGTTCATTAAAATGTATGGAAACCCCACATGCATGAATAGGCTGTTGGTGTACGGGTTACAGACAGATATGTCATAAACAACATTGGAGAAAGAGGCTGAATGTACCAAAGATGAATGGGAATCAGTAAAATTATGATAAAGATGTTTGATTTCTTTAAAAGAAGTTTGTTCACAAAGATCCTGCCACATCTCCTAAGGCAGGCTGTTTTTCTGTCTCCGGGCTTTAACAGAGAATGTCACCTTTAGTTTTACGCCGTGACTTTGGAGAAGATAACAGAGTTTGGCCTGAGGATGTCAGGCAGAGCCGCTGGTCACAAGCAGAGAGCAGATAGAAAGAGGTAAAGATGGAGGGGAAGAGAAAGTCAGCAGGATGGAGAGCAAGCAAAGGGAGGAGGAGAATGCTGAGAAATACGTGTCCTGGTGGCTTATCTGTCCTCCTTTCAGAGTGTTCGTATCAAGGAGCAAACAGAAGAAAAACTGAATCTAAAGCTTGAAAAATGGGACGAATGCATGTGTGATTAACACTGAGATTCTCATTAGGCAACAGAAATCAAGAGTGAAACTCAGCAACAGAAGTGAAAAGTGAAAAAAACTCAGTGAATAGGTGAGGTCAGCCCCTGTGATTGTTCTCCACGTAAAGCACAATGCTGCAGCCACTGACTGTGAGTAAGATCAATAACAAAAAGCCCCCCCCCGCTGAGCGCTGATGTCTTGTGCATTTGAAGCTCGAGTTTGTGCAGGAGAGATCAGCTGCTGTATCTGGTGTATTGACATGACGCCCCTGCAAACCAAGACACACATTTCACTTCATTTAAACTGTCAGAGCCACCTTAAGTGAGTCCAGTCTACAGCAGATCAGGTTCTTTGGTGGCTTTATATCAGACACTGACAGTCATGGGAAGTTTAGTGACTCTTGTGTTTGTAATTTCCCCTTTACCTCTCACTTCACTCTTACAATCTGAGCCACGCAGCACTGCAGGAGCCTTAATGGCCAACACAGCTGTCAATCATTGTATAAGAGCTCTTTCACTGTTACAATGGAAACCAGGTTTGGGAAACACTTATTTGATGTGAATCTTGCCCTTATATGAAAAAAAAAAGTCCCATCTGAGAACATGGGGGGAAGACTTCATGGGCTCTAATTTCGTAGACCAGGCGCAAGCGCAAGCCCACCTGCCCTGTGCTGGCCTATCGCCGCGCAGACAGGCCTTGACCGGCACACTGCAAGTTTCCTGCAGTGCCAAGAGAGACGCAGAGGAGCGCAGAGGTTCGTGTCCACGCCTCCCTCCGCGCAAATGGCAGAGAGGGAGAAGAATAGCCATGAGTGGGTTTAACACAGCCGAGCGCTGTTTTCACCAATCAAATGACCGCCTCTCCTCACCTTTAAATGCCCTGCAGCCAAGGAGCAGCGTCTGATTGGTCTGAGTGATCCCCAGCACGGCGGTGTGCTGGAAAGACCCGGGAGCGGAGACGGTCAGAGCCGCTGTCCCTGCAGCAGGAGAATGGACAGCGGGGCGCATCACCATGTGGGCCAGCTCCCGGGACAGATGTAATCTGTTCCTTTGTCATTAATAGGAGAACAAAATGAAGAGACAGTTACACAGCTGGCTTATCCATTCAGAATACTTTTGATCCACCTGCACTCCTGGTTTGTCATCACCAAATAGCAGAACCTTTGGTGATATACTGTATACTCTACCAGTGTCTCCACCTCATCCTCCTTACAATAATGTACTCCATCTTTTTAGATCACGTTAAAAATAAAGACTTAAACAGAGAAATATGGGAAATCACAGGTAAATCTTGAGTGACATACATTTATTTTGTCTCTTTTTACTTTGTCTTTTCTCTCCCTCTTTTCTTTAAATTAAATGAAATGAGAGAAGCCAGATATATACTCAGTATCAGATGTTAAGGCTGTTTATTGTTTAATTGTAAGATGTGCATCAAACTTCCAGCTGCCGTCAGGTTAACTTTCCATTATGACAAACGGCTTTAATCTGACATCAGATGTGACAGGACAGTTAATATAGATATAAATGTATATGCTGGTTCAGACAGTTACATTAAATAGCGATTGCTGTGATTGTTTGTTGCATTAAAATGTGCCTGACACTCTGGAAACCTGCCTCTGAGGCTTTGTTGACATGTGCACCTGTCACCAATTTACAGCTGCGGATGGTGCGCTCCGCTTTGGGCCGAGGATAGACCAGGTTAGAGCTGGCGAGCTTTCAGCGTACTTTTTTGGCACGAAATTGTCACTGCGCCAGCATGAATCTGCTGACACCTCCCCCTGGTGCGCCGTCAACTTCCCCTGGCACGCAGTCACACCCATCTCTGCGCAGACAGTCTACCAAATTGGCAGCGCACAGCGGTGCGCAGCACGAAATTAACACTGCGCAGGGTGCGCCAGGCTTGCGCCCCCTGCGCTGCACCATGAAATTAGAGCCCATGGTCTCATACTGCAGTTAGTCAGCAGGGGGAGCTTTCCTTTTTGCCAAGCATCCAAATTGCCCAGCCCTTATACACTGCCTGGCCAATAAAAGAGTAGCCACCTGGGTTCAACTAAGCACATAGGTACGACCCTTCAATTGGATAATTACAGCATAGGTGATTATCTTTCAGCTGGCAACAAGTTATTTAACCCAAGTGGCGCAATGAGCTGCTTCTCATTTCTTAAACAACCATGTGGAAAGACACATCCTGTGGTCGGGGAAAATATGTTAGTCTGAGAAGGGTCAGATCATTGGCATGCATCAAACTGAGAAAACATCCAAGGAGAAGAAGCTACCTAAATTGGGTTAGGAACTGTCCAGCACGTTATTAAAAACTGGAAAGATAGTGGGGACCCATCGCCTTCTAGGAAGAAATGTGGCTGGAAAAAATCCTGATTGATGGTGATCAGAGATCCCTTAAATGTTTGGTGAAATCAAGTCAAAGCAAAACAACAGTAGAACTCAGAACTATGTTTAATAGAGAAAGTAAGAGCATTTCCACGTGCACAATGAGAAGGGAACTCAAGGGTTTGGGACTGAACAGCTGTGTAGCCTTAAGAAAACCACTAATCAGTGAGGCTAACTGGAAAAAAAAGGCTTCAGTTTGCTGGGAAGCATAAAGATTGGACTCTGGAGCAAAGGAAGGAGGTCATGTGGGTGGTCTGATGAGTCCAGACTGACCCTGAGTGATGAGCCATCAGGGAAAGAAGAGAGGCGGATGAAGTGATCACCCATCATGCCTAGTGCCTGCTGTCCAAGCCTGTGGGGGCAGTGCTATGATCTGGGGTAGCTGCAGTTGTTCAGGTCTAGGTTCAGCAACAGTCTGTGCTCAAAGAATGAGGTCAGCTGACTACCTGATCATACTGTGAATGACCAGGTTTTACCATCAATGGTTTCTTCCCTGATGGCACGGCCATATTCCAAGATGACAATTCCAGGATTAATGGGGCTCAAATTGTAAAAGAGTGGTTCAGGGAGCATGAGACATCATTTTCACACATGGGTTGGATCCCACAGAGTCCAGACCTTAACCCCATTGAGAACCTTTGGGATGTGCTGGAGAAGGCTTTGTGCAGCGGTCAGACTCTACCATCATCAATGCAAGACCTTGGTAAAAAATTGATACAACACTGGATGGAAATAAATCCTGTGTCATTGCAGAAGCTTATCAAAACAATGCCACAGCAAATGTGTGCCATAATCAAAGCTAAAGGCAGTCCAACCAAAAATTAAAGTGTGTGGCCTTTCTTTTTGAATGCAACTTTCTTTTGGCCAAGCAGTGTACTTAAAGCTGTATTAGACTGAAAAGACGTTTCAGGTGCTGACTTCACTGATGGATCATGGATTAAGGTCGTATGTATTCTAACCTGGTCTGGGTTTGCTCTTTTACCTAATGGAAAAGCTTTCAATTTCAGCAAGAACACCATGGTTAGTTGAAGTTAGAGGCAGACTGCACTTTCACCGCTGAGAACACAATGACAACAAAAGGTAAGCCCTGGACTCGCATGCGTCAAGTTCATGCTGCACCCTGAAAGCAGCAGTCGAGAGTTATGGCTGTCGATTGTTCCATTTATAGAGGCAGTAATTATGTTCACTGCTTCAGATGCAAACAATGAACAGAAAAATTGCACGGCCTCACTTCCAGCCTCACTGCCTTTAGACAAAAGTGTTTTTAAAATCATCTGCACATTCTAAAAGGTGAGATTTGACCCTGTATGAGCTCAATGCAATGACAGAAACAATGGTGATTAAATAACATTGAAAAATAGCAAAACACTCATTTCTGTACAGAACAACTGTCTTTGTATACCTCACAACTTCCATCATTATTCTCTCTACCAATCCAAGCAGTTAGACTCTTAATAAGCAATTAACTATACAATTACATCAACAATATGCTAATGAGACCTCACTAATAGTTATGGTTCTCATCAGCACAGGGCTTTGATTGCTGTAGTGTTAGAGTCTTTGTCCACATTTGTTGTTATTAATGGACATAAAAGGTTATGATAGGGGATGCAACAAAGACATAATTACATCTGGCGTCATTGGACAGATGAGCATCCATCTGGACGAAAGCACCACTCATTCACATCAAATAAGTTAGTGTTCTTTAAACACTAAGCATGTCAAGTTGTTTTGTTGAGGTTTTGTCACAACCATCTTCAAAAGTGATGCTTAATAAATATTTATATATATATATATATATATATATATATATATATATATATGTGTGTGTGTGTGTGTGTGTGGTGTGTGTGTGTGTGTGCAGTACAGGAACATCTGTGCCATGTATGAACTAAAAGTCCCATTATCAAGATGAAAGACAAAGACGTTGGTGGTGGAGAACAAGCGCACCTTCTGGAGCTGGACTTCCAGATCCGGACTGACAAGATGGTGATAGCTTATCAGCCTGACATAGTGGTGGTGGATGATCATCAAAGGACAGCGCTAGTGATAGACGTAGCAGTACTAAGCGACATCAGGAAGAAGGCCATCAGGATGACGGAAGGAACACGAGAAGCTGGAGAAATTCCAAGGGCTGAAGGAAGAACTAGAGAAGATGTAGGGTGTGAGGCCAAAAGTGGTGCCAGTTGGGATTGGGACTCCGGGGGCTCTAAAACCCACTGGGTGGATCCAGCAGATACTGGGAATAACATCTGAGATCTCTGTCCAGAAGTGTGCACTCCTAGGAACAGTTAAAATCCTGCACAGAACCCTCAGGGTCCCAGGCCTCTGGTCGAGGACCCGAGCTTGATGGAGATACAATACCACCGAAACATTTGCCGTATATATGTATAACACTATTATCTCATTGAGTATAAGAAGGGCTGTATTTAAGAATAAGAGAAAAAAAAAACTATATTTAGTAAATGCAAAATCTTTGACCCCCAAGGGAAGAATGAACACAAATAAGTCGGTCCACATTATTGTCTTAGACTGGGCCATCTGCGGTCGGTCTGCATGCAGAGTTTAGCACCTGGAATGCTGAATGTGACTTCATTGGCTGAAGAGCATTGTAAGATTGCTGAACCTGAATGCAACTGGTCTGTATGTTTGTAGTGCTGCTCAACCAATAGCATGAACACTTTAAAAGCTGTGCTGGTGAAAAAAAGAAAGCATCTTTTGAAATTTAGAATTCCCTGATAATTTATTGATTATATGACTGGGCTGTATATGATGGCTTCTTGGAACTCTTTCAATAGCCTTACCACTTATTTTGTTTCTACTTTTCTTTTTTTTTTTTTTTTCTTTCTTTATCAGGAATATTCTCACTGAGATACAAAAACGTCTTTTTCTGTGTAATTTAAGAAGAAGTAAAAAAAAAAAAAGGATCTCAAAGCAAAACTAACCAGCTTTGGCAACATCCAAAGAGCCATGGGGTCAAACATATGATATTCATCTTTGGAGTGGAGAAGAAATTATTAGATCATACACAGAAACCCAGAAAGTATAACCAAGCAGGCTTTCCGAAAAGCCAAGTTAACTAAAAATATAAAATATCAGAATCCTTTAGTGTGGGATTGTCCAGGGGGTAGCAGAGCCTCTGATGAAAGACGTCTTAAAGCTGTGAATCTGTAAATGCAGGAAGCATCCAGGGAGAAAAATGTGCTTAATTATACAATATGTTGACAATTAAAATGTAATCTAGACTTCTTGACTGCTCGTTTGAATCATCAACGTTTAGGAGCACAGCTCACGGCGCTCAGCTTCTCAGGTTGTTTACAGCGCTGCTGTTCCCTGAACAGGTGTTCATCATGGCGTCCACTCCCTGTGGTTTTCACAGCTCCTTTGGTTTGCTCAGCAGAGAATAAATAATCAGCACAAAGACAGCAGACATCACTGTATATCTTCTGTTAGGATGTAACTTTTTAGATTTCATCTGGCCACCATATGTTTGTGTTGACCTGATTCACCCCTGTGCTCGGGTTTCACCACCTGGTCTGGAGTTTCCAACCAGTGACTCACTCTCTGACTTTCTCACTCTCTTTCTCTCTCTCTCACACACACACACACACACACACACACACACACACACACACACACACACACACACACACACACACACACACACACACACACAGGGAAATACACAGATGGAGACAAACAGGCTGCTTGGATCAAAGTGTGTTAAACTGAGGGTGCTGCATATGTGCTGGAACCTGTAAACCAGTTTTTCTCTGTGTCTCTCTGAAACACGAAAAAAAGTGCAACCATTTAGAACCTGAGGATGATGAGGTGACTCAGGTGATCTATTTTCTATTGACAACATTTAAAATTACTTTTATGAGGTCAAATTTAGCAAATTTTTACCTGTGCAAAAACAGACATTATGTGAGCAACTGAATTCATTTGATAATTTTATAAACTAAAGTCTCAAATTAAGCTTACACTGGAGTTGGAAATATATATCCAAAATAATTAAGGTAAAATAAGGTTTGAGTAGATACAAAAATTAACCAAGCATTTTAATACTTATGAAGAACAGGAGCTTTAGAGAGACTTGAGACAATGGCTCAAAGTGCAGAGCACCAGGGTCAGGTGTTTCCATCTTCACAGAGATGGCCCAGGAGTGTTTACAAAAGGCAGTGATTTCCTTTCTGTGTTACTTGTGGTGGTTGCAACATTATTTTTCCTGACTCTCTGTCTGCTATATGGAGTGTGCCCATCTGTATGCCAACTCACATGCATCTGTGTACCTGTGTGTGCATGGGGAAAGATCTTGCCTTGCATATTACAGAGAGTAGAGGACTAGGGCTCTAATTTCATAGACCAGGCGCAAGCGCAGGCGCACCTGCCCTGTGCCAGCCTTCGACGTGCGGACAGGGTGTGACCGGCGCACTTTGCAAGTTTCCTGCAGTGCCAAGAGAGGCGCAGTCAAGCGTCCACGCTTCCTCCACGCAAATGGCAGATAGATACAAATGTATATACTGGTTCAGACGGTTACATTAAATAGCGATTGCTGTGATTGTTTATTGCATTAAAACGTGCCTGACACTCTGGAAACCTGCCTCTGAGGCTTTGTTGACGTGAGCGCCTGTCACCAAATTACAGCTGCGGAGGGTGCGCTCCACTTTGGGCTGAGAATAGACCAGGTTGGAGCTAGCAAGCTTTCAGCACACTTTCTGCACTGTTTTTGGCACAAAATTGTCACTGCCCCAACATGAATCTGCTGACACCTCCTCCTGGTGCGCCGGATACTCCCCCTGTCGTGCCGTCACACCCATCACTGCGCAGACGGTCTACCAAATTGTCAAATTTGCGCCCCCTGCTCTGCGCCACGAAATTAGAGCCCCGAATGTTAATGTCTAGCCATATTGAGAAAAATGTCATCCTGTTACTTACAAAGATAAATAACACAGGCCGTTTTGTCTGCAAAATAAAAGAAGAGGGTATTGACCTGATATTTAAGAAAGGAAATCTTAAAGTACTTGTGTTGTAATCTGGCACTTACAGGGAACAAAATTAATGTGTTGGGGGTGTTGTGGCGTATGTGCTTTTTTGTTGTTGTAGAGAGCTTGGAAAAAATCATTCATGAATGAAATGAGCAGCTAGACTTGAAAACAAGAAAAAAAATAGAAAAAAAAATTATGACAGACCTGATAAATTTAGATTTTTGGCATCACCAAACAGCGTGAAACTGCTGCCATTACGCTGCACGTAGCTGACACAGCTACCAGCATCCAGCTTACACGCCGCCTACCAAGAAGGGCACGGTTGGCTGTGGAAACACAAACATGATCAGACTTAACTGGCCATAGAAGGGAATGCAGTCCCTTTCGTTTTTTAACTGTCAAGTTTTTTAGTTACAATGCCAGGTGGTTGCAGCTAGCTTTTCATTTTTAGCATACGTGCTGAAATCTTTCTCATCACTCATCCAAAGTACTGGACAGAGACTGGAAGAAAGCAGGGGAAGCAACAGGATGAAAGTGTGTGTGCATGAGAGGAACATGGGAAAACCTGGTGAGACGGGAAAAGGGCCGTGATTAACAGCTAACAAAGGGATTTCTTCATCTCTCCTCCTATATTTCCAGGACATTTTATTGGTCTTTATGGTCCCTCAAGAGCCCCCTCCCTCCAGTTAAAGCTGCTTGATTGTCTTTATGCTCCCTTTGGGCCAACTTCAGGAGCACAAGACCAGAGGGGAGGACAAAGGAAAGTAAATTATTTGGTTATGGACAACCTTTAGAAATTCGATCTACATCTGAAATACGCACTCAGGAAAGAGCTGAAGGTAAAGGATATAGTTGACAACTGGTCCGTCTGTTTTATGGCTCATGCTGTTGAGTCATAAAAATGCAGGAAAAAGATCTGCTCACCCTTGAAACTATCGCTCCTTTTTTTATTGTGCTCATATTTCTTGCTTTTAAAACTTGTCAGGAAGTGACCCGATGCACACAGGTCAGCTTCTTCATCCACATCAAGTTAGCGGCCTTCAGCTGGTGCAGCTTTCCATCTGTTACTTCACAACTGGCTATGACTACTGAGATACTGTCGATAAAACAGCCTAAAGTTGACTGTCAGGTAACTGTGAGTAGTCTGAAGCAGCTACGAGAGACTGTTTCTGTAAACTCAAAGTGTCGCGCTCACAGTGATTACTGCGTCTGTAGTTCTGTGAGGCAAGCAGAAACCGCGTCAGCAAGGCGGATGTGATGAGACGATAAGACGCTCCAGCAGATGAACAAACTCATAACAAGCTGTGCTGCTGTGAAGGTCTGGTGCTGAGAAGATGGAGTTATGAATTCTGATGTGTGTAGGCAGAGTGGGACAGGCTCCGTGAGCAGCATAATGCTAATGTACCTCCTAATACTCATTTAGTCCTGATAGTTTGAGCAGCTTCATCTGCATGAAATCAAGGCAATGACTGTAATTTAGTCTTTCTGGAACATTCGTTACACAGCTTTCATTGCTCTGTGGCCATGTTTACTGACTCTGACTTCTATTATGGAGATCCCATTGGGAGGAATGGCTGAGAGAGGAATGTATGTGGGTGTAAGAGCAAGCTATTTGTATATCAGTGGCCCGTCCTTTGTTTACCTGAGTGCAGAGAGACAAATTACTGTCAGCCTACGTTAATGTAGCAGTAAATGAGCAGAGACTCCTGAAAGCTGGTCAACCTTTGGTGATGGCAGACATCGTATGTAGGATGCTGTTGTAGTCTGGGTATAAAGTGACACCTTGCTGTACAAATCTGCATTATAAAGGATAAAACCAGGGAACTCATCTCCACATTGCTCCCGCGGTGCATTTGGAGTTTGAACTGGGTTTGATTTGTGTGTTAACAGAACTTTTTTTTTTTAACATGAATGGACCTTAAATGTTCATGTTCTGTTTGGATTTGTACTGAAAGCCAATTATCAGCACCAGTATAGGTTAGTCCTAAATGCTATTTTTTCAGCTTCCTGGTTGGTTCAGTTAGGACTGATTTACAGTGGTAGTCTCTCTGACACCACCACACTGGCTGACAAAGTCTAGTAGAGAGAAGAGAGATCTGTGATTTTCTCTGCTAAAAAAAAAAAGATTTCTGTGATTTATTTTGTAGTAATGGTGGACACTGGAGCCTAACTGTCAGTCAGAAAAAGGACAGAAGAGCATAAGAAAGATAAACTGGAGAGAGAGATAGAGCATGAATGAGCTAAAGGCTAAAACACAGGTTTAGCTATTTGTCTCACTAGGCTGCAGTGTTGCTGACTCCTCACTAAAAAAAGTAGCTATTGGCAGTTCCAGAGGTCCCTAAAAGTCGCTAAATGATGTCATTGCCCACGTTAGCACCCACTGCTCGTAGAGAAGCAGCAGGTGCTGGAGATCAATACATGCTTTCACATCAGTGTCCAAACTCCCTAAAAGTTGCTAGATTTTGCAAGTCGCTTGTTTTGTTTTTCAAATATCACTAGAGGGGTCTGAAAAGTAGTTAAATATAGCAACAAAGTTGGTAAGTTGGCAACACTGCTGGGCTGTGAGTCGAGCTACATATTGCCGACTACTACACTACACTACAAACTGAGTTTCCAAAGTTTGGTTCTTGCCACCTTTCAAACTATAGCTCAGCATAACTGCAAATTAATTCATTACCTCATGGCATTGTATTCAGTAAAATGTCGTTCAATGTCATGAACAGAGCAAAGTAGAGTTAAAAAGAAGATGTGTTCTCCTTTTGTTTGATTCAAAACAAACACTCACAGGGTCTGGTTCCATTTGTACTCAGAAGTCAGAATGTACAAGTTCTGAGTGGGAAATTTCAACTGGAAAACTCCCTGAGATTGGAATTTTCTACTTGGAAGTTGGCAGATCCACACCACCCCAAGTTTACAATCAAAGATGGCTGCCCCTTTTAACTCAGAGATGACATCATTCCCACACCCCACTTCCTGATTTAAATGGAACGCACCATAACACTGTTTGAGATTATCATCTTATTTTCTTGATAGGCTGGTGTCCCATCAATACAGATATACAATACAGACACAAGTAGTATCAAAGAAAATCAGAAACAATATAATCATATAAATATGTATTAAAAAAAAGCCTCCTTTTTGGAGGAGACAGGAATGTAAGTTTAGAAACTGGAGACCAAGCTGTTTGGTGAATTCAACCTTTTGCAGCTGCAAACCATTAAAACACTTAATAACACAGGTATTACTTTCAGTCTAGATGAAGTCTTTGCTGAGTTCAAAAAGATGAAATGAAATTTTGTTTTGTTCAGCTGTAATCTGTTTACCCTAAGCTGGTGTGGTTTAATATCACAGATGGAGGGGATCGGTTTCAGATGTATATGTTAGTGTATTGTCTGCATAGAGCCGAACTCAGAGCAATTTGATGGAAAAAACTTAACATGAATCCAACACCTCTACAACAAGACAACAGAGACAAGTGAGATTACAACATTTCAATAGAAAAGAGATATGTTTAATGCATAACTGTTCTCCATTCATCTCAATGAACAGGTGAGTAAAGACGTAAAATTAAAAATAAAGATTTTTTCCAAGTGTTTCCAAATCATCCAGTTTATCAAACTAGGATGACTCCCCAGACTGACCGACAACCTTAAAACAAGACGCTTCCAGCACAGGCGAAGGTGTTAAATACACACAACTGTGCTATTTAGTGAGAACATATTGCCTGTGTGTACATCAAGATGTGTTCCAAACTCTGTGTGCTCATGTCCATGCACACTTTAATGTGTGTGTGTGTGTGTGTGTGTGTGTGTGTGTGTGTGTGTGTGTGTGTGTGTGTGTGTGTGTGTGTGTGTGTGTCGTCCAGTTTGAAATGCCAACCTGTCCTCCTGGGACTGAAGTGGGAGAGAAGAGACGATCGAACAAACACAAAAACTGTCGATGTGGACATTATTCCAACGTCCCTGTGTGTGTGTTTAAATCGCTGTGGGACTTTTTAGTGTTTTGGTGAGACAACATCATATATCATGGAGGTTTTTATAACCCGAGGAGCTGTCTCAAAAAGAGCAAGAGAAGGGAGCAGGGAGGGAGCAGTAAGACAGAAGAAAAGGAGGGAGGAGACAGAAAAGGAGAGGTCACTTGGAAATTTTCTTAAATGGCTAAAACTAAACTCTTTCCTGCCTAGATCAAGGTTTCAGTCTGTTTCTCCTTTCCCAAAGCTGTGGCTCACAGTAGAGTCTGTCGCCTTTAAGACGGGGGGCTGAATCCCAGCTCTCACTGTTCACTGCCAAAGTGTCCTTGGGCAGAGCCCTAAAGCTTAAATTGCTTCCAGCAGTGTGTAAATGGGAGTTGTAAAGATAAGCTTCCTGCATAGTCCTTATTATCATCAGGACATCAGACATTTTGTTGGAACATAAGCAGACACCCATGTGGAGTATGCATGCGCAATTTAAATTGGCAGGATAGAGGTTTTCCGAGATATTCCCAGGGCATGTGACACTCTGCACCTGCCTTGCTGTTGTGGTTCAATTAGATCATTAGCCAGTCTATGTAAAACATGCATGCAGCTTATGCTCCTATTGGTTACTGCTATTCTTTTGAATTATTTACACAAAGAGCACGCAATTTAAGTAAAAAAAAAGTCCTAACTCTAAACCCATGGTGGAGCCAAATTATGAATGTATTATTATTATTATTATTATTATTATTATTATTATTATTATTATTATTATTTTATGTGCAGTCCATTTAGATGTTATCTCTATTATCGCACTACAATATGTTGGACCTTCACCTGGACAGACTGCTGTCATATAAACCTAAATGACTAACCTGACAAGCATTCCCCAGAACATATGGAGCAGTTACTGTACCCTCACAGTTTTGGGAACAGTGCAACTTGTTCAAAATGTTCTGCAGAACTCTTAGCGACTTAAGTTGAAACCAGGTAATGTCCCTGATGGTCCAGGGAAACAAACTCAGTAACTTGGGAATAAAGAAACAACTATTTTTAACATTTTGACAACAGAAAAAACTTTATCTGTTGGGCCATTTTTTTTATATTCAGACACTAGTTCTCAATATTTTACCTTCAGTATTATTAGAAAGCAACAAAGCCAATGAAAAGAAAAAAAAAAAAAAGTCCAACAGTGGCCAGAGATGAAGTGAAGGGACAGGAGTGATGGTGAAGAAGACAGAGCAATGATGCAAACATGGTGACACCTCCACATGAACACGAAGGTTGTACTTCCTTCTGCCTGCCTGTCTGCCTGCCATGTGTTTCTGTGCTCTGCTGCTGTCTGCCACAAGTAAGTAAGAACATTTTATTTAGTAGAGCACCTTTCACATGACAGAATCACAAAGTGCCTCACAGGAAAAATATAAAAATAAGATCATGACGGCATAAAACATTAAAAATGAAATCATCAGATAGTAAAAGAAACAAACAGTAGAATAATTAAACAGTCAGTTCAGGGAAGGCCTGCTCCAAAAACTCCACGTCTTTTAGAGCTTTTAAAAAAGACAATAGAGACAGACACATATTTACAGTAAGATCATTCCACAATGTTGAAGCCACCACTTTCAAAGCAAGGTCACCTTTAGCCCTGAGACGGGCTCCAGGGACAACCAGCAAGCCCTGGTCAGAAGACCAGAGTGACCTACTGCTGAGGTAGGGTGGCGCAGGTCAGCGATTTATTCAAGAGCCTGACTATGAAGAGCTCTTTGCACAAAGACAAGAACGCTAAATAGAATCTAAAAATTGACTGGAAGCCAGAGTAGAAACAAATACAGAGATCCTTCAAACCCATTAGTTCCTAAATTGCAATTGTTGAAACCACTTAGTAAATCATGTATAAAACTCATCAGAAACGTCTACCAATCAACATCCACAACTGTTCTGAAAAAAATATAAAAAAAGTTTTTATAATTTAAAAGTATTTGAAATATTTAAAAAACCAAGATTCAGAACTAATTTAAAGGAGTGTTACATTACAGTTAAAAGGAATCAGTTCATAGACAATCCGAGCAGACAGCAAAGAGCTAGATCGACAAGTATCTTTAAACAAAGCATCAAAACTGTTATGTTGAGCAAATACAGGGAAATGTGTTGATCTAAATCTAGCTGTTTGTTCTGTGGCAAAATGGGAATTAGTGTCTAAAATTCTCTCTTTTTTTTTTTTTTTGAAAATAAGAAATAATGTCATGTAAAAAGGTATGTTGGCCTTCAACTCTTTTAATTTTGTATTTTGCTTTTATTAAATTAATATGTTGTGAGAGAAGGGGCAGATACAATAAGATTTTTCTTCCCTCTGCCCCCTTTCTTTCTTGTTTGAGATTTCTTTTTTTTGCATTGAAAATATATTTTTTTTATGACAGAATAAAATCAAGTTCAACTAAGATAGAAATTGGCATGATTTGAGTCTTCTGGCTGGACGTAGGAGCCTACCAGCAGCATTCTGGACTAACTGAAGATGATGGATGTGGGACTTAGGGCCAATTACAATTGTTGCTCTCTTACCTCCCCCTTTCTCTACCCCTTCCTCTTTGCCCTTCGTTTTGTGGGCCAAGAAGGAGCACAATTGCACAATTGGCCCCTGGAAGCACCATTCCCCACAGCCACGGTTAAACTACTACAATATGAACCAGACTCAAACATGGTTGTCTCTTGTATATACATCACAATATCACAATATCTTGATCTCTGCATCGTGCCATCATGAACCCGTTCACACTATTGTTTAAAATGATTATCATGAAGAGCGATCGAAGCAATTAATCACATAGATGACATTTTGTGTCCTTATTGCTGACATAAGCTTGTGCTTATGCAGGAAATCACAGTCACTCCGAAGTGTACCAAAGCCAAGAAAGCATACCGGGCTCAGGCACAGAACACTTATGGTCATACTGGCCAAATGAACTGGACTTTAGAGTTGAAGCAAGTTCATCAGATCTGACCTGCAGACTGTGAGCCACGGCAAAACAAGACACTGAGCAAAAACTGTGCCCAACAATACATCCATAAAACATAAACTGAGTAAATACAGGTAGAAGCACCTCCATACACCTGGTGACAGCTCAGAAGAAATATCCAATGTTGGTGTGTTTGCCTTTCATTACTATCCGCAGTGTGTCACATGCTTTCAGCACAGCATGCAGGCTTCAGATCAAAACTAAATGAATCAACTAGATATGTTTTTACTGCCATGGTGTTAAAACAAGCTTCTATAGCATTTGATCTCTACTGGTGGGATGTTTGACTAATATTCAAAACTGTGATACTGTGACAACTTTTAGCATCTAATATGACAATATAACTGCAATTATCTATCAAATGAACTCTGTGGGTTGCACCCATGTTGTCAATTTTTAAAAGAACACTAAATAAAACATTTTTACAGAACACTTACAGGAGTATTTTCCCCTCCTTCAGATATATTTAAGTTAAGTGCATGCTCTTGCTTCTTCTGAACAGGCCTACAGAGGATAACTCCGACACAGGTTTAACTCTGTTTTTCAGAGATTTTCCTTCCCTTCACCATTCTGAACAGGAGTGAGGAGTTTCAAACTGCTTTTATGTTTTTATTCCCAGAAAACTAGAATTTTCTTAGAAGTCAGAAGTTGTTAAAGAAGAACAAACAACCAATGAAACACATTTTTCTGTTCAGGAACAAAAGTAATTAACTGAAACTTTTTGCCTAAAAATACTGAAGCGTATTGCATTCACTTGATGAAAAAAAAAACAACTCAGGTTTTTCAGAGTAATTTATTCTTTGGTTTGTTTTTTGTGGTAAATAATTTTGTTTTTCTGATTAATATTTTTTATTAGTTTGTTTTTTTTTTGTTATAATTATTTCTGTTTTTTGGAGTAATTTTTTTCTGTTTTCAGATTACTCTTTTTCCTGTTTTTAAGAGTAATTTTTTTCCTGAAGTATTGAGATACTTCGAAATCCCGTGAGAACCTCCAACCTACCATCTTTACATCTTCGTCTATTCCTTCAGTATCACATTGAACAATAGGCTTATATAAAATATAAGAATAAAGTCGAAAGCATAACAAGAGTATCATACCCTGTGTGTGACTAATACCTTACCTTTACTGATCCACTACGGACCGGTAGAAAGTTAAGGATAAGGCATATATGTGCCGAACAGGATCTCTGGTCCGTGCAGGACACAGGAGCCACCATACATCCACGGAAGTCGTCTGCAGGTTGAAGGTTCTCGCAGGATTTTGAAGTAGTTTGATACTTCAGGAAAGAAAATTACTCCTAAAAACAGGAGGAAAAAAATATACCACAAACAACAGCAGGTTGAGGTTCTCGCAGGATTTCTAAGTACCTCGATACTTCAGGAGAAAATTACTCCGAAAAAACAGGAAAAAAGTAATCTGAAAACAGAAAAAATTACTCATAAAAACAGAAATAATCATAACAAAAAACAAACCAATAAAAAAATATTAATCAGTAAAACAAAATTAATTACCACAAAAAAAAAATTGAAGAACAAATTACTCTGAAAAACCTGAGTTGTTTTTTTTTTCTTCAAGTGAATGCAATACGCTTCAGTATAAAAAGACAGTGTTTGACTTTTTTCTATTTTTTTTGATTTTAAGTAAAAAAGTACATTTGAGAATTTATGGAGAACATTAGTCATTATATTCTAGCATTAAATATATAATTTAATTAAAGAGCTTGCATAAATTGCTGGATTAACCAGCACATAACACATAAAACACATGTTGATAATCAGAAATATATATTTTTTCCAGGACAGTGGTGGGAAATGCCTAACAAATTTGTTAAGCACTATATATTTATGCAAAGGCAATACAATCAAAACTGCTAATTTTATTCTGCAAAACACACAAATTAAAGCAACTCAAACCAAAACAAACAAAATAAAGTTTATCAAAATTTTCAGACAGCCTCTTTCTCCCACCCTCTCCCTGCTCTGTGTGTGCAGGACGCCGGTGATAAGCTGCAGCTTTGAGTCAACTGACGGAGTGAAGCATGAATGAAATGAAAATTGAATAATGTGCTCCGGCTCTGTGTGTTGGGTGTTTATGGCTTTAATACCAGACTTCCTGGGAGTTCCACCAACTCCCTGTGCAACAAACAAGAGCCAACACGGTCCAGAGAGCCACACTCAGCCAGTTGTCCTCTGGACTGAGTGGGCTAGGAGCAAATCACACACACACACTGTCACACACACAGGCACACGCACACATACACACACACATTCACATATACAAGCACACTGGCCTATTTGGCAGCTGACTCTCTCATCCAGTCCTTACAGCATAAATAGCACATGCATATGTGTGTGTGTGTGTGTGTGTGTGTGTGTGTGTGTGTGTGTGTGTGTGTGTGTGTGTGTGTGTGTGTGTGTGTGTGTGTGTGTGTGTGTGTGTGTGTGTGTGTGTGTGTGTGCAGTCATGCATCGTTACCAGTGTTGGCAGGTGTGATGCAGAGGGGAGTCAAAGCATCCGTGTTGCTCAGGATGGTGCAGGCACACAGCTCTAAAATCAAAAGAAAGAGAAACATGTTATTTTAGAAAGATCAAAGTTATTTTTTCACTTTAGCTTAAATCTGTTGAAAGTGAAACAAAATGCACACGCCATCTCTGCTGCTGTGTTTGTCTTGCATTTAGACCAAATAATTTAACACTTAAACTCTGGATATGTCCGTGCCAACACATTTGCCCAAGCGCACTTTGGGTGACCTTTATTCTTATTCAGAAAAGATTCCAATGTTTTGTTAAAGGTGAGACTTTGCTCTTTGAGTATTAAAGTAACGTCACTCAGGCATTTAAGGAATCCATGAATACAACAGGGCGTGAAGCAGATGGACAAAAAGAAAGCACAGAGAAAATGGAGCCGAGTTCTCCTCAAAATGACAAAAAAGGCCCGTCCTGGTTGTAAAACCTCCACTGAGGTTTCTGTGTGATTCAGAGACTGAAGGAGTGACTTCAGGATGAACAAAGCTCTCTGCACTACTTTTTACTTTGCGTTTGTAATTACATAAGACTGAGGCTTGTACTGTGTGGTGACTTTTTTAAAAACAGTGTTTCAAGTCTCATTTGTACAATATGTGTGCAATTCAACTATAATTTAAATGTAATACAATGTAGTTAACTTTCTGAAAATAGGGTACCATGTTGTGTTTGTAAAGTGTGTGTGAGTGGCTGAATATCTCCTCTACTTTCAGTTCTTATCGTGAAGAAGAGCAGCCGTCCTCAGGTGGATTTGTGTGCTTGGAGAGGGAGAGGCAGTGGGGATGCTGGAGGTTTTGGTGATGCTGTAAGAGACCTATTTGTTTATTCATTTTTTTACAACAAAATATGAGAAACAGACTCACTCTGGTACATATGTACGGTGGCGTATTAGGGCCACTAAAGAAATAAAAAAAAAAAATCAGTTTTCAAGAAAAAAAACTCAAAATTTCCGAGTTTCTAAAGTCGCAAATTTACAACTTTACAAACTAAAAAATTTGCAAGTTCATTAAGTGGAAAATTTACAACTTAATAAACTAGTAAATTTGCGAGTTAATAAAGTCACAAATTTGGCCCAAATTGTAAGCCTCATAAGATTGTACTTTGGAGTTGATCTCAGCAATAAGGAGATACTGGTTGTAGCCCAGATCATTGTATTATTACAGGCTCTGAAAAGACGTTGTTGAGCCATGGGGCTGTTCAGAAGAAAGCAGCACACTGGACTTGAGGAGGTGTTTGCTTTTATCCTACAAGAAGTTTAACGCAGCGAGCAGATACAGGAATATAGAATAGAACTTTATTAGTCATTGCAACAAGTACATATTGCAAACATATAGATGGTTCTCTGAGCTATACAGATGGGTGTGTGGTTCAACAGCACACGAACGAAAGAGCGAGTTGTTGAAGTTTCCTCTTCAGGAGCATTTTATTAAAGGAATGAAAAAAAGTAAACAGCTGATCTCGCACTTCTGCAGCAGAGACCAGAGCAATCGATTACAGTTTACAGTCCACTCTGACTTCTCAGTAGATCACAGATGAACAAATAGACACATGAAAACATCTGACATCTCCCTTATCTGTCACAAAACAACCTTCACTTTTACATTTTTTCCAACTTAGCTTTTTTCAGCTTGTCTGCATCTCTCAAGCGTGGCATCCCCTGTGCCTGTGCATCAACTAACACCCGGGACTTGTCATAAACCAGTAAATTTACGACTTTACAAGGTCCTAAATTTGTGACTTTATTAACTCGCAAATTTACAAGTTTATTAAGTTGTAAATTTTCCACTTAATGAACTTGCAAATTTTTGACTTTCTAAAGTCGTAAATTTGCAACTTTAGAAACTTGAAAATTTTGAGTTTTTTTCCCAAAAATGTATTTATGTTTTTTATTTCTTTAGTGACCCTAATACGCCTTCGTACATATGTATAATATTGTTCAAATATTTGATTTTTCCTGTAAAATGTATTTCTTTTTGATTGCTGTGTTTCTTCCTCCACTAAAATAAAATTGCTTGCTGTCATATAACATGCAGAAAATTGGAAAAACCTCCCAGATATCAAAACTCTAATGTATTCCAGAAAAAAATGGGCCAAGGCGTTTACTCACAGGACATTTTCTGACATGTTTGTGGCAAAATAAGCAAACAAACAAACAAAAAAAAAGTCCAGGCGGACATTTTAAGGATCAGTACCTCATCACTTTTCAGTAACAGACCCATTTCTGGCTTTTTACACTAACACAATGAATCCCAGTTGTCGTGAAATACTTTTAAAAAAGTGAAAAGACCTCAAGTAACCAATAGCCCAATAGCAGGGTCTAGGTTTCTCATGCCACCCTCTGGAGGTCATACAGAATCCCCTTTTTTTGCAGACTTTCTTGCAAGAAGAGAAAGTCCAAAGAAGTCCAGGCAGACATGTTGGGGCTCAGGTGTTAGAGGGTTAAACATTTGCAGATTCAGAAATGTTGCTTCCCTCCTCTCTCCAGAAGTAACTCATCTCATTGTTTTCTTAAACTGCTGGAAGATGTCATAAAAAAAAGTGGCCTCAGGAAGTTAGTCAGGCTGAAGGAGGATTGATTCTTGCTACAGAGAAACACAAGATGATGTTTGCATCCAAACAACTTCATATCTGATCAAACTCAACTGAACAGGCGCAGCAGAAACGTCTTCAAAACTTCTCACACATCAACAAGAAATGTTAAAACATTTGTCTACAACCGGTCGTGTCGCAGACGTTGAATCTGTTTGCAGAGCTGCTTCAAACTGTGTTTATCAGCCTGAAATGAAGCAGCAGGTTTGTTTGGATGTCAGCTGCTACAGAACTTTCCTGAACGCTGTCAGACACGAGGCGTCACCTTCAGGGGAACTCTCTAACTTTAATACCAGGATCTGATATTCACAAATGTAAGAAACACGGTCTCATCTCTGGTCTTTTTTTAACGCTGAAAACTTATTTTCAGGTAGACATTTCCTCCATGTTAACTCATCTGGTGGAAACAGATGATTCGTCATGTTTAATGGATCAACACAGGCTGTAAACTCGCTCAATGGGGGAATCTGCGCCATAAAACATACACACAAAAACTGTGAGGTGTCAAAGAGTGGCTGTTCATTTTGATTTACATATTTAGGACACAAGGGATAAAAATGAGGCAACACATCTCCTGGCTAAAACAACAGCAGCAAATTATGTTTCATTATGTTTCAGCTTGACTGAGATACTGAGCTGAAGCTAAAGGTCAATCTGATGTGATGCAGCAGTGAGACACTGCCTGACTGCATTTCAGTGTTTGATCACCTATTTTCTGTGCATCAGGGCAAGAAGGTTTCAGCTTTCTGGGCGTCTCTTCCCTGCACAAAGCATTTGGTCAGTAGGGCCTCTTTGGCTAAGAGGAGGCTATTGAAACATTCACCCATATTCACATGATCCAAAGGAAAAATAAGCTCTACGACCAAAGAAGTCTGTTCCAGAGAATTAAGAATGGGCTGGGTTCCTCGTTCAATCAGAAGTTCAATACACTAAAGAAATCCCAGTTATCCTTCTGTAGTATCCACATAGGTTGAAGGTTTTGCTATCAACTTCATTTATTCATTCATCTGAACTGCTTATCCTGTGCAGGGTCGCGGGTGGCTGGAGCCTATTCCAGCTGTCATTGGGCGGGAGTCGGGGTACACCCTGGACTGGTCGCCAGTCAATCACAGAGCTGACACAGACAGACAGACAACCATTTGCGCACACACTCACACCCAGGGAAAATTTAGAGTGCTTAATTAACCTGATGAGCATGTTTTTAGACTGTAGGAGGAAGCCGGCTATTAACTTCCTTAAAAAACAAACAAACAAACAAACAAATAAAAAAACACCCCAAAAGGGTCAGGTAAAACAGGCAGAGAAGAATGTAAGACAGAAACATCAAAGCAAAATAGGTCCAGAACACTTCAACAGACACCAGTGTTTGATAACTTTGTATGTCTATTATAAAGAAGAAGAAAAAAATCCATCAGCTGAACTTCCACTTTCTGAAATTAAAAGTGTAGCATACTACAACCTGACTTCAACTTGACAGAACTACCGTCAAAAACAGCAGGCAGTATGCAGAACCTAATTTAGACTACCCTCATATGTTGTAGCTTCTGTGTGTGTTTGAATTCAGATAGCACCATTAAAAACCTGAACAACATGATAGCGCTCACAAAGTAACACATGAACACCAGAGCTCCCCCTGCTGGGAGTAGGTGAAAACGCCCATGCCCTGTGTGTTAACGGATAGGACATGGGTCAAACTATAAAAAAATCAGAATGCATGTTAAAGGACTGTAAGATGAGCCGTTTGCAGGGCTGTGTCCACTGAATGACAGAGAACAAGAGGAACTATGAGAGGAAACATACACACTAACACAAGAGTCGTTGAGTTTCCGCAGCTATGAGTGTCCGCTTCAAACCACACAAGAACTTGCTCTACTGTTGATTGGACACACCAGGAGGAGTTCTGACATTTCACACACAAGTTAAAATGTTTCTAAATTAAGGGATCAGTATAAGTCTAGCCCTGGCTCCAAACATGCAAGAGTTTAGCACCCACTGTAAAGGATAAATCAGTGTCTTCAACTCATCTCCAGTCTGAATACGTTACGACACTCAGTGCAGACTCTTTACATGTGTGTGCCAGCACCCACATTTTCCCATTTCTGCATCTATCTTTGCGCTGTCAGTCGACAAACTACAAATCAGGAGATGTTGGCACAAAAACTTACAGAGGGGAGCAACAAGAAACAAACTCACACAGAGGCTGTTGTCAGGTTTCACGCAACAAACATGAGAGAATGGACCCAACTGCAGAGTCAAGAAAGTAATTTAGTCAACTACAAAAAAGTAACAGCACAAAATGTGACACAAGAGGACCTGACAGAGACCTGAAGAAACACAGAGACTGAAGAGACACCAGGTGAATTACCACAGGTGTGAAACAAGACATGTGAAGACCATGAGTGTAATCAGGAGGAAAACACAGGAGCAGGAGGTGAAACAGGTGTTCCTCCATCCTGTGAACACACATTGTGATGGTTTTAAAATACCCCTTAAGCACCCAGTGTGATGATTTCCATGGAAGCTGCACATTGAAAAGATTTCTATCCTTTTGACGTTTTTAGTGTCGTAACAAAAGGCTTCAAAATAAGTTCATTTTTTCAAGTACTTTAAAGCAGTGTTATCCAGGGTAACTCAACACAGCGTGAACAAAAAGGGAGAAAAACTGAAGAATAGGAAGTTTATATTGAATTAACAGAGGCTGTGACTGAAGTAGTTGAAATTTGCAGCTTTAGTTCAACATAGAGCTTTTTGACCTTTTGGTTTTAATAAATACATATCAGCAGAGCAAACCTATGACTCAACAGAGACAAACTTGGTGCTTTTAGTGTAGAAACAGGTGGTTAGCTCCAGGAAGAAGAAGGGGTCATAATGTGTTCTGTTCAGAGAGTAGTAAAATATTTCATCACCGAATTTTCCTGGGCCAATAATGACACTGTTACTGACACAGATACTGATACAGATACAGATATTGAAACTGATACAGATACTGATATTACTCCAGGAGGGGCAAGATCCAAAAGCAGCACATGGTATGTCATTAGCCACGTTTACATGCAGACTTTTTTCTCATTCAGATTATAATCATTCCGATTGAAGCTCTCAGGCGAACTGTTTACGTGTTAAGTGATCTATCCTGATCTGGTGTTTACATGTGCAATATTTTTCGTGGACTTTTTTAAATAGTTCAGTATTTCATGTTTTCCTACCATCTAAGCGTGCGACAATGTCTAGTTAGGGATGGGTACTGAATTAGGTACTTTTATAGGTACCGACCGAATCCTGTCAAAAGTACCAAGTATCAATTCACATAAAATCAAAAGGTACCTAAATGCATCCTTGTGACTGTAAGGGATTGGAAGAGTAGAAGATTTTCCATGCTAGAAATAAATGCCGCATTGCAAGGTTATATATTGAAAAATAAATTTGTCCAATTGAAGCTTTTTTTTATATTTTATTATTAAAAAAAAATGATATTTTTTACCACATAAACACAAAAAAGTACCGAAACTTGGTACTGGTGAGTACCGGTACTGATTGCCAGGTACCAGGCATCGGCACCGTATCATTTCAAATGTGAAAGGTACCCATCCCTATGTCTAGTTCTTTGAGAGTTTGTATTAAAAAACAATCTTTCCAACGCAGACCAGTGCTGTGTGCTCTGTTTGGAAGCCGCCATGTTTCCATGTGAGTAAACGTCATACGTCACTGCTTGTTTACGTCAGGACAGAGCATGCCCAGACAGAACCCAGCCTGACAACTTTCCGATTCACGATTCTTTCAGTTTACATGACAGGATTTTGCTTTTAATCGGAATGGGAAAAAGAAAATTCTACCCCTGTGCATTGGAATGAAATTCCATTTGGATTCGGCCTGTTTATTCCGAAAGAGGTGTTTATATGGAGCATTTTCATTCCGTTTGGGCTTCTAACCCGATTTTATTCGCAATATTTGGCTCCATGTAAATATGGCTATTGATGCCTCAGCAACTTGTGGCACTTGCTCAGCGACTCATGCCATTCTCTAATGACTTGTGCCAAAACCTCAGTGGGAATTTTATTCGACACAGTTTACAACTTGGCTTTCACACAGCTGAGGCAACACCACGTTCAAAATAAGGAGACAGTGAAACACTGACGGGCAGCCTCAACGGGATGCTACAGACGGAGTTCAGAGTTTGAGATTAGCATGTAATCATCGCTCTTTTCACTGTGTCACATCTGCCTGTTCATCTCTGTGCAGAGAGAAACCGCCTGTGAGCGTTCCTCTGCTCTCAACCAACTTTTCAAACTGTTTGAAACTGTCAGAGTGCTGAAGTCAGGACTGTGACAAGGACACTGAGTCAACAAGTCACTGCCAGACCCCACCTGCTGGTCAGGAAGCATTGCAGGTGCGTTTGATTGGGGTCACTTAGAATGCCGGACGGGTGGTGCATTAAGATGATGGTTAATTAAGGGAGAGGGGACTCTGTATTTACCTCCACAGGGGTGCTGATAGTCTAAACCAAAGCCAGTTCCTCTTTATTTAGTGCATCAGTGTGCACTTTTTCTCCTGCTGACCCACTGCTGCGTCGAGACACTTTGTCGTTTAAATCATTCTCTGTTCATTCTTTTTTTTTCCAGGAAGTGGGTGGACGGCTGCACTTTGTTAGGCAGAAAGAACTGGACACAGAAATCAAAGGAATGAGAGGGACAGTCTAAACCAGTTAAGAGGGGAGAGTCTCAGCTCAGCTCAGGACTCACAGAAGAAGCTACATCTGACGCCTCTTGTCTCTGTAATCCCTGCATGATGAGGTGAAGTTTGTCAGATCCTCTCAGTGACGGAGGGAGACATCGACCTCTTCTCCTCATTTCTACTCAACTACAAAGTGAAGTATGTTTGAAGTCACGCCTACAGCTGAGTGAAGCTTCTTCATCAGGGATCAGAAACAACAGCAAGTGCAGTGACAAACTTCTCTCACTCCCACAGGAACAGGAACTTAATGTGGCCACAGAAACATGTCACAGAAATAAGGAGCAGTCAATCATTTTTGTTAAACATAGAACTATTTCAACCTGACTCCTCTGAAAAAAGTGTAAATTCTCATAAATGTTAAAGCAAAGAACATTTTTGAAACTGACAGAAACAAACCAGTGTGAGGGTTTGGATGGAGTTTGACAGATCACAGGATGAGATATTGTTTAAAAGCGTTGAGTCTCAGTGAGCTCATTGTGATCTTTTTTAAAAATGTGTTCGATGAAATGCTGAACAATGGTGCTAAATGACTGAGATGGCCTCTCATCCCTCTGACAACCTGCAGCGCCTGACACAAGCTCAGCAGCTGATCAGAGAGAAAGCAGGTCTCCCTGTGCATGCTCTGCTTTCAGAGCATCTCCTCTTGTTAAATGTGAACCTTCTCTTATTTCCTTTAAAAAAGCAATGGGCAGCTCATGCTGCAGGTGTCATTCGGCATTATCTCTGCAAAACACTTCATCAGTGATGCGAACTGTCCACATGCAGATCACCTGATGAGATAACAGGTAGCACAGGTCTATTCAATCAAAAGTTCAGTCAGGAGGGATTTTCAGACTAAGGACATGAGCTGGGCCGCACATTTTAGCAGCAAAGTTAAGCTGCTGTAGCCTTCTCCTGTGCTGTTGGGGCCCCTTGCAGGAATTAGTCACCTCCTTTAAAAGCTGCCACAGATTTCAGGACCATTCTGGGGTAATCCAAATACATTCAGTAGGATGATGGAAAAAAGGGTTAAAAAGCAGGCAAAATTGTGAGTCTTAACTGGTCTGGATACTTAATCTCTAAAAATCTAACATCCTAGAGATTACAAAAAGACATTTAACATGTTTGGTCCTTACAAAGAAACACTAAAAAAATGTAAAAACAAAAAGAAAACAGACAAAAAAACAAAAGTGGGTCACTACTTTGTATGGTTCATTTGGTCATGGACACCAAACTGGTTTTGTCTTCAGTGATATTTTTACTATTTTTGCCCCTGTGTTTTTCTGGAGATCCTACATGTAACCATGGCTGCATTGTTTACTTGTGAAATCAGCTGTTAGCAGCCTGTATCATGTCAATGCTAACTGGTGCAAGGCCTGATGTTTCCAACACAGTGAGGAGAAGGAGGTGAGGATGACGTGCTGGTTCTCATGTGTGAGCTAAGAAGTGATGACATCAACCTGTCTTCCATTCATCATTAATGGGAACATAAAATCTATCTCCAACAAGATGGACGAGCTAGCTGTGCTAACCCAGCAACAGAGGGAATACCAGAGGGCAGAGTAGCATCATGCTATTAACAGACATGGGTAACGGAGCAAACATCAGACACCAACGCCACATATGAAGAGCTTCACCTGCTGTGAGCAGACAGGATCCAGGAGACAGAGACTGAACAGACTGCTGAAGAAGCTGAGTCCTGGACCCTGTGGAGGTGGAGGCTGGCTGAACTGGACAATGATGGACAAGCTGTCAGCATCTATTTTCTTATGGACCTTTTTGCACTTTCTATACACTTTCTTATTTTTGTTTTCTTGATTGCTGCTGAGACTCCTCCTGAGTTTTCCCCTCAGAGATAAATAAAATATTTTATATTCTATTCTATTCTATTCTATTCTTTGAGCCTGAGGTTCCAGGGTTTATCACAGTAACTCCACATTCAAAATGGAGTTGAAGTGTTACAGAGAGAGGTTTCACACATTCAAACCAACAATGTAATGAGTAACTTCCTCATCAGGTGGGTGGAGCCTCAGCATCATCACGTTTAAGGTGGCTCAGCCAGCACACGCACCGTCTCCCTCCACCTGCTGTGCTGAAGCTGAGTCTGATTGTCCATGGTGGAACTGTAGGAATTCACATGTATTCTATCTTTAGGTTTGACTTTTATTTGCATCTTCATGGTGTGGCAGAACAAGAAGGGAGGAAACGCAGGAGACGAACGAAGGTGGAAGTTAAACCCTGAAAGTGGACTGAGCCTCTGCCAGCAGAGCTACACATGTGACCAGACTGTTAGAGTCCAAGATCTGAGCTAAAAAAACAAGTTCTGTGGAGAGGTTAGACGCTAAATCCAGCAGAGGGCGCTCCAAAAATGTTACAATCAGTATTACCACTTGCATGTTGTAGTTGTTGTTTTTTGGATTTTTTGTTCTGCTTTGTTGTTGTTTGCTTTTTTTATTTATTTTCTCATCAAAAGGGACAAAGCAAATATATAGAGATGAGTCCAAAAATATTGATTCTTATCCATTTCAAAATATGTTTATAGCCAAGAAAAGCCCTGATTTGCAAATTTTTATCTTCATAGGGCATAAATTGGTGATGGAGTTTGAACGTATCACTCAACCATGCTGAAAAATCTTTGTAGAGAAAAAAAGGAAAAATTAACCTGATGATTTTCAACTGTAAATTAAAATGGGCTCAATTGTCCACTAACTGGTGCAGAGATTAGCTCCTCGGATCATGTACTCCACACACCAGACAGTACATATAAAAAATTAATACAATTGGATCCTTTTTTTATTTTTTTGGTGCCTCTTGTTCATAAAATCACAGTAAAATCTAATTCCGATGGGAATAAAGTCAAATTATAGTCAATTATAAACCATTAAAAGAAGGCTTTTTTTTAAGGAAAATCCCATTAATTTCATGCTGTTGTTAATTTTTTAATCTATTTTAACTTAAATTTGGCAAATATATTTTTTTATTCTGCCAAAGATTTATTGGATTCTTTTCTAACCTGCTCTTAAAGGACACAAATACCAGCAGTGAGTCTGATGTCCAGATTAAAGAGGCGGTCACAGAAGCAGGAGGTGTCTACAGAGGTCAAAGGCTATAAATGTTGAAGATGTACTGAAATGTTCTTGGCTGCACACATGGTGTACACGGGAACATGTATGTTCACACACATACACGCCCCACACAGTCTCTCCTTCACTTCCTGTGATCCTCCTGAGTCACCGAGAAAACTTCACACAGAGGCAAACACTTCCAGAGTTTCAGCCTGACTGAGCACCAACGAGCCTGCTGTAATGTCATCAACCAGCCAGCAAGAGTGTGTGTGTGTGTGTGTGTGTGTGTGTGTGTGTGTGTGTGTGTGTGTGTGTGTGTGTGTGTGTGTGTGTGTGTGTGTGTGTGTGTGTGTGTGTGTGTGACAGAGAGAGAGAAAGAAAGAGGAGAGAGGGGAGAGTGTAAGAATGTTAATGTAACCAATCAGTCAGCTACAGGCCCACACTCCCAGCACAGGGTGGGGGTGACCTTCTGAAACACCCGCAAAGGCTCACACACACATGCACATACACACACACACACACACACACACACACACACATACACACACACACACACACACACACACACACACACACACACACACACACACACACACACACACACACACACACACTTACAGGATAAACTGTGCTTCTTTGCAGGATGGCTGGTGACATCAAAGCACATGTCACATCTAAATTTATTTCAGCAGAAGAAGAATCTTTGCAGAATTTTAAATGATTGAGTTTTTTCACCCTGACCTCCTCAAGTTTCTGATAAAATGTTTGAATTAGCATATCTTATTTATTTTCAGGGTCTCTCCTCATGTCAGCCCTTGAAAGAAAAAAAACAGCTTGCAAATTGGGAGCATCAAGTGAAAACAAGCAGTAGAGGAATGTCATTGGTAGGCTGAAAGGAATCTGATGGTTTAAAAAAAGTGCATCCATCAAATTTACTGAGATCGTCCTCTTATTTCAGAAAACAGTTCAGGTCAATGATAGGTGAAGCTACGACAAGCCATTTAAGAGCTCAGGTTTCAGCTTTTAAGATCTGGATTTATATCAGAGGAATGAGATGTTCGACTTTAAATTCAGTCTGCAGTGTGCAGAGACCTGACTGAAGGTCAGATATGGAAACTATCGGCAGAGAAGTGATCACTCAGAGCTTTTTTTAATCACATTACATTTTTTAATACATTTTTTATATAACCTGTATTTTCTTTTCTACACTACAAAATTTAAAATCTTTCGAATCACCACATGTATTATCTCCTTTCTCTTTTTTGCTTAAAATTCCTAATATCAGTCACTGTCAAGCACATTCACCCGTCGACTCCAAAATTTACAACTGTCAATTAAAATTTTGGTGACGAATTTCATTAAAACAACAGTACAAAAAAACAAAAAAAAAAACTTTTTTCACTGTATGGCCAGGGTTCCTGAGCAGTGAATTCAATAAAGTGTGTGATAAAATGTCATTTCAGGACGGGGAATGCTGCTTTATTTTGAGTTAAATGAGTTATATTCAAGCAGAAATGAGGCAAACTGAGTATCAAAGCCTGGACTTTCAGTCAGGACGCGTCCTCTAGCACCATCTACATTCCATTTCAGTTTTCTCACTACACTGTAAAAAAAATTAACGCTCACCAAGTTAACTTATCTAAAATCAAATTAAACCTTTCACCGTATTTTACAGCCCATTTTACCCGCTCCATTTCTACACAAGTCTGGATTTATTTACCCACATATAAAGCCTAAAATATAGACTTGTTTAAATGTTGAAAGATAAATTAATAAGAACTGTCAGTTCAGTGTTTTAATGGCATTGCTGAGTTAATTTAATCAAAGCCAAAGTCACACATGTGATGGGCCGGACTACATCTAACTCTTATTTCTTTATGTAATATTTAGATATTCTATCACAACAGATCCGACCAGTAAGTCCAGACAAAACATCTTATTGTAAGAAATTACTCAAGAACCAAAGGTTAATTTATTAAATCATCTGCCGAGACAGCAGCAAAAAATTCTGATGGCTTCTTTACATTCCTTAAGACAATTAAAACAATATCTTACAACTGCAGCTGTTTCTGCACATTGTTATAAATGAAGTCTGTCAATTTTCAGTTATAATACTACTACTAATAATAATAACAATAATAATAATAAAAATAATAATAATAATAGTGAGCACTTTTAAAAATTCAGACGCTTCACAAGTTAACAGTATAAAGTTAAAAATAAGTACAAAAATATAAAACGGTGAAATAACAGTCAGTACTAAAGCAGTTACAAAGTGCATGAAGAAAGCAAGATTAAAAAGGTAGCAACTAAATATGTTAGTTTAACAAAGTCAGCGGTGTCGTGGATGTGTTGTGAAAGTGAGTTTCAAAGGGAAGGGGGCGCCGACAGAGAAGGCTCTGTCCCCCCAGGTCTGTTGCTTGGGCCTAGGGATGATAAAGGGGTCTGGGTCTGAGGAACGGAGGGGGGTGTAAGGGCTGGAGCAAATCCCTGAGGGAAGAGGGGGCCTGGTTGTGGAGTTTTTTATGGGTGAGCAGGAAGATTTGGAGTTTGATGCGGTTTGGGACAGAGAGCCAATGGAGGTTTGGAATTAGCTTGCATCAGTGTTAGCTAGGAGCTGTAGTGGCTTGAAATAAAGTGTTGTTGTTGAAATTGATGCATTTTTCAATGTTTTAAATAGAAATATAGACATATTGGATGTTTCAGTTAAATACTGAAAAACACCCTATGATTAATGAGTCGAAGCAAAGTCTATATTCCTTAATTCTGGTGTCGTTTGAACAACCTTTGTTTCGTTCCTCTGACACTGAGCCACAAACTCAAACATCTTTAGGCACAGATATCCAAACTCACACATGAAAACAGCTGTAGTTCTCATTAAAAAACACCATTTCCACGTTGATCACTTGAATTAGAAAGTGTTTTTCTCTTTTTCCACATGTTCAGAGATCAATGAAACCGTCAGAGCATCACTTTGGCTTCTTGGGACCTTTAAGTGCTTCTGGGCCAAGGAAAATCCAGACAACTCACTTTTTAACAGTTAATTAAATTAAAAGGAAAAAATATGTATATGATCCTTCACTGTGTTAAGCTGCAGAAAAGATTCACTCCAAGGGATCATTCTTTGGAAAGAGAGAAAGTTGAGTTGGTGAAGTAATTTTCAGTAACCCGGTGTCACAGAGGATGGCCGTAGGACTCTCCCAGTGGAGAGTTGTGCAGTAAAGTCAGAGAGGAAACATTAAAAAGAAAAGGCACAGGAGGTGTAGATCGCACAGAGACACAGGGTGAGCTCATCCTGACGTCACGTTAAGCCCTGAGTCTTTAAAAAGATCGAACGGATCTTCTTTGATTTTTTACACGTGTGAGTAACACCACAGCTGAAGCCGTGTGTGTGCAGAGCTCCTGCTCCTCAGGTCACCTCAAACTGCTCCTGCTCCTTACTACCACAGCGTAGCACCCACAGTAGTCTGCAGGTGCTACGTAGAATATTCAACATCTATAAAAAAACATGAAGGCCTTTGAAGAAGTTCATCATCGTCAGTCACAGGAAACAGCTTCAGAGGATGAGAGAGCTTAGATCTGATCCAGTTTGATGACGTTTATGTCTCTAATGTGGCCAAACCCTGATTTTTAAAATGTTTAATAATCTAATAAAGAGACAAAAGCAACAAGCTGAGCATTTTTCTTCTTCACTTTCCTGCACAGGGAGGAGGAAGGACGAAGGAAAAAGTCCAGAAATTAAAGTCCAAATTTCCAGGAATAATGTTAAACATCTTCGATGTGAAATTTTGAAAATAATCTGTGCTACGCCAGGGAGGAATGGAGTCACAAATTTAGGAACCCTGCTTGAAATGTTCTCTGAGATGACGGCAGGAGGTCATGAAAAACCCAAAGATTTCAAAGAAATGAATAAATAAATGAATTTCAGGAAACAATGGCAAAAAATAATCAATGAAGAAAAAATCAAGTCTCAGCAGAAAAGGCTGGAAACTGATGAGAAGACAACATTAACAATCAAGCTTCAGAGAATAAAATCAGTTTAGCTTTTAAGACGTGAATAAAAACATGCAAGAAAAAAATATTTTAAATAAAATCCTACTGTTTTATTCATATTCATTTATCTTAAGTAAAAATAAATTAGAATTTGAGTTTGCCGCTTTATGCTCTGCTGAAAAATTCTTTGAACCCATGTAAACCAATTCCTCTTTAAAGATTTATTTTATTTAGCTCCTCATATCCTTGAAATCTGTACTCACAAAACAAAAAAATGTTATTCCAGTTATGTAAGTGGTACACTGGAATTTTTTTTATTCCTGATGAACTCAAACAGGATTAAGCTAAAAT
>NW_027437180.1:1912500-2055000 GCF_033239565.1 Halichoeres trimaculatus
CAGGTGATAATTTCTGACGATTTTAAATTAAGTTTTTATGATTTAAAATGTGGGTTTCTTCGATCAGAGAGACAGAAGTGATGAGTTTCTTACACTTTTTGATGATTTTATGGACAAATAAATTGTTGGATTCATTTAAATGATACAGAACCATAGCACTGCACTGCAAAAACTGAAATTTTATCAAGTCTTTTTGTCTTATTTTCAGTAGAATTTTTTTTCCCTTAATATGAGCCACATCCACCTGCTCAGTCCAGAAAAATGTTTTGTTTAAAGTTCTTTAAAGACGACAATGAGTAAAGAAAATATCTGTGGCTCATATCGTGTATGATGAAACATTTTGTACTTAAAAAACAACAACAACAACAACAATTAATTAGATTTGAGTTTTTTTGCTGTGTAGGAGGAAGGAGAGTAAACTTGAAGTATTTTAGGTTTAAACATCATCCTCTGGACTGATGGGCCACATCAGATGTCGCCACAACCCAATGAAATCATGACGCAACCAAGATGCTCCATTTTCAGTCTTTGGATAAGTGACAGCTGCGGAGCATCAGATATGAAGATTTTATGTTTGTTTTTTAATAGTAAGAGTCCTTTTTCCTTCAAGTTACTGCAAACACCTTCACTTTTACACCACCTCACAAGTCCTGGACACAGATGCTGCAATTTCTCTCAATTTTTGCAAAGTTATGTCAAGGGAATTTCATTTGAATGTTAGATCTACTTATTTTGAAGCAGTTTAGACAAACTTGGCAAAAAAGTAAAAATCTCTTTTGGTACCTGTGACAGAGGAAAGGCGAAAAACCAAGGACACGAGCTTTCTGTTGCAGAACAAGACAGGACGAGATAAAATATCAAACACTTTGAGGAATGCGAGGTCGAAGCAGTGGGTGCATCCACACGTTTAGTCAGAGAGAAAAAAAAAACACAAAAGAGAGGAAATGTCTTCAGAAATCTGCTCACAAAAAAGACAAAGTGGAGATACAAAGGCAAGTGCAGATAATTCTGAAGCTACACTTCCAAAAAAAAAAGCTGAAAGAACTGCAAAGCGAGAGTACACTCACACACTCACACACACTTTCCTTACAGTGGGAAGAAAAATGTCCTTGAGTGAGGTTTAGTAACAGAGTTGTCGCTCAGGTGGTGAGTTGGTTTCCATCAGTCCTGTTCAGAGAGGGGGACTGATCTGTGATCAATAACAAGTCAAATCATTACAACTAAGTCTCAGAGTGTTTCAGGGAAACTCTTTCAGCCTCTTCCTCTGAATACCAGCACTGTTTAACTCATTAGTCACTGCCTTAAAAGACACTACAGATGTCAGAGTTATTCTTAAATACAAATCTACACTTTCACAAACAGCAGCTGGAAGGTCAAATAACCAGGATGGCATTATTAGAAAATCAAATGCTTCAAAACTCAGAAATAGAGCTCCTGTGCACAGCATCTCCATGAGTTTTCCTGCTTTTTTTTCTTCTACCAAAAAAAAAAAAAAAAAAAAAATCCCTCCTTTCACCTGACCTGCACACGCTCCTTTTATAAACACGTGAAAAAAAGACACGCACAGGAAAACAGCTGTCCTCATGTGCCCACAATTCCGCTAAAATCTGCCTCTTTATGTCTGCTAATGCGCAAAATGTAACACGTTGTGTGTGTGTGTGTGTGTGTGTGTGTGTGTGTGTGTGTGTGTGTGTGTGTGTGTGTGTGTGTGTGTAGTTTCCATACAGTAAACGTCAAGCGCGTGAAGCTACGCCATATTTTTCATTCAGAAAAACGGAGGATTTAACCATCACTGCCCCGAAATGAAGACATTAATGTGTGTTTGATCGGAGTCTTTAGTCTTTTCTCAGCGCTCTGCGGACACATGGATGACAAGCGCTGCACCATTTTAAATAACACCAACTTTAGGAGAGGAGCTCTGTGTCGCTCTGTCCGTGTTGATGACCAGCTGTAGGGTTAATAACAGAGAGCCAATTAGAAAAAGTTCCGAATGGGACCAACACGTGGTGTTAGTTGTTTTTTTTTTTTTTGGTCCGTAAATGGACGCGGAGGATTTCTGTGGATGCTCTGGAAACGCGTCTCGCTTCGTGTGACGCGTATCGATAATTTGGAAAGCAGCGATGACCTGACACTTCCAGCGGACACAGAGACATCTGTGGTGGAAGAGAAAGCGGGTTATTCCAGGAAAGCTGCTAGGACAGGCTCCTAAATCTAACCCCCTCTCTGTCTCTACCCACCCTTTGTCTCCCTGTGTGCAGTGTGCCTGCTCTGTCTTACCTGTCCGTCCCGGTGCGCGGATCCGACTCTCCAGATGTCTTGTTGTTTTCAATCACTTTTTCTTTCCCACAAACAAACTCCCACTTCTCAAGAATGTCCGGTTCAGTCTTGGTGTAAATTTGTGAGAAATAAAACAAAGCGCACGCGGAGCAAGGAGTAGCCCGCGCCGTCTCTCCTTTACTTTACTTTCTGATCGCTTTGTTGAGCTGGAGTGGAGTCCGCAAAAAAAAAAAAAAAAAACAAGCAGTGTGATTCCCTCCTTTGACCACGAAGTGAGAAATTTTTTTTAAAGGTGTGTATGAAAAGAAAAGCTGAAATATATGTCCAAAGCAGCTCGGTGCGCGCGGCTGTCAGAGCAGCGCACACGTGAAATGAACCGTCAGTGATGAAGATGAACCGCTCGGCTGTCTCTCCTCCTGAGCAGGGGAACTACACACAAACTGGCGGAGTTCATTAAACGAAAAGGACGTTCGCTCCGAAGCGTCGTAAACCTCCCGCTCCGCAGGTGAAGCACCTTCTCCCCTTTGCTCTCTGCGCTCTGCCCGCGCAGTCCCGGCCGCCCGGCGCACGCGGGGGAAGCAGCCTCTGCAGCACCGAAACGTGAAGATGGAGAGAGGAGAAGGAAGGAGTGAGAGAAGGAGGAGGAGGAGCGCACTCCGCTGAAACAGAGAGCCGAGAGCGTCCTGTGTTCGTGCTGCCCTCTGCGAGTGTGAGCCAGCTCATCTCCTCCCGGTAAAAGATGATGATACGCCAAGCGAGGCAGAAACGGAATGCTGGGGATCCCCTGCTGCGTCCAATCCTGACGTCTCTACCGGTGTGCCGGCCTGCGCGTGTGCGCAACAGCGGTTGAGTGTGTGTACGTGAGTGTGTGAGGAAGTGTGTGTATGTGCGAACTCAACAAGAAGGATCGGTGCGGGTGGCTGTTGTGATGTGGAGGAGGGGTCAGCCGTGACTTTGAACTGTGTGCCCTGACTGTGACAGGTGACCGTGGAGACCGAGAGCAGCGCGAGCGCATAGTAAGACATCCGGTTAATGAGGTGTGTGTGTGTGTGTGTGTGTGTGTGTGTGTGTGTGTGTGTGTGTGTGTGTGTGTGTGTGTGTGTGTGTGCGCGTCCATCCGATTTTATTCTGTCAGGGTACTGAAGAGCCAATAAATAAATAAATAAATAGACTTTGAATCACCAGGAAATAACAGCGCCGACTCACCCAATATTATTTACCAAGTTCAGTTTTTATTCACTTTATCACTGCATTTTTATATTTATTTCATTTTATCATTTCATTGTATTGTATTAATTCATTATGGTAAATTTCTGAAACAAACATAAATGTGTGCTGGATTGATTCAGATTTTGGGCTGATATTGTTTTATCTCACACACACACCTGAACTTGTGCGGCTGCATTCAGAGTCTAGAAATGTTTGCTGACAAGTACAAAAATAGATAAATAAATAAGTTATATTGAAACCTAAAAACATCCCACTCAGGAAAATTGGAGGTAATCATTTTAAATTGCACTCCTGGGCTTCCGTAGAAATTTCAGATTGAGTTATGTGCAGATGCTGATCGCTGGTTGTCTTTTTTCTTTTCTTTTTTCTTTCCTTTTTTTTTTTTTTTTGCATCAATTATAACCATGGTCATTATAAAATAAAGATGTTGGTCTTGTTTTTATGTATGCACATTATTTTCTTTAAATATAACTTAACACACACACACATACATACACACACACACACACACACACACACACATGCAGCAGTAGCTCTCAGCATTAGTGCTGGAGGAGATGTATGCTGCAAAGTGATAGTGTAAGTGTTAGTGTAGCGGTTAGCACAGCACCAGTTCCACCAGTAAATAAATAAAAAATAAATAAATAAATAAATAAATGCTGCCATAAGCGTTTGAATGCATTGAGACGAAAAAGTTAAAGCCTGCAGACTTCCCCTCCACTTCACTGCGTGTTAGCTACCCGATGAAGCAGTCTGCGCAGACAGACAAAAAAAAGGGGGAAATCTCTGCGTTGGATTGTCAACAGGGGTCCCTTGAACCAGTGGCTTGTTTTTGATGACTTAATTTGCTTGTAAAGAATTTGAAAATCACCTTAGCTCACTTCAATCAGGTGAAAACTCCAAATTAGCTGGATAAAACGTTTACTTTGCGTACAAATGACACTTCTAGGAAGAGGTATTTTTTTAAGGAACTATGTGGAGGTAGGAATAGGAGCACTGGTCAGCACTGTCAGAGGAGCAGGGATGAACAGGCGCATGGAGCCGCGATACAGAGTGTGGTGGGGGCAGACATGAAGAACAGGGCTGCATTGAGGAGAAGGCATATTGGTACCACTGATATTCAACTCCCTCACAGCTGAGTTGATGTCTCCTCCTCTTTCCGCCAGGATGGGCCCTTTCCCTGCTGCTTCCAGCTACAAAAACTGAAATCTAATCAAGTGTCTTCTTTGTCTTCTTTTCAAGTAAAAATCATCTCAGCATACTTTTTTAAGCCACATTCAACTAAGAAATCCAGAAACATGCTTTATTACAAGATATTTAAAGAAAAAAATAAGGTCTGAGCTGCTTGTAACAAGTAAAAATAAAAATAAATACATTAAAAAAAAAGCCAATGGCGCAAGAAAAATGTGCTCGTCATACTCAGGTGAAATCAGAATAATACATTAACACCAAAAACTTTTATCTTATGTCAGTGGCAGATTTTTTTCTTTTCATTACAAGCAATTCAGCCCTAATTTGTTTTAGATAACTCCAAAAGAGACATATTCTGGACTGGTCAGGGGAAGGTGCACGCTCAAATTGGAATTGACAAACTTTTTTTCTTTTTAACTGAAAATCAGACAAAAACTTGATCAGATTTCAGTTAGCCAGGATTTCTTCAGAGGCCGTGTTGTTTTTAGTCTTTATTCTTTCCCTCTGATAGCTCTGTAGTATTTTTACAGCTCCAAAAATAGTCCCAGAAAAAGTTTTCTCTCCCTGGTGTTTAAGGCCTTGTACACACATTTAAACAAAAAATGAAACAAACAAAAAAAAAGAAACTCTCATTTGTTTTACAAAATGCGTTTGTCTACTCTCACTCCGCAAATCCACCGATACGTGTAGCAGTGTTGTTCAGACGTGAAACCCATGCCAGCCAATCAATATCTCCTGTCATTCAGCTGTGACTTTTGAGAACCAAAAACTCTGTTACACAGCCAGTTTTCCAAAATCTTCAATACGTCCGGAGGAAAACCCTAATTTCAGCCTCTGCCTGAAATACTTTGCATGTGTTTTGATGACTGCTGTCTCTTGACAGGCCCATTTAATGCTCAAGGCAGATAGGAACCCTCTGGGCTTTCAAGGTATTCAGTGAAGGCCTAAGAAAAAATATTGAAAGAATTTTTGTACTCCTATATTATTATATAATTTTGTTTTATTTTGTTTTTATTTATTTATTTTACTAACTGAAATCATAGCAATGGGTTTTATATTATTTTTATAAACTTGTCCTGGCAACAGTGGGTTAATATAACTAAATGGAAAATGGACCAATCACAATTTTCCTGTTGATGGTATCTGGGTAAATCAGTGACACCTTCTGGCAGGCAGGGCCTTCAGTAACTGCAACGAATGCCTGTGTAACTCAAGCGAACGTGGACACAATTTGACAAAGACAGCTGTCTTAGCCAATCATATTTTGTTAAGTTGTGGGCGGGATCATTTCCTGTCATCTTCCGGGGATTCGCGAATACTTAATGGATAAGCGCCTAACTGTAGCTGTGAGTGAGTGAGGAGAAAAGAGACGATCTAGTTGGCAGAACGTGAAGACAAATGGCGGAAAGTAACAGAGAAGACTGTGTGGTTGCTGGATTACTTGAAACTCTGTTTTCAAAGCTGTATTTTCAAGAAGAGTTTGAAATTGCGCTGAAAGCTCGCCAGCTCCAACCTGGTCTAACCTCGGCGCAGGGCGAAGCGCACCCTCCGCAGCTGTAATTTGGTGACAGGCGCACATGTGTGCACATGTCAACAAAGCCTCAGAGTCAGGTTTCCAAAGTGTCAGGCACATTTTAATGCAGTAAACAATCACAGCAATCACTATTTAATGTAACTGTCTGAACCAGCATATACATTTATATCTATATTAACTGTCCCGTCACATCTGATGTCAGATTAAAGCCGTTTGTCATAATGGAAAGTTAACCTGACGGCAGCTGGAAGTTTGATGCACATCTTACAATTAAACAATAAACAGCCTTAACATCTGATACTGAGTATATATCTGGTTCTCTCATTTCATTAAATTCAAAGAAAAAAAGGAGAAAAAAGAGAGAAAATAAATGTATGTTACTCTGGATGTGATCTAAAAAGATGGAGTACATTATTGTAAGGAGGAGGAGGAGGAGACACTGGGAGAGTATACAGTATATCACTAAAGGTACGCATGATTTAAGAACAAATTTGTGCGTACGCACTGTGAATGAGGCCCATTGTGAGCATAGTGATTGATTGTAAGTTGATTTTTTTCAATTAAATATCTTAATTTTTTTAATTGTTTGAAGTTGTGATAGGTATTGCAGTGTTCAGGCACATGATAAATTTCTAATCCCACAAAACTACCAATATACTGAACTTCCATGTCACATGATTCTGGCTATTGTTTTTATTTCTTTGTTTGATTGTTTACTGCCACGTGTGGTTCCATGGTCCTACTGAAGGCCCAGTGGCTGGGGCCACGGTTCGCCACTGGCTTCAGGTTATATACAGATACTGATACGGACGGAGCCTTTTGACTGTGCTCTTCATTCTTTTCTTTCTTATTTCTGCTCATTTCCATGAAGCCTACGATGGGCAGTGTCACTGTTACGACCTGATAGTTCGCTTTAGTAAGACACAAAGAAGAATAACAGTGGCTGAACGTTTGTGATGTATTAAACAGCCTCACCAACGACTGCCTCCATTTTTGTCTTTAACTCAAGAAGGATGTGAGCAACATCTCCTCCACAGTTGCCATGTTTGGTTTTGAGTTTGTTGTCATAAACTTTTGACTCTGCCCCCCCTGTGGATAAATTGGTTAACAGCAATGACAACATAAAGGATGTATGGAAGTATGTATGCAGTTACAGTAACATCGTTTGAAGGACGGGCACATTTTTGTACTCAAAGGAAACAGAAAGAGGCCTTAAGGCTCCTTGCTCCAGAAACCCCCTTCACTCTGATTGGCCTGCCTTCTTTTTACAGACAGATTCAGGGATCCAGGATTGTATCTATATAAACACGTTTTGAATGAGGGATAGCACATCATCCACTCTTTAATCAACAAATTCTTTTCTGCATCCAGATCAAATGGCTTCAGCTTCAGTTTCAGCAGAAAGTGACCTTGATCTTGACATGAGTACATCTAAATTAATTTTATTGTATTTTTTACTTTCTTCTTCCTCTGCCAACAATCTGGAAGTTTAGATCGTATCACCTCTTAAAGCCATCCTGTTTTTAACACTGCATTAAAGAGTTTACTCAGCACCTCAATTATTGTTGGTGTCATTGTGAAGTGGGCTCAGAGAGAGTTTTGTTCTCCAGCACCGGGTTTTCTTTCCATTACTGGTACGTGTGAATAAACTGCTTATCTGTGTGTGACCACAAACAGCAATATCTGACCACACAGTAAAACTAAGGGCTCTCCTGGCTGCTCATTAAGGTGACTAAAGTTAATGTAACATTTGATGAAAAAAGGAACCAAAGCTGCTGCAGCTCAGCCGTTCATGCATGATGGAGCAGAAGCATCAACTAGAGTTTCTTTCTTTCTTTCTTTCTTTCTTTCTTTCTTTCTTTCTTTCTTTCTTTCTTTCTTGCTTTCTTTCTTTCTTTCTTGCTTGCTTCTTTCTTGCTTGCTTTCTTTCAGCACTATAAGAGCCATTTCTGGGATGCAATATGTCTTTTTAAAAGCTGCTGCAGCGCTAAGAGGTTTATCTCTCCTGTTAGTTCCAACCAGCTCTGTGCCAGGACAAACCAACTCATCAAACATCATCAGAGACCAGACTGACACCCATCAGTAAAACAAGTAAACAGAGGAAACAACACCTCCACCCAATCACCCACAATCATGTCTGAGGCTTTGGTGATTTTCCACCAGCTTTGGTAAATAAGGTGTAGCATTTTATTTTTTAAATAATGAAAATAACTGCACCACTCAAACAACTCAATGAAACCTTTTCATGTTTACAGCAGCACTGTTGTTGCACTGCATTTCATCATGCATGTGTTCTTTCAGTGTCTGTCAGTTACCACATTTCAAAATAAAAGAGGAGGGGGGGAGAAAACAGGCATCAAGACAACAGGGAGAGAAACAAACATCTTAAATGGTTATTTTCATCTGATCTTCAATTTGCTGCATGATTCTGGATCAGTTTCTAATTTGAGGACGTGCTTACCAAATAAAAACCGAGATGATCTTAAAATGATCACAAACACTGCTGTCTTCTTTAACAAGCAGACATTTTTTTTATGTCGTGAAAGCTTTTCTGCATTAAACACCAAGGTTGCTGCTTGCCTATGTCCATTAATGAGTAAGCTGGTGTCTTCTTTTTCTGCCGCTCTCTGATCTCATTAAGTCCATATCGGCTAACATGGGTGAAGAGGAATTGATTTCTGGAGGACACAAGTTTTTTTCTTTCCCTGAGCTTATTGGTTATGTTATGGGCTCAATGCCTAAATGGGTTTACCTGTCCATATCAAACCAGTGGTGAACCTAGCCATTTGGAGGCTCCTGTATCCACTTGTCTAATAGAACATATCCATCACTGCTAATCCTGTATTTTAAATGTATACAAATATACATTTTTTTTTTTTAACATTTATTTTTACATTCTATTTTTTACATATTCATTTTTTTTTTTTCCGTTGCTAGGCGCTGCCCAAGTAGCTGCCTCTTGCAGCAGCTCTCTCTTCTTTGTCCATTTCTTGTAATTTTTTTGTCTCTTTTTCGTAATCTTTGTATTTGGAGTGGAACATTACTTTGTATGGTTCATTGTTGGGCATGGACACCAAACTTTTTGTGGCTTCAGTGATATTTTTACTACTTTTCTCCTGTGTTTGTCTGGGGATCCTACATGTAACCATGGCTGCATTGTTTACATGTGAAATTAGCTGTTAGCAGCCTGTAGCATGTCAATGCTAACTAGTGTAGGGCTTGATGATTTCCCGCGAGGTGAGGAGGAGGAGGTGAGGATGAGGGGTGTGAGCTGGGAGGTGATGACGTGGACCTGTCCTTCCATCCATCGTTGTTGGAAACGTGGGATCTATCTCCGGTGGGATGGACGAGCTAGCCGTGCTAACCCAGCGGCATCGTGCTGTTCACGGACGTGGCTGACGGAGCTGACATCGGACACCGGCGCCACATTGGAGGAGCTTCGCCTGCTGTGGGCAGACAGGATCCAGGAGACAGAGACTGAACAGACTGCTGGGGAGGCTCAGTCCTGGACCCTGTGGAGGTGGAGACTGGCTGGTCTGGAGAGTGGTGGACAAGCTCTCGTCATCTATTTTCTTGTGGACCTTTTTGCACTTTCTTACTTTTGTTTTCTTAAATGCTGCTGTGACTCCTGAATTTCCCCTCAGGGATAAATAAAGTATTTTCTATTCTATTCTATAAAAATGTGGGTGTCATTACTTTGTAAATCAATAGTTATGCTTCCTTCAGTCTTCGTCCTGCCATCTTGCCAGTGGGCGAAGTGTATCATGGGGAAATTCTTATACCCCTTCCTTTCAAGTGAGGTCCTGGTCAAAACAGAGCAGTAACCATTCTTAGTCTGCCACGTTTTTCATTTCCTGTTTGAACTGGTTTATAGATTTTTTTTTTTAATTTTACTGTTATTCTGCCATTTCATTGCTGCTAAATGTACATTTAATGATCTAGTTACTCAAAGACCCAGCTAGGGATAAGAGCTAGAAACCAAGAGCCCAAGGGGTACACGTGGGATTGCAATCTGTTTACCATAGACAGTGTAAAAAATGGAGAAAGTCTCTCTGATGTCCCCTGTCTGTTCCTGAAAGGTACTTTTGAAGCAAATCAGCTGTAGCGGCCATGTTTGTAGTGGGGCAGGCTTTGAGTCTACACACTAAAAGCGATAGGGCGTGCATCAGTCATGTAAGCTGAGCTGTGCTTCTGTCAGTGCAGTTAATTTTGGTGTTTGCATCATGTGATATTCCACTCCCTCCAGAAGACTTTTCAGGCACTTGCAAATCATCTTGTTCTCTTTTATGCCAATTTCTTCAGTTCTATTGGTCAGACTCAGGAAAAAAGTCACTTTTACTTCCAGCATAAAGTTGAGTTTGTTGAGCTCCTTTAACACAAAATCACTGATTTATCTCAGAGAGCTTCACAAACAGATCAACACTTCCCCAGACTGAAAATGTCTGAAAGTCAATCTGAATCCTGGAGAGTGTGCTTACAAACAATCAGACGAGAAGTCTTCGACAGTTATCCTCTGTAATGTATTAAAAAAAAACACACACACACCTTGAACTCTGCTCCACAGACTGCAGTTTACACACACTCTTCTCCCCTATAACACCCTCACACAGGATTATGAGTGCACCCCTTCAATCATCGCTCTAATCGATTGTGCCAGGGCCCCACAAACTGCTGCGATCGCGGGCGACAGCTGACCCGCACATATCCTGACAGCCCCACTCTCCCACCAGCACGGCTCTCCGTCTCCATCACAGACCCCTCCGCTGCAGCTCTGCACAGGCCTGAAAATGCTGGTTCAAGCCCTGAGGCGTTCAGGTCCTGGCTGAGACTGACAGCTTATGCAATTTCTTCAACTCACAGCCGACGTGAAGTCGTATCCGATCAGGTATTTGCTCTCACGAGCCACTGAGCACCGAAAAACAGCCACGTTTGTGCAAAGAGGAATTAAAAAAAGAAAAGAAAAACAAAAAGAAAAAAGACACCCTTTATTGGTTTAGAGGACTGACCCCATAGAAACATGTAAAGAGAAGGAAGTGACAGTTCTTTCATGTTATTTAATAAAGACTTCAAATAATTCAAACTTTTTCAGGCTTTATCAATTTGTCTAATTAATCTACAAAGAAAATAAACATAAATTTATAACAAATGAATGAATAAGATGGACCAGCATGCGTTAGTAAAAATACAGAAATTTAAAATTAAGATGTGAGGAAATAAAATAAAATAAAATAAAATAAAATAAAATAAAATAAAATAAGGAGACAAGAAAACAACATTTGTACACAGTGCATGCTGTGTAGTGTCATTCCAGCCTAAGATATAAGATGATCATGGTCAGCTGTGGGTATATTTTTTTAATGATATGCTTATTAAACACACTTTAATTGATTTGACCTTACCACCAAGGGATGAAAAATAAAATCAACATTTTGTATAACAAATGAGAAAACAACTCGCAGGAGAAATCAAGAAGCATGGGAAGCACAGGAGACATCGACTGCAAGAATGAACTAACAAAGATCACAAGACACACAGAGACCATATACGCAGGGGAGTGATCAACTCAGGTGTGAAACAAGACAGAGGTGGAACACATGAGGAGCAATCAGCAAGGAGGGAAACACAAGGAGAACCAAACCAAACACAGGGAAACTCCAAGACACTAAATACACCTAAAACACAAAACAACCAAATCGAAACTACAAGGAACACAAACTGAAGACTAAAACAGGAAACACAGAACACTCAACAAGAATAACTAAGATTAACACAAGAATTAGAAAGAATCAAGAAACCCAAGACATAAATGAAAATCCACGTAACAGAAAACCTAAACCACGAAAAAAAGGCTTCATTTTGAAATGAAATTTCAAAGAAGTAATTAAAAAAACAAAAGCACTTGGTAATAAGAAGGCCTTACTTTTCTTCTGTGGTGACCTGATTGATTCATTTTTAAGTTCTTTATAATTTTACCTGACTAAACCTCGTTGGCATAAAAGTTTTAGGGACAGTTTTTCAAAAACAGGTTTTTTAACAAGTAAAATAATAAAATTAATTCTCTGTTGAAACTCCCGCCTGCAGTCACTTATGCATGCACACACACACACTCACACACACACAAACACACACACCCACGTGTCTTCACACACAAAGAGTGAGACACCCACCAAATCTGACTCACTGACACACTGACACACCACATCTGGGGACATATCCGAAGGAAAATCATGCAGATTTATTCCTCCTATGGGTCAAAAGAGACAGAGCCCTGGGGAGAGATGGAGGAGAGAAGGGGATAAAGGAGGTAAGAATAAAAAACAGGGAGCAAGCTACCAAAAAAGAAGGAGAAGAGGAGTGAATGAGGAGGAGGAGAGAAACCTCGGGACAGAAAGAAAGTCAGACTGTTCAACAGGACTCCTGGAGGAGCTGTCTGTGTACACAAAAAACCCAGAGGACCACACACACACACACACACACACACACACACACACACACACACACACACACACACACACACACACACACACACACACACACACACACACACACACACACACACACGCACACACACACACACACACACACACTAAGAGCATGGCCTGTGGTCATGCTGTGTGCTATGTACCAAAGAGTGAAAGGACAGGTGTGTATTCATGCGAAACCTCTCTCTGTGTCACTGTCAGTGTGTGTGTGTGTGTGTGTGTGTGTGTGTGTGTGTGTGTGTGTGTGTGTGTGTGTGTGTGTGTGTGTGTGTGCGTATGCATGCATGAGTTTAGCTTTAGCTGAGGGTTATGCTCTTATGTACATTCGTTGCCAATGTGCACTCAACGATGTGCATGAATCTCCGTCTGTCCTGTCACCCTCCATCCTACACACACACACACACACACACACACACACACACACACACACACACACACACACACACACACACACACACACAAACACACACACTTAAAAGACACACGTGCAAAAGGGATTGTCATTGTGTTGGTAATCTATGGCATATCTAATGAAAGCACATTTACACACAAACACACACACACTCACACACACACACACACACACACACACACACACACACACACACACACACACACACACACACACACACACACACACGCACACGCACAAGGAAGCTTTCACATCACTGGGGGAGTGTTAGGACAAGTCAATGTCATTCCTCTGTAGCCACAGTTCTCTGTCTTCCCTCCCTCCCCAGGCAGAGCAGAGAGGATGTCCCCATCTCTTGCCAACTAGGACGCGACCCCCACACACACTGGATCAGGCCGGCATCTGGCTGTGTGGACATGCTCTTGCCATCCAGCTGTAAGTGTGACCATGTGGTTTAAAAATGATCCCACTGAAGCACCAACACTGACTGTAAATGTAGAAACAGTTCCTACACACAGCATCATCTGTCTGATCCCCCATCGTTCTTTCTTTCTGTGCTGAGGACGCTTTACCTCTGCCCTCTGCAGCTGAACTTTAGACCTCAGAGTGCTGCATCAGTGCATGGGCTGAAACAGTCTATATGCAAACAAAACATGGGGACTGTGGGCTTTTTAAGGGTTCTGTACAGTGGTGTATTGCTTTCACCTTCTAAAACAAACAAACAAAAAAATGTTTTTGCGACATACTAACTCCTTCAAAAACAGGATTCACGTTATCATAAATACATGCACTCATATGGGCAATGGAAGTGGCATTAAGCCCTACTCATTCAAATCAGTTAATGTTCTTTAAACAGGAAATTAAATCTACACTGCAAAAAACTGAGTTCTAATCAAATCATTTTGTATTTTGTTCAGTGGAAATATCTTTATAAATTTAACATGAGCCACATTCACTTTACCAGTCCAGAAAAAAGTCTTATTTCTAGTTATCAAAGACAAAAAATTAGGCCTGAATTGCTTGTGACAAGTAAAATAAAAGAATTGCCAGTGGAACAAGAGAAAGGTTACATGTAGAGAAATGAGAAAATTTTCCTATTCCATTTTTTTCCATAGACTGTATAAAACATGGACGTAGTCTCGCCGGCGTCACCCAACTGTTTCTGAAACTGAAAATGAAGCACATTGGTGATAGCGGCCATATTGGTAGTGGCAAGGGCTTCGCCTACAGCCATAGGGCGCCGGCCGTCATGTGACCCTCAGCAGTGCCTCTTATTGGGGGAGCTCGTGCTCTTAATATCCTTTGATCAGCCATGTTAGAAAAAAAATTCACCCCCCGAACAGTGGGTGCTGATAGTAAAATTAGTGACTCAGACAGGAGAGGTTTTTTGAACCAGGCTGTAAACAGGTTAATTTCTGCTTTGAAAACAGCTCTTTTTGGCTCGGTGTGTTTGTGACTTTTGCTACTTCCGGAGCCAGCCTTAAGTGAACACTCAAGAAACAGCAGATTTTAGCACTTCAGCATTGTCTCATATTCTTAGACCAGAGGTTGCCGCTTGTTTTTTGCACTTGTTTCTAGCAATTCAGATCTCATTTTAGTCTTTAACAGACTTGAAACAAGTTTTTTCTGAACTTATAAGTTGAATGTGGCTCAAACTGAGCATAATAAGACATTTTTTTAACTTAAAGTAAGACAATAAGAAAAGATTCCATTTTTTTTGCAGTGTATAAACTGCGTGAAAATGTCCGGCTGTTCTGTTTTCAATTTCCAGAAACAATACTACACCATGGAGTCAGCTCTGTTCCAGTTCCGACTGTTACAGAGCAACTGGTGTTTGGAGTTAAGAGCAGCCGTGCTAATTGCTAAGCTAAATGTGTCAATAGTGGTGTCCCAGTTCTCTGTGAGATCAAGGGGGGCTACACAGCCCTTGAAACAAAGACAAACCAAGACCTCACTTGAAACCAAAATATTACTTTTATATATTTGTAAATATTAGCCATGTTTTGAGTTGTTGGTTGCATTTTGAAATTGCTCATTACGACGATCTACCTAATGTCGCTTAGCAACAGCTATAGCTAGTAATAACTACCCTGATATCAGAGCAGTGTGATAGATTTGCAGAAAACTGACTCTACTACGAGGGACTACATTTCATGAAAGATCAGAAAGATAAGCTGCAGTCAGGAAGCTATATAGCTTTAAATATTGTAATGTTATCTTAACCTTATGTTAACGTTAGCTTTTCATAGCTTAGCTGTCTCAGCTAATCATTTTGATGTTTACACCCTCATGTCCCTTGACCAACCATTCAAGTTTTTTTGTTTGTTTGTTTGTTTTTTATGAGATGGTTTCATGTAAAAACAGGTAATTCAAAATTAAGTAATTTCCTGTTTTTACGAGATAGTTACCTTACATGTAAAAGTATCTCAGTGACCTTAAAACTTAAAATGGATCCAAAATTCAGACCCAAAGGATTGGCCCATTTTAAAAATATATCAACCAAACTGACTGAAATGCTGTAGATATTTGGACATTTCAGTCTCGCAGCTTAATGTTCGGTTGGTTATTTAAAAGTATGAATGCCTGATGGGGTACTGTAATGTAATTATTTGAATGTCAACATATAAAATGTGTTGGGAGAAAATTCTGGCTCAACTACACCTACTTCCAAGGAGCACAGAGAGGAAAAAGAAGATACACACACACACACACACACACACACACACACACACACACACACACACACACACTTTTCTCCAGTTTCCTTTCCCAAAGTGCCTCCTGCCAAAAGTTTCAGTGTTAAGTCAACATGAGAAAATGTAAGTTTTGACTTAAACTCTGTGAGTGCTTTTACCCCAGGCTGGCCTCTAATGAAAATAGATTGGTTATTCCTTCTTCAACAGAACTTCAGCACAGTGACTCCAAAACACAGCGTTTAAGATGACAAGTTGGAGAAACTGGATTTAACTCTTCCGGGAGAAGCTACATTTGGTTTAAACTTGGAGTAAAGAGAAGAACTTTATCATAGAGCAGTGAACACACACAGTAAAACCAACATGTACAGTTCTGTGAAAAAGATAACATTTAAACATCAGACAGAAAATGACTCAATCAAATGCAAAATAAAGCATTTGGATAACTATTTTGTTTATTAAAGGGGAAAAAGTGATCCAAACCATCCTGGTCCTGTATGAAAAAAGTCATTGCCCCCTGAATGTACTACCTGTGTATGCCTCCCTCGGCAGCACCAGCTCCAGTTAAGTGTTTGGATAACATGCACTGAGTCTTTCACATTGTTGTGGAGGACTCTTGGCCCACTCCTCTTGGCGAAACTGTTTTAATGTACCCACAGTGACAGTTTTTGCAGCATGAACAGCTTTTTTAAGGTCACGCCACAGTGTCTTAGCCATTCCAAAAACTTTAATTGGAGTTTTTTGAGTGATTCAGTGGTGGACCTGCTGGTGTGTTTCAGATCAAGTGTCCTTGAGTTTAAAGGTAGGGTCTGCAGAAATTTGGTGACCTGTTGGTAAACACAATGTTCAAACTGGACTCCTCCTCCTTGGATCAGTGCCAGCAGCAGCACACACCCACAGCCTCCGACTGTGACTATGTGAACACACTCACTAGCCCAGCAACCAGGTAGCCTATGTAGTGTTTCTACATGGGAGAGACTCGAGAGCACAAGCTAACCACGGGAATTTGAGTCATACCTGTTTAGCAGAAAGCTAACTCGCATTGCTCTTCGTCCCGTGCTGCTCTCCAAGTTCCTAAAAGTGAGTGAAAGTTGAGCCAAGCTTCACCCTCATCTAGGAAAAAGCTTTTTCTGTTTGGTGTTTTGTTTCACTTTGGTTGTGTTTTTCTTCCTCCTTGCTACATCCACTATCATTGCTGACCTGCGTGAAGCTGGCCCCCCACCTAACAAAAGACTGTCAGGAAAATTATCTGTTTTGTTTGTGCTTCATTTGTGTTTGTTTATGCTGTAAAAATGTTGTTTGAGCTTCTACGGTTTTGAAGTCATTACATATTATTTTATTGGTCATTCAGAGATCACCCAGACCCCCATTTGCTTCAAATAGACCCCAAATGGTACTGTTTGTTTCTGCTGGTTTGTGCCAGAAAAAGCTTTGTTTGGGCCACTAATGTTTAATAGATATTACACACTTTATTCTCCAATGATGATGTCACCACCAGAAAATGCTCTCGTGCTGATGCTCTTTGTTTGTCTTGGCTGCATTCAAACAAAGTTGCATCTCATGCTACCAAACCAACAGTGTTACACGTTTGCCCAAAGTTTGTCCTGTAACTGTGGCATTCCAGGTGCTTGGAGTATTAGGAAAGCAGAGGAACTTACAAAGGTCTGTTGAGTTACAAACAAAAGGAGCTATGAACTCTGTGTGGTAGCAAGAGACTGGCTGAGTGAGTATGTTTATGTAGTCGCAGTCGGAGGCTGTGGGTGTGGGCTGCTGCTGGCACTGAGCCAAGGAGGAGGAGCCTAGTTTGAATGTCGTGTTGGCTGACAAAGAACAAAAAAACCTGCTGAACCTACCTTTAATAAATGAAATAATACAAAAAATGCAAATACTCAGGTTAGCTTTGTCTGACACTAAAACTCGATTGGTGATCTAAATGTGACAAATGTGGAATAAATAGATGAAATTTCCATGGGACAAAGACTTTTTCACAGCACGTCTGAGTTTCAGACAGAAAGAAAGTAAAAGACATCAGAAACAGCCGGTCATTTGCATCTACAGTCATGTTAGTCAATAAAGTGTAGTGATGTGTCAGTGTGGTAGTGTTGCCCCGAGAGTGTTGATCCAATCTCTGCAACTCTTCCCCTTAAACTCTGTACTGTGCAGTCTGTAGTTATGTTATTATATACAATCTGTTTTCATTAGAGGCCAGCCTAGGATAAAAGCATTCACAGAATATAAGTCAAAACTTACTTTTTCTCATGTTGACTAAACCATAACAGTTTTGTCAGGCGGCACTTTGGGAAAAGGAAACTGAGGAAAAAGTAAGTGTGCGCTTGCATCTCCATTACAGACCGGGCTCAGGAAATGGACTCAGACAGTGTTCACACATCTTTTGTCAAACACGGTTCTCTTCTCTCTAACCACTGAGCGCCTCAACCTGAAACCCAGAACCCACCAGAGCTCACTGTAACGAAACAAGTTCTCATCAACATCTGTGCTCTGCAGATGCACATTTCTCAGGAGGAAACAGTTTATGTTACATGTCCAAACATCACAAAATAGATGGATGAGCTTTATTTGGTTTCAGCTGGAGGAGAAGAAGACGCTCGAGAGTGTGACAGAAAACTCAGAGAATGAAGACTGACACACACATGCCGTGCTCATACGCAGCTTTAAGCTCGAGCGGTTAGGTGGCTTAAAGGAATGTTTCACGCACACACAGCTATGAAAATACATTTAAAGCCACAAGGGAAAGTCCCAGTGTCAGGGCAGTTTCCCATGTACCTTTGCACACATCCACACATACACACATCACGCACAAATTCCCTTTCACAGATCGGTTTACTAATGGATACGCGTTAAGTGCCAGATGAACTTGACTGGACTTGCCTTAAGGGGGGCTTAAATGTGTTTTCTTAGCTGAGTGTGTGTGTGTGTGTGTGTGTGTGTGTGTGTGTGTGTGTGTGTGTGTGTGTGTGTGTGTGTGTGTGTGTGTGTGTGTGTGTCAAACACTGAGGTCATTGAGCTTTTCTTTTTACGTCCTCTGTCTTTTTGAAACCCCATGCTTCATGTAATCCTCCCTATCCTTCCCTTTCCATCCTGAAGTGTTTTGTAACCGTGCTGCCATGTTGGATTTTTGCACACAGGGACAATTAGCGCTCACATTGAAGGCGACATAATCCCCTCGCCAAAAGAAGGCCATTCATTTCCCGTCACTGCCTGAGCTGAAAGACACCAACAACACTCTGATGGTCATTAGTGGACACACTTATCAGAAAAGCAGAAAAGTACCTCAGCAATGTTAACAACATGTATGGCAATTTATATCATCATTCAGTCACACAGTCAAGCTCAAGTGTTTGTGTTCAGTTAAATGAGAGTTACATGTTGCACCTCAGCACTTCCCTGTCAGTTAGAAAGAGGGCTGTCCCTCTGCTTCACCGACTCTAATTTCACACATAAAAAAAAGGTTTGCTTGAAGTAACTACAGCTTGTGAAGGACCCTCGTTTACCTCATTTTAAACCCACAGTTTTAAACCTTGATGTAAAGGTTGACAGTGATTTTGAATTGGTTCAAATAAATTCAGTTGTTAAATCCAGTTTTTAACACATCAGACTTTTTCCCAAGATTAAATCAGTTCTATCTTCACAATTTTGAGTGAGTAATTAATTATTTTATTTTTACGTTGTTGGACTGTAAAGCTCTCTAAAATTAATTTTGAAATTGTACTGTTTGTTTTTTTGAATCTTTAAATGGATCTGCACATCAGTATATCTCTGACCTTTAAATGTCTCCACTCCCTTACGATCCCTGAGGTCAGCTGAACACCTTCACCTCGTGGTCCCAAAAACCCCAGCCTTCTCTTAAGTGGCTCCAGAATTTGCCTTTGAAAATTTATTTTTATTCTTTGACTTTTAGTCAGCATGAGAGTTTTGTGATCTCTGTTGTTTTATGTCTTTTATAGTCTTAACCCCTGAGTTTTTGTGGCTCTAATTTATTTCAATGTATTATTTTATTTTATTTGTTTTATAGATGTTCTTATTTTATTTTTACTGTGCACAATGGTAAACTTGATTTAGTAAAATGTGCTATATAAATAAAGCGGATTGGATTGGTTTGAAGTCCTGTATTTATGGGCTGGGACTTGTCACACTAGAAACTGGATCTGAATTATAATATTAAATTAGAAAAGCAGGGTCTGAAATTGAGTTTATCTGAATTTATTTACTTTGAAATTCTATTTACACTACATGAAAATTCAACTCTCCATTGCTTAAATTCAGTTATTTAAACTTCAATCACAATTCAGCATGGCACAACCATTATGGAATCTGTGGGGGAAAGTAATCGAGCACAGAATCTCAGAAATCCTCTGGACATCCACGAAAAAGCCGTCACTGTCTATGGCTGTACACCTCACCTGAGCAGAGCGAGCTGGGATAGCCCCAGTCCCATGATGTCTGGAGAAACAGATTTGCTTGAAACTTAAGTTTTTGCAGAAGTGAAATATGTGAATCTGTCCTCAAACACTCTGTTTTACTGCATAAAGCTGAAAAGAATTTGGTCTTTTTATTTTTATTTTATTTGACGTTTATTTAACCAGATAAATCCCATTGAGATCAGGATCTCATTTACAAGGGCGCCCTGGCCAAGAGGTCAGCAGCACATGCCAGATAACAATAAGAAATGAAAAAATAGAATAAAATAAAATACGTTAAGGCAATAAATGACATCCAGAAACAACAAATTGGTAATGGGTGAGCAGTAATTTTTCCAGGACTGCTACAATAAGAAATGCAGGCATTGTTCATGGGATTCTCGTTGTCTGGTGAGCAGAATGGAACGAAAATCTTTGAGTGACACCAGTTCAGCCATTTTCAGTTCAGTCTGTATCGTGTTCCAGGCTGTTGGGGCCGCATACGAAAAAGCTCTTTTTCCAAAGTCAGTTCGGACTCTGGGCATGTGTAAATGATAACCTGTACAAGAGCATAAGGCATAGGTGCTTCTCATCATAAATCAAAGGAATAGAGATTTGAATTTCCAAGTATGTTAAAAAAAAAATTTAAGCAAATAAGTACAGTTTCAAAATTTGAATTTCAATTATAGAAGGTGTACTTGAAATCAATAGTGCCACAAATAATTCAAAAATAGTGCCTTAATAAATCAAATAGTGCCTTAAACTGCCCTCAGTTTAAGACCAATGGTCTGCAGAAGGAGGGGTGTGAAAGTCTGCAGGTTAGTAGTAAGACTGATGAAACCTCAACATTAACAAAGTTAACATCAGCTAAGCTCATCTAGCTTTGGTAGCCCACAGGGTGGTGATGAAAGATAACATGAGAAAGAACTACACGTCTGCAGATAAACTATACATTTCTGAATGCAATGACAGTCTGAATGCAGGGACACAGGTCGAACCTCTGTTACACCTAAAAAAATCAGACTATATCTCATGCACATGAGCAAATTATATTCTGGATTTTATAGCTATTATTTGTGGTTTAAGATTATATGATTATAGTTTATCGATCACCAAAGTGTAAACTGGGTTGTTGCACTAACACGAGCAAATCAGTATACGATGCATATAAGAATAGAAAAAAAGTACAAATAGCTATTTTAAAATTGTTAAATTTAGCTGCATTCATAAACGAATTATTTAGGAATAAGAGTAGAAAAATAAAGAATAGAATAGAATGGAATAGAATAGAATAGAAGAATAGAAAAAAGTACAAATAACTATTCTAAAAATGTTAAATTTAGCTGCATTCATAAACAAATTGAATTGAATAATCAAAATCACATAGATTTTAATTTAATTTCATTTATTTTAATTTAATGAAATGTAATCAATTTAAAATTATTCATTAAAAAGGTGTTGGGTGTTGGGTGTTATAGAATAGGAAAGTAAACTACTCCACGGTGTGCGCCAAATGGCTGAAAGAGCCTAACATCTCATTAATAATAGGAAACAGGTGGAAAAGTAGCCACAGTAAGCTGTGAGACTGCTGTGAACACTTTGGAACAACAATTTGTCATGTGAACGTAGTGACTGAAAAATACATCTATTGACAACAGCATTGTGGTCTTTGTCAGGTACAGTCAGTACTGATAGCTTTATTATAATGAAAATAAATGGGTTATATAAATATATAAATAATAAATAATAATAATAAATAATCAAACCACTGTACAGATGTTACAGACAAAGGCTGAGACAGCTTTTGAACCAGGCTGGAAACACACGCTTTCCTTCTATAAGAATATGAATCGACAACAAAAATTATACCTTCAATATTCCAGACAAATCTATTTGTTCAAGAAGAGTCAGACCGAGGAGTGCTGTGTTGGTTGATCTCAGTATTGATAAACCTTATTAGTGGAGCTACAAACTATTATTGATCAGTGTGAATGGTGTCAGTTTGCTGTGGTTGCTGTGGATCGGTGTGTGTGTGTGTGTGGATTGGAGATATAATCAATTCTTTGAAGGAGATAAAGGTGAAGATTTAAATTACACTCCTGGTTTGCATCATTTCCATCTCCACCTCAGGCTTTAGAAGAGTCAGGCCAAAAGGGGTGATCAGGGCTTCTGAGTTTTTTTGTGTGGAGTACACATTTTGTAGGATTGTAGTAAAATAAAAGTGGGAAAGTATCTGTAAACATCTTAATATTTCCAAAGGTAAAATAAATTAAAATTTCATGTTACTCTCCAAAGTGACCCCATGTGCTCATTGTAACCACTGGCTGATTGAAGAACATAAATAAATGAAAAAACACAGCAGGCTAATGTGCAGTTGTATAACTTAGAAATAAACAAATGAATAAATAAATACAATTAATAAAGAAAAATATCAATTATTTACTTTTTTTCTTTATATTTTCAAGGGACCATGTTGTAAGACTTTTTCCCAGTCCATGAAAAGTTTCCTAGTCAATATCTGATTTTTTCTTATTATTATTTTTAGTCCTTGTCTGATGTTTTTTTTTTTCTCATGTGTGTTGGATTTTTTTTTTTAAAAAGAGGTAAATAGTGACTTCAGACTTCAGTACATCTAAAGAGATAAATTACAGACAGTTAAATGAAAAGTGAAAACAAACTGAAACGAGTCTTATTTTTTCATTTTTTTAAGTGTAATTCTTTATTAGTTATTCTAATTAATGTGTTTTCCATTTTTTATTATTATTTACGTAACATTACTTTGTTTTATTTTACTTAATTTTTTTAATAAATTAATGTATGTTCATTTTTATTTTCATTTATTTATTTTTTTTACAATTTAATTTTTGGTTGGTGGTTATCCAAATAGTACCAAAGGGCTTAAAAAAGAAAGGACTGGGAAAGAAAAAAAAAAAACAAAACAAAAACATTTATGTGAAATATAGCCAGTTTGTCGCTGTCACGCTGCCCGTTGGGTCCATTTTTGGGGGGTTGTGAGTGCATGGGGGGCAAACCATGTGAGCTGGGGGATTCACACTAAGTCCTGCTGACTGAGCATTTTGACAGGGAAAAAATAGAAGAGAAAGTCGAATGATAGAGTCATTTATACACAAATTCAAACTCTCTCTCCCCCTCTCTCTCTCACACACACACACACACACACACACACACACACACACACACACACACACACACACACACACACACACACACACACACACACACACGTGCCGTTGAGGGTGCGCCCTCACAACTTATTGTCCTCCAGGGCCGTTTGTCTCCTCTATCCCTGCTTTATGTCATCAGCTGCCCTGGTTTCTGTCATCATTATAGCAGTTAAGCTCTTTTCTTCACACAGCACACCACTTCATCAATATCTATAAAACTCTCACATCTCTGCCCAAACAGGAGCGAGGAAATCACTTCCAAGTCACTGACACGGCAGTTTCAGAGGCGCTCTGTCACAATAAGGTCAGTGTGCAGACTGAGGCTGAAAAGAACCATAATGGAGGAAACGCACTCATTTAAAAATCACTTCTCACAGCTGCAGCAGCATTCAGTTATCACAATATAAGAACTGGTCCCCTTAATCTGTTTCTCTCAGTTCCTCTTGGAGTTATCAATCCTGATAGGAGCTCAGCTTTAAAAGCACTACGTACAACTGTCACATGATGAAACGGAGGTCCATGAACGTTAGGAGGCTGAGATAGAGGAACAGGGTCAGTCTCATGAACTGTCTCTGCAACATGTAGGGAACAGGGAAATGAAGCTGCACCAGAGATCTCTGCATATTCTTGACAGATTGTTAATAAATTTGAGTTCAACATACAACATTTTTTTGGACTACCCTGTTCCTGTTGACCCACTGGAGACCTGCAGATTGATTAATTGATTTATGACTTAAGCCTGTGTTACTTTGGTGCTGTGTGTGCATGTATGTGTGTGTATGTTTTTATGGCTTAGTTTATTAAAAAATTAAGACAGTGGTTGTATCAGTGTCATCATATAGTAGTTAGTGGAGCGCAGATTGCAAAGTGGCTCAGGTCACACTCTGTGAGGTTCGCTCTCGTGTGGGTGGCCCAGGTTTAAATCCAGTGGCCTCTTACCCGCATGTCATGCCCTGCTCACCCTGTTTCTTACTGTATCTACTGCCCTCTTTACTATCCAATTAAAGGCATGAAAAAATTATATGTTTTGTAATTAAGAAAAGAAATTTAAAAAAAAGAAAAAACAATTAGTCCTTCACTGTGTCAACGGTACAAGGAAAAAGCCGAAGAGGTGTTAGGAGGCCCAAAGATAGCAGAAAACACCGGAAAAAGACTTCCTTCCACAGATGTACTGTTGAATCTTGAACCTCATCTAGAAATTTCCTCCTGTCTTTCTGTCTGGGAGTATTTTTTGACCGGGAGATTTCTCCTCTTTATAGTTCTCGTTCACAGAATACACTTCTGTCTTTTCAGAATCCTGACTGCTAACCTTTAATGTGTGGAGGGATCAGATGGAAGGACAGGATACTCTGTGATTTTTTTTAAAACTTCAATCAGAGATAAATGAAATAAAATTAATCATATTAGGGAGAAACTATGATTTAATGAAAATGTGACATTTTGTTTTATAGAAAAAGGAACTCTAAAGATGACGATCTTTAGATTTTAGTTCCAATTGGTATCATTATTTTTTTCTAATAAGTCTCTGAGTAAGTCTATTAACTCAAACCATTTGTGCTAAAGTCAAAGCTCTCATGGTGGTTTAAGCACTGGAGTCTTGAATGAAGCTATTAGATTGCATAAATGTTAAGAATAGATGGAGGTCAGGGCCACATGTAGCTTTGACACCTTGATTCCAGCCTTTCAAACTCCCGTGCTGAAGCTTTGGGAGCAGAAACTACTCCAGAGACAAAAGGAACAGAAGGGAAGAAAAAGGAACCAGTGTTTGGTTTTGGAGGGAAAGAGAAGTCAAAGATAATTAGCCGTTAGTGCTCAGCCACTATATCAGTTGCGTCATTGTAATCCTACCTATAAATGGATTAATGGAAAAGAACACAGAAATGACCACAAGACATAATTTGACTACAGTGAGATGCAAAATGACCTTTGGTACGTACAAAGCAACGAAACCTGGAAAAGGCTCAAATAACTACAATAACGAGTGTCAACAAAGTTATACAACATAAGAATATAAAAACACAAGAAATACAGAAATATCCATAAAACTTAAAAAAGGTTATGAAAATAAATAAATAAATAAATACATGAATAAATAGATAAACAAATAAATAAATCGATGACCCAAAAAAGGAAGAGGTGCAAAAAGACGTTTCTGTGTAAACGCAGATTTTTTTTCTCTGCGTTTTGGGGTGAAACGTCATGTAAACAGGGCTTCAGAAGAATTCAAAGATCCACACTGACGACAGATAGAGATGACAAAGACACTAATCTCACAGCAACAGAACCATTTAGAAACTACAGACACATCTTTATCTACACAGAGACGACTAAACACTGATGCTCTGGTTTGATGTATATCCTGGTTACAACAGTGTCATGGTAAAACTGCTCTGCTGTTAATTGGGTGAGGAAGGAAAAATGATGAAAAGGAAAAAAAAAAAGATGAAGTGATGTGAGAAGAAGGTTTTAAGGTGAGGGAGTGAAAATGTAAAGGAAAGAAAAATCACAGCGAGCCTTTAACTTTGTTCTGATCAGATGAATGTCAGGGTTGATGTTTCAAAGAGAGGTGACCAATCTGCACTCTCTTCAAACCCTCCACCATTTCTGACATGCTTTCATGATAAGCAATGTCCGCTTTGTGGTTTTAACAAGCAGCCTCTGGCTCTGCAGCTCTCAGGGTGAAAAGCTTCTGGACCCCTCACTAAAACTCTAAGTTTTGGGATGTGACGATGGTGCATCGGCTGCTGACACTGTATAGAGGTTTCAGGAATGTGTCTCTTCTTGTTTGTTATTCTGCAGTGGCAGTCAAGTGGCTGATTCACCAAGTAATGTCTTACATAGTTTCAACAGAAATGCTTGTTGCCTTAATAAATCCACCCACCAAAAATATTGTTTTTTTCCACACTTCCTAAATATCTAACAGCTAAAAAAAAAAAAAAAATACTGACAGGATCAGAAATATGTATCATGACAGTAAAAAAGAGACAAAATATTATCTCTCTCTCTCTTTCTTTTTTTTTTTTTTCAAAATCTGCAAAAGGTGTAGGAATAAAGCACTTGTTCAGTTTCTTGGGGAAAGAAAAAAATAAGCTAAGCTTAGCTAAGTCAGGCTTAGATGAAATAAGATGAGACTTTACTGATCCCTGGGGAGTAAATTGGTTTGTTCCAGCATACAGAGAGTTAAAATGAAGAATCATCTTTTTTTTAAATGGAGAATCTCAATTTTGATATAATAAAACAAAAAATCCCAATACTTATGTGAATCGATACAGAAGGGTAAATACACATAAGTTAAATAAATGGAATAAACCAGAGTGGAGTCTACAAAATTAACCCCTAATACTATCACTAAAACTGTAAAGATAAATACAGATTAACATGAAAGTGCATGAGGCAAAGTAACAGTTACATAAAAGTGGCATGAAGATAGTTAAGGTGTCCAGAATGGGTGGGGTTGAGTCTTACACTCGGGTAGAATAACGCACCGACTGAAGGAGCGCATCATCCCACCCAGGTGTAAGATTCAACGCTTCCTTCAAAACATAGAAGGACATAAGTCATAGCCTTTTTCTTTTTATTAGTTAGAGCAGCAATTCTTTTTAAATGGAAAGATGTGACACCTCCATCACACAACCAATGGCTGAGAGATGTGATGCACCCTTAACACCTCCTGTACAATATTTGATGTGTCATGGGAGCCACTCATACCACATGTGAAAAGTTTACCTGGTCTAAACTTTACATAACACCATTCAGCAGGTCTTTCCTTTCATTTTTGTAAATCAGAATGCACTCTTTTATTTATTCATTTATTATGAATTTTATTTATGGATTTATTTATTAATTTGCAATGCATTTTTCAACTTGTTTAATATCGTGTTTTTTTTTTGTTTTTTTTTTTGTTGTTACCTCTGCCAGGGAGGTTATGTTTTTGGGAGAGTTTGTCCGTCTGTCTGTCTGTCTGTCTGTCTGTCTGTCTGTCTGTCTGTCCGTCTGTCTGTCTGTGAACAACATAACTCAAAAACTAACAAACAGAGCTTGATGAAATTTTCAGAAATTGTTTAAAATAGGATAAGAAAAAAGTGAATAAATTTTGGAGGTGATCCGGATCACTGTCCGGATCCAGGATTTTTTTTAAAGGATTCTTTATCATTGAGAGATAGGGCCGTTTTCACCACGTGTATATAACTCCACAATAAATGGTCAGATTGCTTTGCAAAACGATACAAGACAAGGCCACAGTAATTTCTCACAGATGTAAAAATACAATCCAGATCCTGGCAATATTCTGGATACTAAGATTCGGAATATGTTATCATGGTTTTCAACACTGTCAGGAAACAAATAATTGTACAAACCTTCAACTAACACCAAATTATAGCAGACAGTCTGTTGAAAAGGGAGGATAACATTAAAGTAGCACTAAAGTGTTGATGACATTCACAATATGCTTGGTGAGCGTTTGGGCTCTTTGTGTCGTGGTTTTAGTTTTCAGTTGGGTTTTGTGTTATTATTTGTTTTGGATTTGAGGTTTTTGGTTTATATTTGTGATTCTTGTCTTATGTTAATTTTAGTTATTCTTAAGTGTTATGTCTTTCCTGTTTTTGTCTTTAGGTTGTATTCCTTGTGGTTTTTGATTTGGTACCTGTCTTGTGTATGTCTTTCAGTAAATCTTAGTGTTTCTGTGTCTATAATGTATTTAGTCTCTGTCTTGAGTTCCCCTGTGTTTGGTTCCTCCTTGTTGATTGCTCCTCATGTGTTTCACCTGTGTCTTGTTTCACACCTGCGTTGATCACTCCCCAGTGTATAAAGTCTCTGTGTTTCCTTTGTTGGTTCATTGTTTGCTGTCACTGGCTGTCCTGCTTGGTTTCTCGTGCGCTCTCTGTGCTTTAGTTCCTTTTTAAGTGTTTTTGGTTTTGTTTCTTTTGTTAGTTTTTTGAGTTTCTGAATTTTGAGTTAAGTAAAAATAAGAGTTACTTTTTAGTTTCCATCTGCGACTGGATCCTTCTCTCTTTTTTTTTCCTGTGGTCCTCCTGACACTTTGAGTGCTTCTCTGGTTTCATTTTATTTTACTGAGTTCACCGTCGATGTCTTTGTGTGGATTTGTACAATAATGTTGTAAAGATGAAATCTTACACAAATAAAGTGTTGGGAAAAAAAGGAGGGATAAAAAAGATTGATAACTAATAAGAGGAAGAATCTGCCCCCTCATAGAAAATCTAGTAAGATTTGAGTCCAAAGTTTGCCACCTTTATTTTATTTTAATTAATCATAGAGCTGAGACATGTAGAATGGAAAATGATTAATTCGTTTTTGTTGACATGGAGTTGATGTCAGCAGGCCTATAAAAGCTTAGCAGCACTCCACTCTGTTCATGCTAAGACCCAAACTGGAAACATGCAGACTGTGGCCCTGGGAGCCCTGGGAGCCAGGGTCACAGAAACATACCAGTCATGCTGGGTGCCACTACAAACAAACCCCTGACCCATTCATTTGCTCCTGACCCATCATTAAATGCTCCGAGCAGCGAGGGCAGCCAGAACAGGGTAAAACTGCCTTGAATATCTAAGTAGCATAGAGGGCTATCCTCTGTGTGATACTGTAGATAAAATCCCAAGCCAAGCCGTCTGACGGTTGCACTTTTTGAAGAATCACAGGAGGGGGCTGCTTGAAAATCCCCTACTGTGGCGGCTCTTTAAACTTTCTAAGCCAGGGACAGAAATGGAATACATTTTGCTTCTGCCACAGAGTCAAGCTCATTAGGACCCTCTCTTGTTACGATGGGACCAACCAAACACAGGGACTATGACCCACTTCGAGAGGCTCCAGTAATATCATGAAGAAGCATTTCACTTTGGCAAAAGTTCCAATTTGCAGCTCTGTAAATAGACCATGTGTGCTGGCTGTACATTTTCTCCTGCTTCAAAGTTAGCATGATGCATCAGTGCCGGAGCCCCTTCATCAACCTTTTCAAACATCCTAATGAGGCCTTGGAGATCTTCCAGGGTTTATACTTCCAGAGTCCTGGAACAAGAAGGAAATGTTGGACCCCTCCTTCTGAAAGCCCCCAGCAGAGCTCCGAGCATCAAAACACCCCGATACAGGTCAGCTCTTTCTCCTTCCACGGTCCCCATGAGGATCCTTTGATCCTGTACCACCAACATCCATTTTACATGCATGACAAAGATAAGAATCTTTTTATTCAAATGCACAGAAAACATGCCATATGTAGACTGTATGTAGCCAGGCTGCACAGTACGTCATTTAACCTTCCTCACTGCAATTTGTGCATTGGTAACAGTCAGCACTAGCTGCACACATCAGACTGCTTATTATCCCCAGCGTGATGCAAAGTGGGCCTCTTTCACCACAGACCAGAGCGGACTGACTGCTCATGTTGAGTCCGTGGATCACCAGCTGGCAGGTTGAAAACTTAACGCTGACGTAAGTAACCATGGTAGCTTTAGAATGTTCGTATCCCTGCTATCGGCAGAGCTCCAGGGGGCAAACAGTTTTCTGAACAGGTATGTGAATATTATCTGAACACAGGAGGGCTATGCGAGATGGGGAAGCAAAGTGTTTTGTCTGCAAGAAAACAAGCAGCAACTCTAAGGTTGATCTTAAAAGTTAGGGAAACTCTGTTGTAGTCCATGTCTGAAACTCTGGTGCAGCTTTTAATCTGAGAATGGGGGAAGACAGAGGTTTAGACAATATTTATGCCAGCGGATCTACAGCCCAACCTCCACCAGTGATCATGATCAGGGGTCTGCAACCTTTACTTTCATAACAACCATTTTGCCTCAGCTCACCTGGATTAGAGTTATTTTGGATCTGCAAAATTGTCTTTATTTTCACCACAAAGACTGCACTGTTTAATGTAAAGAACTGTACACAATTCTTTACATTAAAATCAAAATCTAATGAATATATTTCTATAATGAAAGTTTTTTTGAATTTATATAACTGTACATAAGCCATTGTTTTTTTCCCTCTAAATTTTCAATTAATTTGCTAAGATTAAAGAAATGCAAAAATTAAATAAAGATAATTAAAAAAAAAAGTGATAATCCTAAAACTTTTGAATTTTAAATATTTGCATAAAGGAAATCCCAAAAATTTTCAAGACTTTTTTTTTGGTTTCAAACTATTTTGGAATTAAAAAAAAAAATCAAACCAAGAAAATGGCACAAATTTCAACAATATCACATAATAATAAAAAAAATAAATAAATAAAAAAAATGGTATCGCTTTAGATTAATGTCCTGTAATAAGCATTAATAAGGCCTTTGTAAGTACTTATAAGATGCTTATTCACATTATTATTTGTTTATAAGACTATATAACTGCTTAATAAGTGTTTAATAAGGTCATTGTAAGGGTTAGGTTTAGGCATGGGGCCCTGAATGGTTAGGTTTAGGGGAAGGGCTGGGGTAGGGCTCATGAGAGACAAAAGCAGAAGACAAAAAACAAAGAGGGTTAGGGTTAGGGTTAGGGTTAGGTTCCATATACCTCATAGATTAAGTTGTCTTGTAGTAACTATTACAATGACCTTATTAAACACTTATTAAGTAGTTATACAGTCTTATAAACAAATAATGTTAATAAGCATCTTATAAGTACTTACAAAGGTTATATTAATGCTTATTACATGACCTTAATATAAAGCTTTACCAAAAAACTTTTCAGAAAATTAGAAATAAAGATGTAATGAGTTTGCAAAAAATGTCACAGCTTTTGAAAGAACACTTGAACTTGATAACATATATTGATTATATCACTGTAAACATAATTGATGTTGTTTGCTAATGTTTTGCCAGATATTAATCTTGTATATTAAGCTGGCACATTAAAATTTTAATAAATCCATCCGCACAGAATTCAAATCCATGACGTTTTTGGTTGGCTAGGCAATTTTTCACATTTTCAAATAATTATTCCCAAATATTTCAGTTTATACTCGTGTCACTGTCTTTGAACACACATCAAAGGTGTTATTTTTTAGTAGGACAACAACACATTCAGCAACACAGCTGCTCCCTCAAACTGTGCACAGGTTCACTCAGCATTCAATTCTATGGTAGTTAAGATAGACAAAATACCCCCTCTATTGCTGCTCAACCAATAATAGAGTTGCATGGTTCATAGTGGCTCTGTCAGGTTTGCCTTTAAGCATATGTTTATTAAACAGGTCCAGGCTTAGCAGCCTTCTTATAAAGTTGAATAAAAATGTAAAAAACACAATCGCCCCCTTAAGTTTTTGACAGTAAGTCAAGTGTCATATCTATATCCATATCTTAATCTATATTTATATATGACTTGAAATTGTTTTAGACCAAATTTTTGAACTCTGTTAACACACATGAGGCCAAAGTACAGAGATAAAAACTACATGTTAAATAGTATCCACATACTTTAAGTATAAGTTGCTAGGCACCGCCCTGTTGGCTATGGCTGCCTTTTGCAGCAGCTCTGTCTTCTTTGTCTGTTTCTTGTAATTTCTTCATCTCTTTTTTTTCATAATCTCTGTATTTGCAGTGGACCATTACTTTGTATGGCTCATTTGTTGGTCATGGACACCAAACTTTTTGTGGCTTCAGCGATATTTTTACTACTTTTCTCCTGTGTTTGTCTGGAGATCCTACATGTAACCATGGCTACATTGTTTACATGTGAACTCAGCTGTTATCAGCCTGTAGCATGTCAATGCTAATTGGTGTAAGGCCTGATGTCTTCCCACAAGGTGAGGGGAAGGAGGACGTAATGCTGGTTCTCAGGTGTGAGCTAAGAAGTGATGACATGGACCTGTCTTTCTATCCATCGTAATTGGGAACGTAAGATCTATCTCCAATAAGATGGACAAGCTAGCCATGCTAACCCAGCAACAGAGGGAATACCAGAGGGCAGAGTAGCATCATGTTATTCACAGACATGGTTAACGGAGCTAACATCAGACACCAGCGCCATGTTGGAAGAAGCTGAGTCCTGGACCCTGTGGCGGTGGAGACTGGCTGAACTGAAGAATGATGGATGAGCTGTCATCATCTATTTTCTTATAGACCTTTTTGTACTTTCTATACCCTTACTTACTTTCGTTTTCTTGATTGCTGCTGTGACTTCAATTTTGTTGTACTTGTTGCAATGACAAAGTTTTATTCTATTATTCTATTGTACTTGTTGATGGGCCAGAGGCTAATTTTTGGAGGTCACCACAGGGGCTGTGATCAGTAGACAAAGTCTCTTCTCTGCTGCTCTTAGATTAAACAAAGATCTAAAAATTTCTCTCCTCTTTGTTTTATTTATCCTAACTTTTCTTTCTGTGCTTTGGTTCAGACACCTTCATTAAAGAAACACAACACACTTAATGTGTGTTTGTGCACACATCAATATATTTTTATCCATATTATTGTTTATAAGTCTTTCCAGTCAAACCAAAGCCCATCACTGTGTGTATTTACAGATGAGTCATGTGATTAGAATGGAGATGGAGGAATTTTGACTCACAACACAACTCTGGGATTGACAGCTCAGACTGTATTGTGACTGCGGGGTCCTTGGGGTCTTCAGAAAAGGCCAAGTCTCCAACACACTGACGTGATTTCCATAGCCATTGGACCGCTCATAACATTTGAGACACATTTGGGACCTTTTTTTTATTATTATTTTTACTAACAAGCAGATGGAGAGTGAGAGGAAACGACAGATTCTCTGTGTGATTGCTCTGAGAACAGAGACAAACAGATCCTGAGAATGAAAAAAAAAGGTGCTGATCTGACCTTTTCCAGTCGAGCCCACATTTCTGACAGAGCATTGTCTCATAGACCAGAGGTTGCCGCTTGGTATAGATATTTGTGTTGAAAATATACTTGATAATATATATATGTTTTCCTTTTCCATTAAATTTTGTTTCAACTAAAAATCCCTAGACTCAGTGAACCTTTGTATGATGAGAATCATTCATTTCCACCAAGCTGTCTGGTATGAATGTGTACAGTTTGTCAGGGTTGGATTGGTTTAAACCTGATCCTGTTTTTGTTTGTCTTCCACAGTCTACCGTGCCCTTCTTAGTAGGCGGTTTGCAAGCTAAATGCTGATAGCTGGATCATCTAATAACAGTGTGATGGCATAGCAGTGCAACGCAGTGTGTCCCGCTAATAAATCCAATCCAAGGGAGAAGAAAACACACCGGTTTTGTTTGGACAGCAGTTTCACACTGTTTTGTGATGCCTTTTTCCAAACCAAAAGAAAGCTCTCTTCATGAAGTTGACTGGGGGTTTTAACGTGGCAGGGTTTTGTGTGGTCCTTTATTACTGCTGTCACATATTAAATGATGATTCTTTCAACCAATCAAATGACTGCAATGTTTCTAGCTCCACCTGATTTGGGGACCTGTCCCACTTTTCGGTTTTAGTCAAATGAAAATGCCATATTTATTTCTAACAGATGCATTTCAGCATCTGTAAGTTTTTCAGTAGGACTACGACACTATAACCTCATGAATCCCAAAATAGTATTTTTTTTTTTCTTCTCACAATTTCTGATTGTCTGCATTAAGTAATTGTCTGAGTTGAAAGTAGCATGCTGCATTGTATAAATATTTTTTTGGAGACATTTTTTGAATTTTTTCATTAAATGTCCTTTGCAGGGGACAGCAGGACCTTACACTGAAAAATGCTCTTTCTTCTGCATCTTTTCCATAGTCTTAAAGGAGGAACCACGATTTTTTGGCCATACATCCATTTTCTAAACCGCTTATCCTGTTCAGGGTTGCAGGTGGCTGGAGCCTATCCCAGCTGTCATTGGGCGAGAGGCAGGGTACACCCTGGACTGGTCGCCAGAAAATCACAGGGCTGACACGGAGACAGACAACCATTCACGCACACACTTACACCTACAGGCAATTTAGAGTGCTCAATCAACCTGGTGAGCATGTTTTGGGACTGTGGGAGGAAGTCGGAGTACCCAGAGAGAACCCACACATGCTTGGGGAGAACATGCAAACTCCGCAGAAAGGCCCACGGGTCAAGGTGGGAATTGCACTAGTGACCTTCTTGCTGTGAGGCTGCAGCGCACCGTTGCACCACCGTGCAGCCCTAACAGTTTTTTGTGATTTAAAAAAAAAAAGATTCATTCATTGAATAAACTCTAACAAATCAGATATCACTGGAAAACCCAGGATGTCCTCTACATAGCACAAAAAGTTTTATCCTCGCAGACTACTTCGTTTTTTAAGGGGCTGTGAGGAGTCTCTTAGTGATCTTGAAAAAGTCTGCCTTCAGGATATATTCCTGATTGTAATCCACACTTTAAAATGAGATTATCAGCACCACTATTACAAATTACAGGTTATTCCTAAATGCTACAGCTTAGCTTCCCAGCTGGGTCAAGCAGGACCAGATTTACAGATTTACAACACAACAGCGGGCTACAACGATTGCTTGATGTCACGTTTCAAGCTGTAGGGCTACGTAACTGTATGGATAAATACCTTACTTTGTTGGGTTGTATCCAGTAAAAAGTTGACTTGACCAAACCAAATTTGTTTCAATCTGATCACCATTTAATTCCAAAACAAACACACGCCTTGCTAGAAGTAATTTACAACAGTGTGTGTGATACTTTGGGCCAGAAGGTGGCGAGGCAGTCCAGTTAAAACAGATCCTCCTCACAGCATCTCAAAAAAAAACCTCTTTAAGTGACGTCCTCTACAGAGCATTAAAGGATTAAAGGATAAGTTCGGATAATACAGCTTTTACATTGTTTATAGGATGAAATAGAACGAAATAGTCACCCAGAAGGCTTTCCTGATCCAAGCAGTGCTTCAGGAGATATTTAGATCCAAAATTGTGCAGCGGGCGTCCGTATAATGGGATCCATCAGGGCATAGACAGCGCTGCTCCTAAAACTGTATTAATCGTCCAAAAACTTGTGTTTTTCACCAATATGTCATCATGGCCCGCTCCGGGTTAGTCCTCTGCAGCAGTCTGTGTCACTCCAGACAGCGCTGTGTGGCTCTACTGACCTCCGAACTGACAAAGACCTTGTTTATGCTTGCCCCTCAAAGAAAGGAGAAAGTGGAGTCAGCTCTCCAGAGAGTACTGCGCATGCTAGGAGGGGCACTCGCGAACAAAGTCTTCATCAGTTCAGAGGTCAATACAGCCACACAGCGCTGTCTGGAGTGACACAGACTGCAGCAGAGGACTAACCTGGAGTGGACCATGATGGAATATTGGTGAAAAACACAATTTTATGGACAATTAATGCAGTTTTAGGAGCGGTGCTGTCTATGCCCCGATGGATCCCATTATACAGACGTCCGCTGCACGATTTTGGATCTAAATATCTCCTGAAGCACTGCTTGGATCAGGAAAACCTTCTGGGTGAGTATTTTGTTCTACTTCATTCTATAAACAATGTAAAAGCTGTATAAACCAAACTTGTCCTTTAATGCATTGTTGGAAGATTGATTGATTGATCGACTTTACCTATCCAGAGCTTACCATCTAAGTACACACTGATACACTTTTACTCCATCATACGTCTGACTCACTCGGTCTCACCCCTTCTCTCATCAGCACAGAGGAAAACAGATTTGTTTTTTAAAGATCTACTCTCTGGCTTTCTTGAGACAGTGGATAAAGCAGGAAACAGGGTGAGAGTGGCGAAGAAAATGTGGAGTAGAGGCCAGTTGAAAACCCAGGCCACCCACTCAAGCCTCATGGGGTGAGTCCTAAACTGTCACATCTGCACCTAAACTGCAGGCATGCCTGCATCCTGACTGAACCCTCTACATGCTGGAAATCTGCATATTTTTGCACACTCCACTGCCATGCATAACCTTCACAAAGAGAGCTTCCACAGATTTCTGAGCAGGCTGGTTTCCTGAGGTTTGGTTCTGTTTGACCCGGCGGCAGGCAGGAGCTCTTAATGAGACTGTTTGTGTGAAGGAGACTAGTCTGGATGAAGCATTCTTTAAATTTGACATTTGTTTCAAGGCGTGTTTCAGGGATCAGACACAAGCACTGACAAAGGTTTGTGATTGAGATGAAGAGTTTTGGGCAGTTTGATCATTTCAGACAAATTGATTAAAGTTTGACTGTGAGCCATTTTGAATGTTTTCCACAGCAGATCCACAGAAGAGTCGCAGAAGGTCAGAGAAAGAGTTTGACATTTACACTGCAGGATACCCGCTTCTTCTCCCTCTTCATCTGTCTTACAGCTATACAGTCCCTATGAAACTGCTTCTCCTTTTTCTTGAAGATAATTATCTTTTAATTGCTGTTCTCTCCCTCCTTTTTTAACTCTGCTCTTTCTCTTCTTCTTTCACACTTTGTTAAATCTCTCTGTAACAAAAGGTCAGAGTGCAGGGAGTGCAATCCTGACTGAGAGAGTGCGTCTGAGTGTGTGAGTGAAATCGACGGCTCTGCTATTGCACGGCTCATGCTTTTTGTGCATTTCATTTGCCATGGCAACTGGTGGCCGAGTGGAACGCCATGCAGTGAGACAAAGCCCGAGGAAGACGAGGAAAGGAAGAGATAAGGAGGAAAAGAGAGGATGGTCAAAGACAGGAAATTTTGGTTGGTAGGGTGGAGGAGGATTTTTCAGGAACACAACTATGTAACTCTATGTGTGTGTGTTTGTGTGTGTGTGTGTGTGTGTGTGTGTGTGTGTGTGTGTGTGTGTGTGTGTGTGTGTGTGTGATTGTGCAAGTATCTCTCCCTCTGTGTCTGGGTCAAGCGTCCTCTCTCTCAGCGTGCGGTCTTGATGCCGCGCCCCACTCCCTACCCATAATCCTTTTCTCCCCAGGCGCTTCACTCTCCCACAACTCGCCCCCACGCTGAGATGAAGTTATCACACTACGCACACTTGCTTGTCTAGCCCTGTGTGTGTGTGTGTGTGTGTGTGTGTGTGTGTGTGTGTCTATGTGTTTTGGTTTGTATTTCCCCCCAAGACGTGAGCCATTATTACTCCCTCGCCTCTCTGCGTGCAGAGGTTCTGTAGTCTGACACGCCTGTTTACTGCATAATAAGGTAAGGCTGCTACAAACACTTCTCTATTCATGGAGACTAATAGGAAAGGAGAACCCGTGAATACTCTTTCTCTCTGCTTCTCTCATTCTCTAACTTATTTTGTTGAAGATACACAAACACACCAACACATATTCCTGAAGTGTCAGCATGAATTACACCCGTCATAAACCATCCAAAGAGGAACCTGTCTTTTGTCGGTCTAGGTGAACCTTACAGCTGAACTTCACCACATATGTCTGCAGTCTAACTCTGTTCTGCTACGTGTTGACTGCATTTGTCAAAGCTGCATGACTGAGTGCTTCCCTCTCCATTGATCAGTCTCTCTTCAAACCTGTTGTCTCCTGGTCTGGCTCCACTCATTACGTCCGTTTGTCATCATAATCAAGACACGGTTTGTTTTATTTTGAAAGTCACTGGGTGCTTTTAGGTAGCTCCTGGTCATGACTTCCTGTCCCACTCTCTTCCCTACGCAGAATTTATGTGTCACAGCTCCACGTCTGGCAAAAATAGGATGGCTGCCTATTACCTGCAACATGATGGAGCAGCCATGCAGACGGACTGCAACAGAACGGATCCAGTGTGAGTTGACAAACTGACTTGATTGGAAACCTATCTGATCTGTTGCCATGGCAAAGCGTAGACAGACTGCAGACGCACCTGGTGTATTTCAGCAGCTACACCCTGAGATAACCTGCAGTTTGTATTGTTCAGCTCTCAGGTACAGTCTGAATAACTTTGAACAAAAACACCAAGACATTTTCAGAGGGGCTTTAGCTTTGAACACAAACTGGTGAAAATTCCACAAAATCTCTATCCTGAATTTTCCAGGTTGCCTCTTAATGAAAATTGGAGTAATTTAAGCTGGGATGACAACATTGATATCGTGAATAAAATATCAGGAAAGGAAGTTGAGGACAGTGAAGATGTCCACACATCTGTCCGTTAACACACAGCAATGATATAAAACTGACAAAACACAGGCCTCTGTTTGCTTCACCCTCCATCATGTTGAAACATTACATGCTGACTTTCACTTGGACTCTGGAGCATCTTTTCTCCAACCCACAGGGAAAACTTTACACTGTGAGGCACGTGTGAGCAAACAGCCCGGGAAAGTTTCAGGCAATCAATCAATCAGGAGTATAATGTGACAGAGTTCCTTGATCTAAAAACCATGATCATCCCAGCAGAATGGACAGATTTTTAGGATTTGCTTTTAAACTCCACTGTGACGCAATGGAAAAAAAAAAAACTCTTATCACATTTTCCAGATTTGACCTTTTTATAACCAAGCCCAGGTTCTGCAGTCTTTACATGTCTGTATCCCAAATATTTCTGAATTCCCCCTGCTTTGAATGTCAGGGTTCAAACAGAAGTAGATTAGCTGATCCTTCATAGCAAAGAGATTCAGATTAGTCTTTTTTTTTTTTTTTTTTTTTTTCACACCAGGACCATCGGACTGGCATTAATTTTAAATGTTAGACTAATGAGAAGTAGAGTTTAAAACCGATCAAAGGTGACAAGCTAAGACTAAGGTTGGCCAAACAGACCCAGGACTCTGTATGAGTTGTGTCCTTCAGAGGTCTACCACCAAGTGGGAAAGTAAGTGAGACAGGGAGGAAAGTGGGGGCAATCAAACACACCTAAGGAAACAAAGATAAGAATAGACTTTGTGTGAGAAACTCTTTGGAGATTTGCTGTGAATGCCAAATGTCACCTCTACATCTCCAAAGCTCTGGTTTGCCCTACTTTGGTTTGAGATGCTAAACAACAGCGCTTGGAAACTACATCAGGCTCATTTTAATGTGAAAAACAGCACATCCTCCTTCCCAGACCAGGTCACAAAGTGGGTCTTCAACAGCTATGAGAATCAGAGTGAGTTTCCACAGATTAACTCAGCTGTTGTTCAATTCAAACTTTGCTTGTTGGTTTGGAAGAGGAGAGAAAACCCCTTAAGAGGAGGAGAGATAACTTCAGAGCCCTGTTGAAGGTCAGAATGTCTGTCTCCATCTTTTTAATTCTCTTTGGTGGATCACAAGACACAAGTTAGTTGTTTTTAAGACATTTTTCTAGTTTTAAGCAAACTTTCAAGCAAATTTCTCTCATTTCATTGGCAGTTTTTTTTTTTTTTTTTTTTTTACTGTGTTACAAACAAATCAACAATTTCTACTTAAAATGAGACAGAAACACTTATCACAATTAAAATAAATAATAAAAAAAAAATACCAGATCATTTTACAATATCAACAATATTTAAATGCCCCTGACTTGTCTGTTAATAACAGCAGCCACAACAATAACACCCATCAAAATGACACTTCAGCTTTTTAAATGTTTGGGATATCCATGGTTACCACCAGTTACAGTCCTCCTTCCTTCTTCTGGATTCAGCAAACTGAACCTTGTGGGGTGAGATTTTAATCACGTTGTGCGGAATTCCAGTCGAAAAGGTAAGAAGCAAACATACTTTATCCAAAGTTCAGAGATATGGCTTTGATTTTGTGAAAAAGAGTAGCAGACACACAGCTAGTGTGCAGGTTAACCAGTCTGAAGCTCCACATATAGAAAACGTATCATAATCAGCATCATCATCTTTGGCATCGGACACATCAGGTTCAGGTTTGTCTGTTTTTACACTCGCCACTTACAGTGGGCCTGAGACTGACGCAGACCCAGTGAGTGCTGCTGCTCGCACCTCAGTCAGTTTCCCGCTGGGGTCTGACTACAGCTTCTTATTAGAGCTGCCACACTTTTGTGTGTGTGTGTGTGTGTGTGTTTTATATACAGTGATCTCAGGCTATTTCTTTTAGCCTGAGAGAGTTAATTACATTAAAGATATTAAAAGAAATAGATGAATTAATTAATGGCTTACAAACGTATGTATTAATTAATAAACATCTTAAACTCAAGTGGAGTTTGGTTTGTCACGCACACACACACACACACACACATTCACACACACACACACACACACACACACACACACACACACACACACACACACACACACACACACACACACACACACACAAGGCAGTTCTTTCCTTTCAGGTATGGATTTACTGGCTCTCTTTAACAACTTATCAGGCTGCTTAACAACACAGCTTCATTTCTCTCTGTTGCTTTGGTTTTGAGCTCCAGCACAAAGGAGTTCCTCTTTATTACAGTACACTGCAGTAAACAATTGTTGACGATTGTTTTCAGCCACACATAAATTTTGGGTGGCCCAGATATGAATTTTTTACATCAATTTTTCAAGGTGTACAGTGGCTGGTAGGTGTCAGACAATTTGCCAGAATGCAAAAGAAGCATAACAACACAAGTACAACCACAACAGAAGTTGAGAGGTCAGTTACCACAATGGTCACAGAGAAGTTATAAAAGTGAGAAAATAACTCCAGCTATGATTAATATAGCTCTTATGCTTACATTATGACTGAGGGGGTTTGTTGCAGCATACATTAAGTGAGAAGGAGCAGTAAAGTGAAATACAGTACAAAGTATGATACACTGAGCTGACTTTAACAATAATACAGTAAAATGAAATAAAGTGTAATAAACTGGAGCAGACTATATAAAACAACATTTTATCAATAGCATCACTAAAAATATATATCTAAAAAAGGCCCTTGTGGTTTCACATATCAACTCCTGCAGCTCTCTTCTAGCAGGTATCCCTGTGTGTGTATTTAAACCTCTGCAGATTACCCAGAATGCAGCAGCACGTCTGGTCTTTAACCACTCCAATACAGCACATGTCACCCCGCTGTTAGAACGCAGTCACACTGGCAAACCGTACCGTGCTTAAGCACGCTTCAACCCTAAAGCCCAGTTCGTTTGGCCAGTGTGACCGCAAGTGTGCTGTGCTCAAACACGATTCACTGCTCTGCTCTGGCTCCAAAGAGGAGGGCTTCTGCACGGTTCACCTCATGCATGAGCACAAGCACGCAAACATGAGGTATGATCCATGATGTATGATCGCTGTGACTGCTCCCCTCGACAATCATTTGAAACAGTAGTGGGGTGTTAGAGGGCTGTGTTGGACAAAAACAGCTTAACATAAAACCAAAAAGTGTCTGAAGTTGTAGCAGTGCTCTCTGTGTCTCATTGTGCTCTCTGATGATATCACGCTTCATGTAAACAGATGCTTCAACACAGCCGTGTGAGTGTGATACCTGCTAATGGTTCATATCCGAGTAGTGTCACCCCTGGCCGTACTCTCCAGTGGGGGAACAGCGCTGGTGGTCAGTCTTCACTGGCTTCCAGTAGCAGCTCCAATCAAATTCAAAGCTCTTCTTCTGGCTTACAAAACATTGACAAGAACAGCTCCTGCTTACCTGGAGTCCCTCATCCAGGTGTACACTCCTTCTGCCCCCTACGCTCTGCTTCTGAAAGACACCTGGTGCTCCCAGCCCAGCATGGCTCTAAATCTCTAGCCAGAGTCTTCTACTCCCAAATGGTAAATGAGTTACCTAACTCTATACAATCCACAGAGTCCCTTTCTACCTTAAGAGATTTTCAAAGACTCATCTGTTCAGGTAACACTTAAGCCCTTAATCTGAGCCTGACCGTGGGGATAATGGTGGGGGTAGAATGAGTCCGAAGGTCTCAGATCCAGCTCGTGGTCAATATTCAGCACTGATTACTGAATGTTGTTAAAGGTTGAGCTATATTGTAGCAATGGTTGTGGTTAGTTTTGCCTACATGCGGGAAAAACAAATCTTGCACCTAATGGCAGCACTTTCAGCCAAATAACTTGTAGCACTTTGTCAAACTAACTAAGGTTATCCCTTCTGTCAAAATCTTTCTGGTGTCTGCTAAATCAGTGCTTCTCAAATTGTGGTCTGCAGACCACTAGTGGTCTGCCAGTGCTACCTAGTCCGCAACAACCATGAGGAAATTGTGTTTTGTTTTGTTTTTTTTGTTTGTTTTTTTTTGTTTTTTTTAATGGAACGTTGGAGAAAAATGTGGGGGTGGAGGGTGCGAGTTGTTCGGCTGCTACACAAATTGATAAAATCTACAAAAATTGGTTCATAAAAAGTGATGGGTAATTTAATTTAATCAAAGTATTTGTAAGTATTTAAATACTGGAGATTTTCAGTATTATGGAATAATATATCAGTAATGTAGTTATACTTAGATATTCAGGTCCATTTTCTCCCTCTTTAAAAACAAAACAAAAACAAAACAAACAAACAAACAAACAAAAAACACCCACCAAACTATGAGGGACGAAGTGCACTTTTTCACTCTAGTCACTGTTATTGTGAAAAATACTTGTGGCTGTACTTCTGTTGTGTTGTTGTATTTGCGAATCATCTGACACTTACCAGCCACTGTATTTTTGCCAGTGGTGAACCGTGGTCCCAGCCACTGGGCCTTCATTAGGACCATGGGACCACACGTGGCAATAAACAATCAAACAAAGAAATAAAAACAATAGCCAGAATCATGTGACATGGAAGTTCAGTTTGTTGATAGTTTTGATTACAAATTTATCATGTGCCTGAACACTGCAATACCAAACACAACTTTAAACAATTAAAAAATTAAGATATTAAATTGAAAAAAATCAACTTAAAATCAATCACTATGCTCACAATGGGCCTCATTCACAGTGCGTACGCACAAATTTGTTCTTAAATCATGCGTACCTTTAGTGATATACTCTCCCAGTGTCTCCTCCTCCTCCTTCATCCTCCTTACAATAATGTACTCCATCTTTTTAGATCACGTTATCGCCCTGACTAGACCAGGTTGGAGCTGGCAAGCTTTCAGCGCAATTTCAAACTTTTCTTGAAAAGACAGCCTGGAAAACGGAGTTTCAAGTAATCCAGTAACCACACAGTCTTCTCTGTTACTTTCCACCATTTCTCTTCACGTTCTGCCTACTAGATCTTCTTTTTTGTCCTCACTCACTCACAGCTACAGTTAGGCGCTTATCCATTAAGTATTAGCGAATCCTCAGAAGATGACAGGAAATGATCCCGCCCACAACTTAACAAAATATGATTGGCTAAGACAGCCGTCATTGTCAAATTGTCCAAATTCGCTTGAGTTACACAGGCATTCGTTGCAGTTACTGAAGGCCCTGCCTGTGGTGTCGCTGATTTACCCAGATACCATCAAAAGGAAAATTGTGATTGGTCCATTTTCCATTTAGTTATATTAACCCACTGTTTGCCAGAACAAGTTTATAAAAATAATATAAAACTCATTGCTATGATTTCAGTGAGAAAAATAAATAAATAAAAACAAAATAAAACAAAATAAAGCAAAATAAAATAATTATTGAGGAGTACAAAAATTCCTTTCAATATATTTTATTAGGCCTTCACTGAATACCTGCAAGGCCCAGAGGGTTCCCCTCTGATTTTTGCACTTATTTCTATACCCACATATTCTCCAACAGATTGATCAATGAAGGCCCAGGGCAACAACTCACTTTCCAACCAGAAACCAGAGGGAACAATCAACCAACATCTAGTAAACACATCGTCACATCGTCAGCCTTCTGTTGGACACACACACACACACACACACACACACACACACACACACACACACACACACACACACACACACACACACACACACACACACACACACACACATACACACAGGTTGTTTTGTAATTGTTTTACACTCGAATGATTATTTTCTTACCCTGTTCTATTTTGAAGCGTCCTGCTGATTCAAAGAACATTTTATCCCAGAGCCAGCATGTTCTCCCTCTGTAATGTTTAAGGCTAGCTTTAACATGTTTTTTTTTACCCTTTCACTCAAACCTCCAACATAAATGCGTGGTGTAAGAGAAGCTGTGCCTGTGGGGCCCACATTTGGTGCTGTTTGAACAGGAAAGGAAAGGCATTGAGCTGAGAATAAAGAAACACAGGCAGGTCAGGGGAGAGGGCACACAGAGAGCTCCTCACACCTGAGAGTCTCTGATATAACAAAGTCTTCAGAGGTTTGGAGAACAGGTGCCAAATGTCAGCAGCTCCATCTCCACAGAGTTGGCCTAGTTTGTTCTGAGATGCAGCTGTATGCTCTGTCGTGGAGATGGCAAATAAGCACCACAGAGGGTTCTGAAACACACACACAGGTATACACTCACAGAAATAAATATTCATTCTCTAACACAAGTGGTGCACACAGTGACAGAAACGAGTGCACACAATCTTTCGAGGACACGCAAGGAAAAGCGGAACTGAATCCAACTCTGTCTTATGTTGAGCATGCACACGCATCCACACACACTCACACGCAGAATGCACAGTATGATGCTGTACCCAGGGTGAATAGAGAAAAATAGGACAGCGTGGATCCTCACCACCCCGGTTGTTGGTGGGGATGACTGTCAAAACTTGTATTCTCTCTCCTGCTTTGTGCCTCTCTCCTTCTCTCTCTTCTTCCTCAATCCAGACTCTGAACAAGGTTTTGGAAACTACCATCTTTTTCAAGGACACTTTTAAAGAAACATTAGTTTTCCTCATTTGATGGCTCAAGTGTTCCATACTTTGTTGTTAAATCAAAGTAGCTCAGTACCTTTTTTGATGGAATGTTTGTTTCTTGCAAGAAAAACTTAGCCTTGTCTAGCTTGTCTAATTGACATATATCTATGTGCCCATGCCATACCCTATTAAGCTCAATGTGTACAAATGATAATCATACCATTAACTTGATAATATTTGCTCTCTACTCTCACTGACTTGCACAATAGAGATCATCTGTGGTAACTGGAGCCTGAATAAGTGACTGGTGCTGACTGTGCTCTTACAGCAGATGTATCATTGCCTTTCACCTTAAAACAAGATGTTATGATGTCAAAAACAAGATTTTTATGCATGTTGATTTTTCTGGATACCTCAATTTGGGCAGAAATGGTCAAAGAACTGCTTTTTCCACCGAGGCAGCTGTGTAAAATGCTGCATAGCATCTCCGCAACCTTGTGACTCATTCTGTAGTAATGCCATCGATCTGCTTGCTAATCTTAGTAGCCCTGGAAGCAACCTTTGTGCCTGATTCCTATGCACTGTGAGGAGATAGTCAGGTCTGGTTATCTAGTGTGTATATGAAGGAAAGAAGCATAGGCAGTAGCAAAGTTTTCCAGATAAGCTACATAAACACACACCCAACATTGTCCACTCTGATTTTAAACATTGCGGCAGATTTAGCAATAAAATATTATAAATCTAAAACATACTATAAAGTCAAACACCACACATCCAGCAGCTCTGCAGAGGGAAAGTCTTCCTCTCACCTCAACACAGCGCAAATTATTTAAAAGACTACATTCTTCAAACATCCCCAAAAAGCAGGGCTCTGCTGTTCAATGTTTTAGTAAAATAAAAGACGGATCTGCTGCATATTTTAGGTTCTTAAAGTCATTTTTTATCAACACATTAAATTAATCTGCCTCTTCTATTTTGGCATTTGAAACACACATATATATATATATATATATATATATATATATATATATATATATATATATATATATATATATATATATATATATATATATATATATATATATATATATATATATATAAGCTCTTTCATTTTTGATAACTTAGTCATTTATGTTTCAATATTTATGGATGTACTTAAAAGTTAATTTGGGAACATCTGTAGGCACCAAAATAAATCAGAACCAGAATTAGAATTTGATTTTTAAAGCCAAGTACATTGACACATCCAAGGAATATGACTTGATGTTTTGGTGCTAAACATTTAAGCATTAGAAGTAATAGCGTATATATATATATATATATATATATATATATATATATATATATATATATATACATATAATGTTTCAAATGCCAAAATAGAAAAATAAAGAAAAAAGTCATAAAAAAAATGAAGAGAATAAAAAAATATATTTATATTCAAAGGTGCAATGTTGAGCCGTGCAATTTAATGCCTAGTGGGTGCTTGCTTTTAGTGTCTGTGGTTTTTATGCTTCAACAGTGAGTATACAATGGTGATTTGTCTCGCACTTTTTTAACCTATAAAAAAATCACCTTTAAGTTAGCAATCAGTAATAATTCATTATTCTTTATTTTCAGTGCATGCTATCAAACATTCCTGTCTACTTTTCTGTTCATCCTGTGCCGTCATGCTGAAGACCAAATCCTGGAGTCTATGTTGCTCTGTCATCTCTCATTTTATTATTTTTACCTTTTAGAGTGACATGTTCAGGTCCGATTTAAAAGCACTGCCTCCTCCATAAACTCAAAAAATAGGTGAATAAAGTTTAACTTTGAAATTCACTTCCACACTCTTTGCTTTCCCCCATTTTCCTGAATGAATGAATGCACTCTGTTTTGGCAGCTGTGTGAAACCAGACGTGTAATCTCTCACCATCAGCCAAAGCTGACCTGTGAGACTCATGATGTCAGACCAGTGTCAGCGTTTTAACCCACTGTTCCCTGCTCTGTCCTGTTACCCAGCATGCCTTTCTCTCACTCTGTGACATCCCACCTTAAACCAAACATGGCTCAGACCAACACCAAAAAGGATCCATTCAGTTTAATCCCTTCATGTTTTTACATACCATATGTGGCTTTGTTTAAACCCTGCATTATGATTGGCTGATGAATCCATACTATCATGAAGCTGATTGGCTGAGCGGCTCTTCAGGCAGCCTTTTAACTGGTTCTTCTCCTCATGTGGCTCCAAGCAGGTCATGTGTTCATGTATGAGCTCCCAAAAGGAAAACCATGTCGAAATATTCTCATTCCAAGAGTGCGAGCTTTTCCATGGCAACACCTCACAGCCAATGAGCACACAGACGCCCAATGAGGTTACAGTCATGCCTAGTGATGTCACTTCCTGTTACGAGCAAAGGGCTTTGGAGGCTCAGCCATCACAGCATCATCTCCAAAATGGACAAGTGGTGCAGAGAATAGTTGTGTAAGTCATGTTTGAACATGAGACCAAATGACCTGCAGTGATGCCTTCAGGGCCCAGACGACTGACGATACCGGTCAGAGCTGCAGATTACTCTGATGGTTTCTTTTTCCACCTCTGTTGGCCTTAAAGTGTGTATTTGCTGCTTGTTTGAGTGTGTTTTTTCCTCGAACACAGTTGATAGAAGAGCCAACACATCATCCGTGGGTAAAAATAAGATACAAACAAAGAAAAAAACGTGATCTTACCTTTTTCAGCGATCGTGAGGACTCAGGCGCTCTCTCTGTTGGAGGATCCTCTTGAATCAAAATTTGAAAGCATGTATTCAGCTGTCTTCAAATCCAAACTGCAGGAAAAGAGAACAGAAAGACAGAGATTACTTCAAATTACAGCTTTACAATCAAAGTAGGACAAACATGTCCACCTGAAGCATTAGACGCGTGGAGACAGGGTGTATTCATCAGATAATGTTTTGTACACTGCTCTTCAGCTGATGAATCAGATTCTCGAAATGAAACTTAACTGGATTGGACATCATTAGATGGGTCTGCTCTGAAATTAATTTCTTTGTATGTGGGGACTGAAGATGATCTGGAGGGTGCAGCTTTGCATCCACAGGTTCTGAAAGGACGAGTGAGTGAACAAAGCGCGGACGAGGTGAGTCTGAGGATAGGTACGCTGTGAGCGCTCCTCCACTGTACCGTCTGTCAGAGGGCTTTGTTGAGCGCATTGTGCCGCAGCCTTCATGTTTTCAAGCCTTTTCAAAATGAATGGTCATGGGAAACTCAGTGGGCAGCACACAGGCTCCACAGGGAAACCCAGCTCTGCTGGACCCCCCGAGGACCACCACTGTCCCTCTGTCTGAATCTGTTCCATGGCAGAGTCTTGTCTAAGGCAGCGGGTTCATAACACCACCCCCCTCGCAGAAGGAAAGGTAGGGAGAAGGTGGCTGGGAGTTTGTAGTTAGCACGTCTACCATCCAAACTGATGTCTGTTTCTACAGCTGAACATGTCTCCACCCTGCACGGCTCCTCCACCTGTTCACAGGAGACAAGCTGCAGTAATGAGCAAATCTGAAATTTTTTCAAGGCCATCAATTCTGGGTCATAGAGACAGGGCTCCTGCAGAAACAGTCTTTCCCTGAACATTTATTTACCTGTTTATTTATTTATAATGATAATAATCGTATAAGTTTATGATTAAAAAAATTGCTGTTGCTTCTTTCTTATTCACACTGAAATGTTTATAGATTTAAAAGAACAAACAAAACAACAAAAAATATGCAAAAAAAGATCTGCTTGAAATAATCCTAGATATTATATAGTCAGAAAAAAATATTTGATTCAAATATAATAATAATAATAATAATAATAATAATAATAATAATAATAATAATAATAATAATAATAATAATAATAATAATAAAGAAAAACAAACATATGTCTAGTTCAAGAACTTAGAGTTTGCGCTATTTGCTAAATGGCAGCACTCTTACAGACCCCTCAGGTCTCTTTTTGGGGATAATCTGAACAAATAAACTTAGATTCTCACCAGACTTGAAAATATGTGTTACTATTTTGCACAGAATCCAAAACAAAGCAAGAATTGTTATTTTTCTATTTTATTTTTAAGTACAAATATCCCAAAGGACTCATTAACCAGGCAGACCCAACAAGTTTCAGTAGTAACAGGAAATGTATCTTTAATCGACAAATAATTTGGCATTATATCAAACCATAAAAAATAAAAACAAAGACATAATAATAATAATAATAATAATAATAATAATAATAATAATAATAATAATAATAATAATAATAATAATAATAATAATAATAATACTTAGGACTGTGCTTTGTAGTGCTTCTGTTGGAAAAACAACTACAAGAACAACAACAACAAACAACAAATCTTACTGACTGAAAACAAGGAGTAATCTGCGATTTATTGTATTTAAAAAGATATTTTTCTGCAAATTAGTTTTTAAAATTGTTACTATTTGTAGAAACACGGCTATATGTCATTAAAAAAAGAAAATAAATCGTAGTTTCCTGTTTATAAAATAAATCAAGGAGGATTCTGATGGAGGTGTGTTACCATCCAGCTGATGAAGTGAGGACTTTTTGAAGGAAAGATTAATGAAATTTATTTTGGAAATGTGGATTAATGTGTTCAGTGAGAACACAGTGATCAGGAGCCAGTGTAGTGGCTGCTGTGTTGACAGCTTTAATTAAGTCTGAATGTGAAACGTCTGAGTCTTTTGCGGAGCCGTGAAGATGTTCTGATCAGAGTCGTGTCAAATGAAAGAGCCCACAGACTTGTTACGCTCTTTTCAGCGCTTCAGCTCTGTCCTTTCTCCCCCTTCCTCTGTCAGGGTAATCTATTCACCTCAGGAGTTCCACAGTTTGACCCGTACACAGCCAGCCAGTGTCTCTCTGACAAATCTAATTTACTGCCAGAGCCTTTCTGCAGTCAGCCATTTTGTGTCAGAGAGGCAGACCCTCGTTGTTCTGGTCGGGTATTATTCCACGGCCTCCACTCACTCTGCGGGGGGCTCATTGTGTCCCAGTCACTGGATGAAGTTTGAGGCATTGACCCCGTATGGCCCCTAAATGTCCCTCTGTCCAACCCTATTCCATGCCATCCTGTCTCCCACCAGGCCGCCATTTTGCATCAAACGGAGGAGAAGCAGCCGGCGCCTGCTGCGGCTTTGTCATTGCTCTGGTACTTTTCTTATTCTGCTGCTTTGCAGAGCCATTCACAGCAGAGCGCTACTGTGTGCTCACCTGTGGACCTGGAATTGGATAATACCTCTCTGCATGCAGCTGTGAGAGAATTCTGAACTGGAATGTCAATTATTGGTTAAAGCACTTGGCTTTGGACTGTTTTAAGCTCCACATATCACTATAGAGGGCTTGTTTGATCAATTTGGGAAACATAAAGGATGTCTGCTGTTTTTCTTGGGCATGAGGCGACAAAAATCAGCAGGTTGGTAAGTCCCCGCTGACAATATGGAAGGAAAGTGGTATTGATCAGTTGCGTCATTAGTTTAACACAAACACATTTAAATCCTTTGCAGAGTTAAGATCAGAACATTAGATTCCCAAACAGGACCTTTATAAACACTTACAAATTCACCACTTTGTTAAAACCCTGAAAGGGGGGCACAATCTCTGTGATCTACAATGCTTTATTAGTCCATCATAGCTTTTCCCTGACACTGATATGTGATTTCACTGAGGATCAGTGGGATGCCAGAATGTCTTAATTTCACTGTCTTTTAACAAAATAATTGAACAGAATTTTAGGTATATGCACAGGATCAAGAGCACACACTTCTGGAGGGACATGCCCTGACGGTCAAGGTCATGGAAACCTCCCTAGACTGTACACCCATATTCTTTCTTTTTGGTACTGAACTGAACAAGACCCTGGATCCCACATGAACAAAGAGGATTGCTATGATATCCTAAACAGAGAAGTGTGTCCTGCTTAACTGGAACCAGCACAGACCCCCTACATAACACCTGTTCAAACAAACATTGAAAAAAAACCTTATGTCTGGAACAACGCATATATGCTGACAAACAAAGGAGATGCTTTTCCCAAGAATATGGCAACTGTTTATGGACCTCTGACATCTACCTCGTGTGTCTGGACATGACTGAACTGTGAGTGTGAAGGATAAGGAACAAAAAAAGAAAGAAAGAAATTTACTGTGATCTTGGCTTATATTAACCTCCTTTATATATATATATATGTATGTATATATATATATATATATATATATATATATATATATATATATATATATATATATATATATATATATAAAGGAGGTTACACATATAAAATAAGTGGTGTCAATAATATTACATGATCTTACAGAAAATGTATGGAAGTGTTTACTGGTAGGTAAAGGTTAATAAATAAATACATAAATAACAGATGATAATAATAATAATAAGTAACTAGCTCATGAGTTGATAAAATAGTATGGATATTTAGGTTAAATACACAAGTTCATAAATCCATTATTTTATTTAGTACAACATAGTATCCTACAAACTAACTCAACCGTCATCCTCTTGATTGACAGTAATATGGGACCAGAAGGATTCCCAAATTGATGCTGTAGTACCATCCCTGTTGTTTACCTTATAAAGCAAGCATTCATACAAAGCTGTCTTTATCATCAAATTTACCCATTCTTTAAACTGTGGGGTTCCGGTGTCTTTCCAGTGTTTAAGAATAGTCCTAGCAGCCACCGAGACCCCGACCATTATAACAGAAAATGTATCTTTTGATAGATCACTTATCTGACCTTTATCACCCGGTAAACACAACTTTGGACAGAGTGCTACAGTTCTTTCTAACCAGTCACTTAAACATTGTATAACAACTGTCCAGAAGTGTTGGATAACTGGCATTCCCACAGACAATGAATCAAAGTACCGTTATCATTCTGACATTTCCAACACAGTTGGTATGTATATATTTTTAAATTTAGTTAATCTTGGCCTTGTTCTTGTCCTGTATGTATACAAATACAAAATGTCAAAAATAAAATGAAGAGATAATTAAAAAAAAAAAATAATCAGCAGATTGAACCCTAATAACACCAGTCTGACATGGACTTTAAACTGCACTGCATGCTCCCTGCATAGCATTATCTTGGCGCTTAAGCACACCGTCACTGCAGAGCCTGCTGATGCTTCAGTTGTCCTGTTGTCTTCCTGTGCTGCGTCACGTTGACCACAAGTGCACGGGAGCCTGAAAACAATACCCGATTTCAAAAATTGAAGGTCTGGTTAAAGAAATCATTGCATTTTTTTGCACCTCTTAAAATTGTGCAACTGAAGCAAAAACACCTCGTCTAATCTACAGTGGACTTGCAAAGGCCTGGATGCAGCAGGAGCTGCTCTGTAAGGAGAGCAGTGCCTCTGCATCCAGGTGATGTTTGCTTCACCTCCAGTATGTCACAATGTCTTTATTTGGGGGGAATTTGACCCAAATCAATGCAAAGAGCCTCGTCATAAAAATTCACAAATACTGCTGACAGCCAGTGTGACAACTCTTCTGTAAACTCTTTAGATATTGTATTTTTTTTTAACAATTCTAATAATATTAATTCTTATTGTCTTTGCTTTAAGAGAGTCTGTGGCTGCCTGTGGCTAAGCCTGCACACACTCAGGGCCGTGCAGTTAAGCTCAATAGAGTGTTTGTATGCTTTCTTAATCTGGATGATCTGGCCTCATGCTAGCTCACTCTAGGAAGTTGACTGAGATTGAAATCGACTCCACAATAAAACCGTTTCCAGAAATGTCTGAGGATTGGGCTCAGAAGGGATGAGAGAGCGCTCCGAGTGCAGAAATCACAACATATTTTTCACCTTGTTCTGTAGCATTTACCCTCAGATCAGGCAGCATGGTGTGCAGATCTTGGTGCTAGAAGCAGCTGTGTTATATCCCTCCTGGATCTGTGATTTCTGGGTTAGCTGAGGGGATGGCGGGGATCGGCCACCAAACTGCAAACCACAAACTGTGATAGGAAGCAACATGACGCTGAGACCCAATGTTCTGGTAAAAGAAGCTCTAACTGTCGGTAGCCTCTATCACCAGCTTTTATGGCACTACAGCTCCAGAGGGCGGGGATCTGAAGCAACCTCACTTTTTCTCCTGAAGTGTTAAAGACATTACTAGTCAAACCCAGATCACACAGTTTGAAGACACACCCCTGGGACGATGCATGGTCTGGAGGAAACAAACGTATCATGTCAGGTAAGGTCACGCTGTTGTCCATCTATGAAGGGATGCCACATGAACAAAGTCAATAATAAGCACCAAGGAAGAAAGGATGGATGAAGGGGAGGAAAGAAATGAGCAATGCAAAGATACATGGAGAAATGGGTGAGCTAAGGTGAGGAGATTCCATCCGCTAACGGTGAAGAGAACGGTGGAGAAAATGTGTTTGTGTGTGTGTGTGTGTGTACTCTCAGTGTGTTTAGTGTCTGTGATTCTGAGACCGCCTGCGAGTTTAAGGCAGGGCCAGGGGTGGTGTGTTGTAGGCGGCTGTTGTGTTGTGAGCGTGTACACACAAACACACACACACACACACACACACACACACACACACACACACACACACACACACACACACACACACACACACACACACACACACACACACAGACCCCCTGCCAGTACAAAAGGGGCTGAAGCAGCCTCTGTGCTGGTTGATAAGCAATAGCAACACTGCTCCCAACAGGGAAGTTGTGTTTCCAAAAGAAAAACACACTCCTAATTTGTGCGTGCTCTGCCTGGACTCAGAGTCTGTTAGCAGCAGGGAGGCACAAATACCTCGAGACTGGACTCACACTGACACACACACAGAGCCTAAACTGTACTTTTATTAACAACAATAAAAACAGTGTGCTCCTGTGGCTCCTGTACAACAAATATTTGCTTCCTTCAATGTGTCTGATGTGCCTAACGGATTTCACTTTTCATTAGTGACAGAGTGAAGACGTCTGTTCCACCAGGATCTACCTGGACTCACGGATCAGGAGGAACACATGAACATAAAAGTAGCTACAGCCCAAACTGGACATAAACACAACCATATGAGACAACTGATCCTGATTGGTCGATGCTCAATAGCCAGTCTGTTATTTTGTGTTGTCACACCAATCCACCAAAACCTGTCTGGTAAATTTCACACCTGGCTGCAAACAGTTAAAAAAATGGGACACAACAGTAAAGAAAATTAACAAATTTGACAAATAGAGATGACGTCACACCTTGATAGAGGCTTCACACAGGAAGCAGGTTTCAGCGCCTATCAATGTCTTTACTGTCATGTGCACACTGACAGAAGCCTCAGGACATCATCTGCCTATGTATACCTAGAACTGCATCAGTTGTTTTTACTTTATGCTGCTCGAGTGGCAGCTTGTTGCAGCTGGTTATCTTCAGTTTCTGAGCCTGTCATTACTTTTTTATGGCTCATTTGTCGCCCACTGACACCAAACTGGTTGTGTTTGCAGTGGTGTTTTTGCTTTCTTTGCTTTTGTGTGTGTCAGAAGATCACATGTTTGACCATGGTTGCAATGATTACACACAAGATTTCAGCTGTTAGCAGCCTGTAGCATGTTGATGCTAACCAGTGCTAGGGCCTATGTTCCCTGCAAGCTGAGGAGAAGGAGGCAAGCATGACGTGCTGCTGTTCTTATGTGAGCTAAGTAGTGATGACGTCGACCTTTCTCTCCATCCATGGCTATGGGGAATGTAAGATCTATCTCCAATTAGATGGACAAGCTAGCTGTGCTAACCCAGCAACAGAGGGAATACCAGAGGGCAGAGTAGCATCATGCTATTCAGAGCGTTATGGCTAATGGAGCTAACACTGGATATGAGTGCCACATTGGAAGGCCTTCACCTGCTGTGAGTGGAAAGGATACAGGAGAGAGACTGAACTGACTGGAGAAGAAGACCAGGTCAGTCTTGGACCTTGTGGAGGCGGAGGCTGACTGGAGGATGATGGACAAGCTGTCCTCTCCTTCTGACTATACTTTGTTGTATTGCTGCTGTGACTGAATTTCTCCTCCAGGGTTGAAAATCGTACATTCTATTCTATGTGCATTGGTCCCACTCAACTGTTTTGTACCCATAGGGTTGTTGGTCAAAAACCAGACTTGCTCATAGTGAACATGTTTACTTCTGCTGTTTTGGTTTGCAGATTTTTGATGAGCCAGCCTTAAGTGGACATTCACAGAACTGCAGTGTTTTAGCTCCTCTGTGTCAGACTGACCCCAGAATGCGAGTCTCTGCTTGATCTACCGCCAAACCTCTTCAGAGAGCAATCACACGGAAAGATCCAGGTAAAAGGTGTTACATCAGAATGTCACTTATTGTAAAGTTTGTAAAGTTTGTAAATTTTTACGCGTAGCTTCTTTTCAAACAGTGTAGTGTGTAAAGATTTAGGCCTCCCCCTCTCTTCATCAGTCTTCATGTGACACAGATCCGTCCTCTTTTCGCTGACTCTACTCCAGGGACAAATTTCGACTCATTAACTCTCGATATAGTTCTCAAACCAAATAAATGTGTGTGGGCCTGTTTATCATTTTGGAATATTTATGAGAGAATCCTGAATAACAAATCAGTTTTTCTCCTCTGCAAGGACTCACAACCTTTGTGTGTTTGTGTTTCATGTATTTTTAGTAGCAATGACTGCATCGTGGACCTTTGGCAAACAGCCTTTTGAAGTTATTTAATAAGTGAATTATCATTTTAGCCCAAACTGTTACTTCTCATTGGCCTTGATACCCCAAAACACATTGTAGGTCTTGATTCCCATTTTCATCTTTACAAGGCGTTTTTAATTAAAGTGAAATATCAAGTGGAACACACTGCCTGGGGGTTTACAAAACAGCACTTTTTTCTAACTCAGATCTGACTGCAATGTTTTACTCTGAAGTTCTACAACAGATCCAAGCCCCCAGAGCCCTGCAGCTGAAACAAGTCTGCCTGCTACTCCTGTTTATAATCACTATTAAGTGTTTCCTATCCCTCAAATCTGTTCAACTTCAGAAGTCCTCAAACTTACGCTGCAGATACTCTGACTTTACAGATCATTCTGCACAGCATGGAGCACACAGAGGGATATTGAGTCATATCTGGAGCTCAGATTCTGAGCTGAAGAGATGGAGGCCTTTGGAGACAAGAAGCTTCTGTGATGCACGGTGAGTATGATCCACCATTTTGTCAAGACCAGTTGATTCGTGTACAACAACTAGCCTTCCATTCAATCTCCCAATTATGAAATACAAATCAGCACTCTCCTGAATGAAGTCTTAAGAAAGGGGAGAAATGACAGGATGAAGCACTTTGCACTGGTGGATTGTAAGTTAGTTGTGAGCAGAGCTTTAAAATGCAAAAACAAAGGAGTTAATTCATTGAAAACTGCATTAAATTCAAACTGGCTGCTCATCAGCCGATTAAAGGTTTAAGAAGACAGCCCGAACAATCCTGAACAGAACTAAAAGTTTCACCAAAAGGACCCAGTGATGAAGAGCCCCACTGTTTTTGTTGATCACTGCATGCTTGACCTGAGTCAAGGGTCTGCAACTTCTGGCTCTGGAGTCTCATGCAGCTGTTTGACTCCTTTGCTGTGGCCCCTAGTAGCTTTAAAAAAGTAGAATTGAAATAACTTTTTTTTGTTTTTCTTACATAGAGTAATGATGATTAAAGATATTGACAATAAATAAAATCACGTGTTAAAATTTTGTTGAACCAAATATGCATCATCTCTTGTAATAAAGCTTTCATTTTATTTTCTTGAGATTTTTGCTTTTTAAAAAAAACTATTTCTCTTTTTTTTTGCGTTTTTGAAATTAACGACAAAATTCCAAATTTTTGCAAATTTTGTTCTTTTTAATTTCTGAGTTATTTGCAGATATTTAAGTTCCACTCGTAAAAAAAAGCAAACTTTTGAAAGTTTTACATTTTTTTGAAACTATTATCAAAAGTTTGAAATTTAATTTATTTTTTCTAACTTAAATATTTGGAATTTCAATGTTCTTTTTAGAAATTTTGCAACTTGTTCAAATTTTATAAATTTTGCATATTTATGAAATTACAAATTTTTCACTTTGACAGTAAAAAAACTTCTCATAATTATTTATAGATTTCACTATGTTTAGAATTGTATACACTTTTTTTTTTTTTTTTTTTTTTCGCTTTTTTTGTGAATGAAAAGTAGATTTTGTTGCTCTCAAATTACTGGAACTGATGTCATTTCTGTAAACGTCCCTCTCCATCCATCCCCAAATGTTCTCAGAGTGATTTAGATCAGGGGAACATCAGGATGGTCCAAAGAGTGAGCTGATTCCTCTTGATGGAAGTCCTTTGTGAGGCGCCCATTGTGACCTGCGGTGTTGTCCTGGTGAAAAACCCAGTCATTCCCACACAGACCAGGGCCTTTAGTCATGAAGGAGGCCCCCTGCAACATCTCCACAGAGCTAGCTGCCGTTTAACGCCTCTGACCAACTTGAAGTATCATTGATCCATTGAAGGAAAAAGCCCCAGATCATGATGGCGCCCCTCCTCACCATAGCAGTAACGTTGAAGCCATCGTCAAGGTTCCAGAGTTTGGAAGTTTGTGGCGTTGAAGGAGACGAGGCCTCTGAAGACGTGTTTTGTTCTTAAAGCTCTTCTCTCAGATGGAGTCTGATGGTTATTGGGCTGCAGTTGTTTCAACCCATAGTTTGGGTCCTGGATTGTCCCATGTCTTAAACAGACAGCCAATCAGATCCTTTGGCTCAGCTCTGGTGAAATGGTTTAAGGTCTACCGCTGGACTTTTTTGATCCATAACCCTCAGTATCTTTGGAGAAATTCAAAATGGCTATCTTACTGTGTCCAACCTCAGCAGTGGTGGCGTGTTGTGAGAGGCCTTGCTGATGCAGCTCAACAATCCGACCACATTCACAGAGAGAAAGCTTTTTTAGCCTTCGCTATCAGGAGGTCATGACAGAAAGAAAACTTGACAGGAAACAACCTAAAAGACAGGTTGCCGCTCAGACTCGAACTTTTAAAGGCTGTGGTCTTAATCTTTTGATCAGCTGATTAACAGCCTGTTTGAGTTTAAGAGCGCGTCCACACAGACCAGTATCTAAAAAATTGCACATATTTTTTTACTACTTTTGGCAACCTCTGGCAACCACAGCTGCCATTTTTTTTAATGAAAGCATCTGTATTTTCTTTTCCTTTCTTTTTTTTTTTTTTACAGTGTAACTTAGCGCCTCCATGGTCCTTTCCCACCATTTGAAGCAAATTGATTTAAACTTTTTTCACGTTGACCCTGTCTCTGTACACACAAAGTCAAGACCATTATTAATTTTTTTTTTTTTTCTTCATATATCTTGTAAGACGACGACCAGTAAAAAGAGAATTTCCCTGAGTGCTTCTGTAAAATCCTGATCACTTCTGTATTTGTATTTCTTAGGATATTTATTTTCCAAACAGCCAGTGTGCAACATGACGAATGAGGAGAGAGTTAATTAAACAAGTAAATAATGATCTACAAACTGTTTCTGTTTGATTATGAACAGATCAAAACACAAAAACATGACTCATCGTTAAGTAATATGAGCTGGGCTAAATACAGTCTCTCAGCTAAATGTCACGCTTTAGCGTCAGTATGTTGTTGAAGGACAAGCAGAGGGGGAGGAAAACTGGAAGGGAGTTAAAACAAAGCTTAAGAGACCAAAAGATCATAAAGTCATGACAACCCCTCCCTCCTGTGTCAACCAAAACCAAACAGACACCCCGGTATCTGTCCTCCTCCTCGTTCCTGGACAATTAGGTGATTTATTAGCTGTTAGCTCTTCTCTATCGGCTCATTAGGGATTTGGGGCCGGCTCGAGTTAGCTGTGTTTGCTCTGGCCCTGAGACACGCTGATGGAGGCCGCAGCTCTGCTCACAAAGGGAATGAATTCACAAACATACACAACATATAATTGGATATCAGCTTACTGGAGAGGGAGGCCAAGTGGAGGGTTCAGTCTGCTTCTTCCTCCTGAACAAACACACGTTTATCACATGGTCCTTATCATTAACGGGCCCAGTTAATCAGCGGGTCATAACACGTCATTAAAATGCTGTCAGGCCCCATCCAAAGCGGGGCCAAAACGAGAGCCCAGTCTCTGTCTCACACGGCAGATTTGTCCAGTTTGGATCAGCGTAATTTAAACAAACCGCTCTCTGGTACATGATCCCTCTCCTGGGCAAACACGGGGCTGGATAGAGGGAATGGAAAGTGAGAGGGGTGGAAATGGCAAGGGAATGAAACAAGAAAGAAAAGAAGCAATGGAAGAGAAAGGAAAGTGTGAGGGAAAGACAAATAAATCTTGGGAGAAGGAACGCGGGGCAGATTGAAACAAATGGAGCAGAATGCGAGCTGGGAGTCTCTAATTCTCCCACGTCTCTGTCTCGCTCGCACACCTGGTAGCAATTTAAGAGTAACCTTATTACCTCCAATAAGTCTCCCTTATACACGCACACACCCTGTGATAGCCACACACACACTAACACACACTCACAGCCTATTAGTCCGGATAACAAGGCCTATTTATGACCAGTATCACACTTACTCCATTTCACTTTAATAACTAGATATATTCCACGGCAAATTGGTCATGTCACAGGAACGCTTACACACACACACACACACACACACACACACACACACACACACACACACACACACACACACACACACACACAAGCTAATACAACTGTAATCAGAAGCACACACTCATACCACACAACTAGCTGCACGGCTTTTTGCTTTTTAATAAAAAAATAAAATAAAATAAAAAAAAGATAAATATTTTTTTTTAAATAGCGGTAACAAAAAAACACAAATTGTCCCACTGACCTTTGTTTGCAAATATAACCTGATCTCTACAAATGTGTTTTATTCCTTCCATTAATCAATTTGAAGAGAGAAAATGGGAAAAGGCTGCTTAAAAGGAACATACAGTACTTTGAATAAACTTTATAATTCCTGTGCACTGAGTTTACATGCTTCTGTATGCAGCAATGGTGGAGACAGACTTTAACAGAGTGCTAACCCAGGAGGCTCATCTCCACCAGCCACTTTGAATTTATCTACTTTAGTAGAATAAATAAATTAAAAAAACAATCAACTTAACTTCTTCTGTTAAAGGTGGTGTGAGGACCATCTTTTGGATATTGATTGCAGTGACACCTGTGGTCAGAACCAGTACTGTTTCTTTAGGAGAAGACTTCATTTCCCTTGAGCACAGTAACCCACTCTTGTAAAGGCGTGACTCTTCCAAGGCGTGCATTTGTTTTGAAGAGCAGATCTTTTCTTTGGCTCCACTGTCTTTTGTTCAAGACAAATCTCCCAGGATGCAAAGCAACAAGGAAATGTAGGCTATTTATTTTTTGTTACATGGAGTTTTTGTTTGAAAGGTGACACAGTCAAACTTTGTAAACTCAGTTTGTAGTTTTGGAGTCCAAAAGGTGAGCAGACAGTTTATTGTTCCTCACAGCGCTCTGAGACGTGTCTGTAACGTGTAGCTTTAATGAATCCTGGTTATGTCCTACCAGAGCTCATCTACCAACTCCAACCTTACCAAGCAGAGCTATTTTTTTTCATAATGAAGACAGATTTTTCAACATTCTAAAACAGTGTACTGGTAGATATTTGAAAGTGAAGATTTTATTTTGAGCCATATCTTTTTTGATGTATAATACAAACAACAGCAGAATCATCTTTCTTCGACCAAGGGAAATGCAAAACATAAGTCAAAACCTCCAGCGTTCAGGTGTTTTTATTTTCCATGAAGTCTCACAGCAGCTGACGGTTTGCTCAATAAATTTTAGGACCACACATTCTATTACTTATACATCTGGTTTGAAGCCGTGCTGAAAGTTTCATGTGTTTGAGGTCTGGAGATATTGTGCTCTGACACACCAACTTCAACACCATATAATCATAGGATTGAGAAAAGCAGGGAATATTTGAAAGAAAGTTCAGGACTCATAAGCAAATGTCCCTTCAGTGGCAGAAAGCATTTTGGTGTTTTTGTCTCCGTAATGAGAACGTGGCCAAGAAAAATGCTTTTTTTTTTTTTTTTTTTTATCAACCCCACATTTCCACCACCAACAGGCTGCTTATTATGGACAGGGAAAATGCATAAAAATACATGACTGACTGCACTTTCCCTGCTGAGCAAGAAAACAAGACAACAGGAGCAAGTCTGTGAGCAAAATAACACCTCCAGCAGCCAGATAATTCCCTCATATGTTGGTGCAAGCAGGAGAATTCATGTACTGGAGGAGCCCAACGTCTACCACATGCTTAACAAGAGAGCTGAGATTTAATATGTTAACATTCTAAACGTTCATGTGCTGAGGAAATGTCAATTTACTGCTTTAAATTCATTCATATTGGTCAAACAGTGGCCAGCTCGAAACCTGTCTGCTGTTTTTACATTTGTGATAATGATAATATGCCTCAGGGAACAGAAGCCAACTTCAGGCTGTTTTTGTTTCAGCAAAAAATCCCAGACATGGGTGCCTTTTCTGAATGACAGTTATGTCTACAGAATAAATAAATAAATAAATAGATAAATAAATAAATAAATAAATAAATAAATAAATAAATAAATAAATAAATTCTGTGGGTAGTACCCACAATCAGTTAATTAGTCAAGGTCTTTCCACACGTGTCCGTTTTTTTCAGATGCATTTTTTACACTCTCAATCCGAAAAGAAAACGCCACGTAAAGACACCTAGAAAACTGCATTGCATTTCTTTTTCTCTTAAGCATACTGTCTCTGAACTTGGGGGATTCAGAAAAAATAATGCAAAAATCAAACCTGCTCCAAAAAATAGTAATGATGAAGGAAAGTTTTGGAATGAGTTTGCAAACAAGATTGAAATAACATGGGAACAAACTTTTTTATTAACATGCGTCAATTTACAACAAAAACAATGAACTCATTGTGCAAAGAACTCAAGACTGTATTCAGACCAGAAAAGTCCTTTGGTCCACTTGTTTGATCCAGACCAAAAGCTGACTTTTTTTTTTTTTTTGTTTGGTGCTATTCTTATTCAGATTCAGAAGAGCAGCTCCTTCAAAGCAGGCTTAACAACACCGTTTCACATTTTGGAACAGCGAAGACGAATGCGCGCAGCAAGGAGACGCTATGCTCTGCGTGTCCTGACCCACAACATGCCAGCAACAGCGTGGCTAAACAGAAGACAGAGGATCAGGTATGACCCAAAGACGGTTAGGTTACGGTGGCTTTATAGGTCCAAAAGGTGCATGTATCCTGTCGTTAGTTTGGATGGACCTTGGTTTGTATTCAGACCTACACCGGAGAACCACGAACCGCACCAGAGTTCGTTTGGAAGCGGACCAAGACCACCTCAAAAAGTGGGTCTGGGTCCGGTTGTTTGGTCTGCACCAGGGTTCGTTTGTGTCTGTTCACACCTGCATGAAAAGTCTGCACCAGCGTGGGAAACGAACCCTGGTCTGTTTAAAGTGGACCAAACAGTCCAGGTCTAAATACGCCCTAACTTTCTAGTTTCTAGTCCAGATTAATCTTGGGTGTAACTGCTGTCTTCTCTTTGTTCCTACAGTGCCTTCTGCAGCCTCCAGCCACACTGCCCAAACTCTGCCACATTGCTGCACTCTTTCTGTGGACTCTCCTCTGCCACTTACATGCCCCACCTTCAGGATCACCCACACTCCAGACTCTGGACTTCTTCCCCATCCCCTCACTTGTGAAATAAATCACTTAAAGTGCTTCCTCTGCCTCCGTCTGCTTTTGGGTTCAGTTTAGCACACATCATCAGGTTTTTTTGAGAAAAATGTGTTTCCATTCTACTTCTGAGATAAACTTTAAAATGGGAACTTCTGAAAAAACTACTTATGAGGGCATAAAAACGTTTTATCAAAGCTTGACAGGTTTCTTCATTTTTTGTTTATTTTTTGTTTTGTTTTATTTTGTTTTGCTTCTTTTGGGGCCATATTTAAGCTTTGCACAATTCTAGGTGTGATGGACATACAACTAATGACATTGTGACAGCAGTTTGTGTTTATTATACAAGGCAAACAAACAGTTTTACCTGCAATCACCAAAACCAGCTTGGGCAATACTCCTCAGAATACAAACATAAAACAGGGGGAAAGTAAACCTTTCATGCTGAAGATTTCAATACATTAACTAAATCAGCGATAAACAAATTGTCAAATAATTATAAAATAAAGATTATCAAATTTTACCAAAATCTATAAATTATCCTTAGAAAAGTCCAAGCTGTCAGAAAAAAAGTGAGTAAGAAAAATCCTCTCTTCTTATCTTTCATTACTCAAAAACTATGGCTCCTGCGCAGCTTTTGTAGTTCTGAGGACAAACTGCAACCAAGTGCAAATTCATACCTGTGTGCATACTTTGAAAAGTTCAGTTAACTCACATTTACAGGCATGTGCAACAACAAAACTTTGAACAGAGGAGTTCATCCTCTCACTCCTTTCTGAGAGAGTAAGTGAAACAGCAGCAGCAGCAGCAGCAGAGATCATAAATTAGACCACATATTATTGCCGCCAGAGAACACGGGCTTGTCATTCAACCAGAGACGGTCTCTGATGATGAAACGCACCACCAGCTCTTCTGTTTATCTGCTCGGACATGTGATGATCATTACACACCAGAGAACATTAAATCAGCCCTCGGCTCGGCGTGGCCTGGCGTGGCCCCCTGCTTCTCGCCTCTGGCAGCGTTGGCAGCCAGTTTGAAGCGAGCGGCTGCAACAGTTGGCTGGATAGTTGGTGAGGTGTGAAAGCCTCAGCGCCTGCATGGAAAGGTGACTTCATGGCCTGCCTTGAAGCAGCATGGAGAGAAATATCCAGAGGATTAGAGGCAATGGATGGATCCCAAGTGTGGGGAGTTAGGTAAGAGTTTGAAAAGCTGCCAGCGGTGGGGCTCTTTTTCAAAGTGATGAGGGATTCTTTAGTTTCATCCTAATGGCTCAGTGTAGAGTCCAGTACTGCGCTGTAGTCAGGGGGATAGAATTATCTGGCTGCTACAGATATGTCAAAGTCTTTCCCTTAATCTGTAGGAAAACATGGACCTGCAGGAAGTCCCACAGGTGTCTGCTGGAATGATTTAGAGCTTGCTGTGGCTTCACGGTTGACCATTTAGCAGCTGAAACCAGCATATGGTGATCAGACAGGAAGTCCGACTGTGGCTGAGGTAGGCCAAAAAAAAGAGGAAGGATCAAATGTGATGGGCTTTAGGATTTAACGAGAACCTCGCAAACACACCGTGTGTGGTAGTGATGCCACAAAATAAAGCCTGTGTTTGACTGTGTTCTTTCATTATAAGAACAGGTCCCACAATGCTTTTTCTACAACACAAGAACATGTGAAGCAGGTCGAGGTCATCTTCCAGCCAACAGTCACAACACAGTCTGGCTTTATCTCCCCCAGGATAAGTATTTTAAAGGTACAGTCTGCAGGAGTTTCCTAAAAATGTCAAGAGTAGATGTGGTTGCCTCAGCCAATCACAGTGCACCCAGAGTGCACTGTGATTGGCTGAGGCTGTGGGTGTGGGCTGCTGCTGGCACTGATCCAAGGAGGAGTAGCCCAGTGTGAGTTACGTTTACTAACAAGTACCAAAATTCCAGCAGACTCCGCCTGTAAGTGAGAAGAATGGAGCTATTATTGTGGCCAGTTTGTTTGTGTGTGTAAAGGGTTAAATTCTTTTTGTCGTTTTGAGGTATCTAACTCTACGCTGGTGTTAAACCATACTACTGTGGGAGTTACTTTACAGTGTTGATGGGAAATAACACCACAAAGTGTTACTTTAAACACTCCTCACTCATGGTTACAATAATCACGTGTTTTTACAATAACCTGTCCTTTGATCTGCACTGTTAACCCAGAAGTTGTTTGTTAGCAAACCTTCTCCATAGAGTGTTAGTAAAAATCACGAGTGGGCTGTTTATAACTTTTAATTCAATCAAAATGAAACTGAAGTTTTTGCCAAGAACTGCTTTGTTTTAAAATTGAGGAAAGTGATTTCACTCAAATGATTTGAATTATGATGAACTAAATAAAAAGGTTTAAGTAGGTTCAACTTCAATCAATCAATCAATCAATCAATCAATCAATCAATCTTTATTTATATAGCGCCAAAGCATAACAAATGTTATTTCAAGACACTTCACTAAAACATTTACAGGTCTAGACCCGTAAATGTTAATAAAATTTTATTAGCAGAAACCCAACATCAAGACACGATAAGGAGTCTTATCTTATCTTAATCCACCATGAGTACTTCAATGCTAGTATTGACTTAAACTACACTGCACTGTAAAAACAAACTGTTGGTCCAACTTAATAAAACTGTTTCAATTGGTCACACACAAACAGTTTCTTCAAATAACTGTTTTATGTTGGGCTAACATCATTGGTTTAAGTCTGATGTGCTTAGTAATTTGATTCATTTCAAACCATCATCTTGTACAAATCCAACTCAAAACAAGCTAAGCCAAATTTCTAGACTTTTCAATTAAATATTTTCTGTAAACAAACTTAAAAAACTGCTCCATTACATTTTAAGACAATGGTTTTAGCAAAGCCATTTTTGCTGTGGCAGCGTTTGGTAACCGTGAGTGAGGAGGGAACACAGTGGATATGAGACCCTGCTCAGTATGAGGGCTCAAGCTGCTTGGGCTCAATGCTTCAGACTGCTTGTATGCGCTCCACGGCACAGGTTGGCTGTCTATGCTCTGCGCATCACGGACGGGCTGACTGTGTACCCCATGGCACAGATTGTCTGTCTGTGTGCTGCATGGCATGGACTTGGGAGATAAAATAACACTATGAATACCACAAAACTACTTCTTAGGTGTAAGGGAATAACACAACTTAGTGTCATAAGTACATTGAATGGGTGATGTATTAACACTGTAAATGCTTGAAATTAACACCCCCTAGTGAAACAGAAAAACATAGCTTAGTGTGAAAAATACACCTTTTAGTGTGATAAAATAACACAGTGGGTGTTAGAATTTTAACACTATGAGAGAGTTAAAATATTAACACTTTACAAAGTGTAAATTTAACTCTGAGTCAGTGAGAATTATGTAAACTCAGGGAAAGTGTTAAATTCAACACTATGGGAGTTGAATTGACACTCAAGATTTTGTAGTGTGGCAGCCTCCGCCTCGGAGCCTGAGCTCAGGGCAAACTAACCCTCTTTTTTCTTGATATATTTGCAGATCACTGCACGGTGCGACTGTAGCAAAGATTGCATGTACACAGACAGCCACTTGGGAGGCCCTCCTCAGTTGTTACAGATGACGTGTGTGAATTTTCAGTACTCCACACAACGACACTTTTCAGCCATTGAAGTCTGGATATTTATTAGAAAAACAATGCGGATTTGAATACACAAATATGTACACATTTTCAGATTTGTGTATACATGTGTGTATTTGCACACATTTTTGTGTATTTGCATACACATTTGTGGATTTCTGTACACATATGTGTTTTGCACACAATTCATTTTCCTATATTAGCTCCATTGAGAAGTGCGTCTTTCCTGGCCCCGAGTCTTAATCACTGAGGATTTTGTGTCTGAATTCAGCGGATAAAATGGTTTCACGTGGCACCCCATTTCCCTTCACATGTCTGACTTTGATCATAGAGCCTCCAAGCACACATGCACAAACAGCCCTTCCCTAGGGAGTACAAATAAAGCATGCTTTTTATATTTCTATTTGTCAAAGTGTGCATCTCTCTTATTAAAAAACCTGTTCAGCACGTTTTAATTTGTCTTGTTAGCCCAGCCTACTTTTAACGCACAGTTCCAGTATTTATCATTTCTTTAGTTTAAATACCAACACAAACATAAACAGCCATAAATCTTCCATGAAGAAAGCAGCATATCTGTCCCCCAGGGACTCCATGTCTCAGGTCCCTGTTCTGGAGGCGTTCTCAGCGCCTGACTGTAAATGGCAAATTCCCCTGAAACTCTTTGTCCCATTTTAACAACTCAGCTCAGGTCTTGCTTTCTTTCTTTGTTGGACTGTTGTTTTTTATGTCTTCCTTTTTTTCCCACTTTTAAATAAAGTTAGACACACACACACCCCAATTCTCTGTGCACACACAGGCAAATTTATGAGGGTGTAATCATTCACACACACGTGCAGCCACACCGTATAAAAAAGGGCAAAGCAGCATTTACATCCACGCGCAACAACAGGGTCATCAGCTCTGCTCGGCAATTTGAAGGTTTTGAGTCTCCGGGAGGAATGATTGGGCACTTGTTGGAGAGAGGTGATTGCCAGTGAAGGGCTTTCCAATGGTTGAGGGGTGTTTAAGGTCACAAAGCTTTTAGCCTCTAATGCAGTCTGAAGAGGTCATCCAATAAAATGGCACCCTTTATCCCACCCACACCAAACTGATCCAGCACAAGAGAAACCAAGACTGTGCCCTTTGGCGTGACATTAATATGAATGAAGCCTCAAACTGGAAGAAAACAGCAATCAACATGATGCGAGGAGCAGACCAGCCTGCTTCTATACTGGTGATTTTCATGACCGCTCTCATTAGAGGTGAGAAACACAAGAGACCTCACAAAACAATGAAATACAGTATGACTCAGTATGATATAATAAGCAACACACGACACACAGCAGAGACTGACAGAGTGAAGAACAGTTATATAACATCAAGAGTGCCGCTATGAAGAGTTTGTATACTGCAGGTAGTTTGTAGTTGGTGCTTTCGAAAACAGCTTATGTTAACTTTTAAATTTCCAACCAGAGCATGATGGGAATTAAAAAAAAGAAAAAAAAACAGTTGTCATTGACCTTTTTTAAGGTTTTCCAGCTCAAGGACAGCTTGGACCTGAGTGAAAACAAACGCGAGCCCTACGAGCTGAAAAATCAAATGATGGATCATTTTCACATATGGTAAAGGAATCTTAGCTCACAGTAGCTGTAGCAGCCATGCTACAGCGGCTGGCTGAGCCTTGTGGAGCCGCGGCTCGGTTCTAATTAACGGAAACGCGTTATTTTACAGTACACTTTTTTTTTTCAATTGCAACCTGTTGTATATTAATCTCAACCTTTTTTTTTTTTTTTTTTCGATTCCAACCTGTTCAGATCTCTCTTTTTTTTTTCCAAGTCTCTCTTATTCTCTTTTGCTTACAAACTTTTTTATTGTTTCAAATATTTTCTTTCACATTGAATAATAAAGGAAAAAAATCTCTCCATATGAACAAAATAAGAAAAAAAATGTTCCAAAACGAACACACTCCTGGTTAAAAGTCACATCTTTCCAACAGTGAGCGTGAGACTCCGGGCCAGAGGATGGTGAGGCAGTCAGATTAAACCAGATCCTCCTCTTGGCTTCTTCGACTATAGGTTCATTGTCACAGCACTTAGCCAGTTGCTATGTTTACAGCGCAGTAGGAAGCTACTGAGGACAGTTTGTCTCTACATGTTTAATGATGTTATATAACTATCAGAAAATCAATGTGTTTCTGTAAAAAAACATACATATTTACAAATGAAGTGCCCTGAAATCACTGCAAGTGTGTTGGTTACAAATTCACTCACATATGTGTGCAACCACACGCATGGACTCCTGTGTGTGTGTGTGTGTGTGTGTGTGTGTGTGAGTCACAGGCATCACACACACCTGCACATGCTCCAGCAGTTAATTCATGCACAGGAACACAGATGAGCACCACACATGTTTTACCAACAAGGCTGACATGAAGAGGCTTCAGCGCTGACACAGCCACATGATGTCCCTCTGCTGCTGCGTGACTCATAAATACACTGAATAAAAATTACACCTCACAAAAAAAAGGGAGAGAAAAAAAAACAGGAGCAGGCAGAGCAAAGTGAGACCGACAGTCCTGAGGTACCACTTTGGTTATATTCGGAAAAAATGGTGAAACCAAATCAAAAAGAAGCCTTCACTTGTCAGCAAAAAGGGCTTCTCTCCGGTTTCAGTCTCATGCCTTGTTCAGTTTTGTATAAACGTAGTCGAGGATGTTGCATATACCTGTTCCAGGGGATTCTTTGACCTGGCCTCCTGCTCCGTTTGGCACAAGAGCCATCTTCCTTAAGCAAACATGAGTGAACCTAAGAGAGGATTCAGTTACAGCCTTAATTCAACAGCACGCTCAGAGAAGCACTCAGAAGAAGCTTTCAGTGCAGCAAAGCAGAACAAGAGCGAAAAAACACCAAGAGCTCACTTTGGAAACATGTGGAACCAAAACAAGAATGAGAGAAGAAGAAGAAGAAGAGGAGGAAGAGGAGGAGGAGAAGAGGGATTAGAGGAAGGCCAGGACCACAAGTTCACAGCTCTTGCATGAGTCTTCTTATCTAGTCTGCGTTTAGGACAGGTCTGTCTCTATTTTCTAGGTTTCTCTAGGTAACGTCTGTAAACGGAAAAAAAAGTGTCTGTATTGTAGCATCATGGTAATTTTAATGCAGGCTGCAGTGCTTCACTGTAGTTACGGTAATACGCAGGCTCACTTACGCAGCAGACATCTTGTGTTAACTTTAAATGATACCTCTCACAATCCTGGCAGCCATAGAATCCACTTGGGCTTTATTGTAGACTATGGTTTTGCAAAGAAGAAAAATATGCCTGCTCAAATAAAGACACATTTTGTTAAATAAAAATTCTGATTGTTGATTATTTCTGTATGCAGCCAAAATCTCAACAGCCACAGAATTGACTTATGTTTCAAGTCATGGTTCAGAGAATCATTGAGCAGGTTTTTTTTTTTTTTTTTTTTAGCAGATTTCTTAGTTTATATAATAAAGCTTGAATCTGTATCATTAAACTTTAACAATTTTTATAGAATAAATTACAAAGAAAATACTATTACAGATACATGAAACAGCCATAGCAGAATGCATTTTAAATAATGATTTAGGTAATCATCAAATGGTTACCTTCATCATGCTTCCATAGGAGGTTCTGTAATTCGTTTTATTAAGGTTACTTTTTGCAACCTGACACACACAGATATCTCTTTCATCATTCATAGCCTGTGATGATGGACAAAAACTGTGTTCCTGCACCCTAATAATAATATACAAAGAAATATAATAAAAATATATGATAAATTCCTAATGAATACATAAGTGTCATCTTTGAATTAAGGGAACACATACACCTATTTAACCTGACACGCCAGACGAACAGTTTCATATATCTGCCACGGAATTATTTCACAAGTCCATCTGGGTAGCAGCTCTTCCGATTTGTCTTCAGAGGCGGGACTTTAAAAAAAATCTGCAGCTGGTGATTGGACGACCGTTCTGATTAACACACTCACCATGGACCAATCCACATCAAGCCACGGTATGACGTAGCTTATGTGAGCCGATGCTTCTAAGAAACAATAGATGAACAACTACTGAATCACGAGAAACAGCTGTGAAAAGGGCGTTAGACGACAGCTTCCGTTTTTACAAATTTAACTTAAGAATCAAAAGAACGCTGACAAGTACGAAAGTCTGCTGACGTCACGTCTGCTCCCACAGCTCCCGCCTCTCTTCCCTGATTGGGTCGGTCAGAATTTAGCTGAGTGAATTCGTTGGTCATTGGAGCCTGACAAGATGGACCTGCAGGAGTTCAGAAACTGAATCAGGCAGGTCCGTCTGCTCTGCAAGGTTAACACCTATTGGCTTAGCTGAAAAAAAAAAAAATGCAATAAAATTGCATTTTAGTTGTATTTTTCAGGGATCTTATCTCTTTAATTTTTAGGAAACACATTAAACCCTGATCCAAACCAGTATGCGTGTGTTTGTGTTTTTGACATCATGGCCCTCACAGTGTGAACATGTGCACAATGTCTCCATCATGTCTTCAGTTTTTAAGCTGCAGACTGACTCATAAACACACAGCAGGGAGATAGAAGAGGCACGCAGTTCATACAGGAAGGGAGTAAACTAAAAAACCACTTCACAGAAAAAGACAGAAAGGAGGGATGGAGAGAGCTTTGTTTGTACAAAGGCGGCCAGAGAAACTGGATCTATCTAAACACACCTGCTTGTAATGATTTTCACCAAGCCATGCGTGTGTGTGTGTGTGTGTGTGTGTGTGTGTGTGTGTGTGTGTGTGTGTGTGTGTGTGTGTGTGTGTGTGTGTGTGTGTGTGTGTGTGTGTGTGTGTGTGTGTGTGTGTGTGTCCTGTCTGTGGCTCCTCTGAGGGCTGAAACATAGATGCTCAGGATCATGCGTGCACTCACTCACAGCATGGTATAGATTAGTGCAGAATGGACTTTCTAAACTCACTGATGTAAACAGAGCTGATACACACTCTCCCTCTCCCTTTTCCCACACACACACACACACACACACACACACACACACACACACACACACACACACACACACACACACACACACAGAGTCTTGCCACCATCTCAGCAGACAGACTGTTCTCATAATGGTCTCAGAGAGAGTTATGAGCAGGACATTGGTGCATTAGGATCTAATCTAAAACATGGAGTCGTGGTGTATAAACATGTCAGTTTTACTTTGAAGGAACAAAAGAGGGATAATGGAGGTCATTATAAACATACATCCCTCACTGCTGCATACATGCAGTCTACAGGAAGCCAAAAGGGTCATAATTCAGCTAAGCCTTAAGGCACGCATACACTTAGAGTGAGTTTCATGGTCAGCTATGGGCAGGAGGAATGACACTCCTTAGTGTTGTTAACATACATGTCAAAGTTAAAATAAATTTAAAACATAAATAAATAAATGAAATAGAATAAAAATTAAATAAATAAAACAACAAAAAAACATGCATGTCAAAGTGAAAACTACTGGAGTTCTTGTTATTAAAAAATAAAAACAGAAAAAAAATACAATTAAGCATAAGTAATAGAAAAAATATATATTTTTTTAATAATTTGAGCAATGAATAAATAGATGAATAAAAAGTGGAGACAAAGTGGAAAGACATGGTGATAGGATGAAGGATGTAAGGCCTGCTGTGCTGTCAGGAAGCAGTAATGCTAAAAACAAGAAGTGCTACGGCCCTGAACGCAAAGAATAACTCTTCACAGACAGAGAATCTGATTTGAAGGCCTGTCCATAACTTAGGCCTGCTTTATATCAAGGCCTGATCACATGATAACAAACAGTGTTAAGCTTGTGCTCTATCACTCTACTATTTAGCTTTTTTCTTGTCTGACCTCCTTTTTCTATCCAACAGTGCAGCTGTAAAGTCGAAAACACCTCTGTTGTAGAAACCCTGCTCCACCTGTCATGTTCCTTTGATCAGTGGTTCTCAAATGGAGGTAAACATACCCCTTGGGGTACAGGAGGGCACTCCAGGGGGTACGCAAGATTCAAAAATGTTTATTAAAAAAATTAGCAACTAGAAAATTCCTTTAACACCACTTCTTCAACCAATGTATTGAAGGCATTATGATTTTTCTGCAGGGAGGAATTATTGGAGAGGATGCTACGTTAGTTTAACTCACAACATGTCATGTTAACACCAAAAAAAACAAACAAACAAACAAACAGAAAAAAAAAGAACAGCTAAGGCTCTGATAAACTCTTCATCAACAAGTGCAGCACAGTTATCTGTCTCTGTCTCTGAGGTCTACTGCAGTGTCTCTGGATCAAACCAACTAAGAGAGGGGGGTGGATGGTTTTTGAGTTTTTGATAAAACACCCAAGTACAGGACTTAATTCAGTTAGAAAGAGGTCATGAAACATACTTAAAGTTGGGGGACAATCAGGAGAAATCACAAGCCAGGAGACCAGCGGGAGAAAGGGTTTAAAAAATGGGAGACTCCTTCCATATTGAGGAGTGTTGGCAGCCTGCCAGTACTCTTGATCGGTAAAAGTTCATGTATGACACAAATTGACACAGACAAAAACTAAAGACAATTTCTCTATTATTTTAGGTTTCAATATTTTTTTTTTGTTTTCTTATTTGACCTATACACCACAATTTCACATAACCCTGATATAAATATTTACAGAGTGCTTTAGTGTTCTGATAATCAGTACCAGCTATTCAAAATATTTTATTTAGAGCATTTTACAATGGAAGACAGTTGTTTTAGGACAACCTTTTACTCAGATTCCAAAAGAGGACACTTAAAGTTAATTTCTATGTGTACAAATCCTTTTCCTTTTCAGTTTTTTTCATTGATGTAGTCGTTGTAATGTTTTGTGTCTGGTCACAATTTTCAGGGTCAAAAACAATGTTATTATTAATAAACCAGACATCTATAGTATAGTACACTGTTTTACTTTTTTTTTTTTTTTTTTTCAAAGCAAAACTGCTTTGGGCTTGGAAGGGGGGTACTTGGCAGAAAATAAATAAATAAATAAATAAATAAATAAATAAATAAATAAATAAATAAATAAATAAATAAATGAATAAATAAATAAATAAATAAATAAATAAATAAATAAATAAATAAATAAATAAATAAGTAAATGAATAAATAAATAAAAGCAAAAAATAAAAAATAAAAAAATCACAAAGGGTACATCAGTGAAAAAAGTTTGAAAACCATTTACATGTCTTAGATGACTCTTAATGAATACTTAAAAACTCAACTACTGAACGACCAGGTCACAGTGGCTCTAGCTTTGAAGCTGGGATCTGTCTCTTGAGACAGTTGTCTGTACTGTAAAATGACAGGTATGGTGACTCTACCACAGTGTTCGTATACACATTAGAGACGGACTGAACTAAAGCCAGTTCCCTTCACATGAAGTGATCTTAAGTGAACCTTAGATGAGGGAAGTTAGGAGGCTTTTCCTGCCTCTTTCATGTGTTACGTTCCCGCAGGATTCTTTCTGCATTTCACCCCCCAACAGCCCTGACACAGCACATGTCCCAGACCTTTCCATGACCTCAGCTCTCCCCATCTAATATTCCCTCTCTCCTCCTCCTCCTCTTCCTCCCTAAGTCTCCCCCCACTCTCCCCAACATGTCTTTCATATTTCAGTAGGTTTTAGCGAGGATCAACTCTCTGAGGTTAAGTTGTTCCTTTTAAAGGTCTGCAGTTTGTGTGTGTTTTCTGCGTGTGTGCGTGCGTGCGTGCGTGTGTGTGTGTGTGTGTGTGTGTGTGTGTGTGTGTGTGTGTGTGTGTGTGTGTGTGTGTGTGTGTGTGTGTGTTTTAAAGGTTTTCTTGATGTCTCAGTAATTCCATTATAATAGAAATGCATCAATCAGAGTGGGTTTTCATAGGGTGCTATAATTTTGATGGTATAATACAGATATGATTTGCTCTGTCATGTTGTTACTGTTTATGTTTATGTGTAGAGCATCAGTTTCCAAAGAGAAGCAGACATGAAGCTGACAGAAGTGCTAAAAACTGCTTTTCAGTGAGTGTCTGCTTGATCCTGGTCCTGGAGGCACTGAACGCCAAATAGAGCCCTTTACTGTCATTGAACAGTTACAGCTGAGTGTGCATTCTGATTATTTACTCTCTACGGTGAGTTATATTTGGTCATAACTTTGGCTCCAAACCAACTTCTTTATCAACTTCACAAAGTAAAAACTGGATTTAGAGTTTATCAGTTGGTAAGACTTATTTACAGCCAGACCTGGTTAACTGAGGCAGATACACAAACACATGTAACAAGGACCCTCAGAACTCACTGACACAGCTGTGGTGTTTCAGTGTTAACTGTGACCCTGTTAACTGGAGACTATCAGCCAATGATCACTGACACATTCAGCTGAAGGTCTCCAATTAGCACAGTGGCTAAACATCTTAGACTGAGAAAAGCTAAGTGAGAATATATTATTAAAGTTTCTGAGTAAGATTTTCTCAGAGTGGTCTTAAATTAATCCAATGATTGAAGTAAATAATCATGCAAATAAACTTTTTTTTTTTTAAAAACAAAAACTTTTTTTTTGCCCTTTGTTGCCACAGAACTCTTGAGGTGATAAAAGCAATGTAAGGTCTGGTGTTGAAGCAAACCTCTCCAACAGATTGCAAGAAGCATAAGAATTTGGAGTGCTCAGGAGTTCATCTGGCTTTTTGAAAGCACTCTGAAAATGCTCATAGTGGTATCTTTTTTAGGGTCAATTATTATTTCACACTGGACCTTTGCAGCTGGAATTAAAATAAAAAAAGAAAAACTTCAGGAAGAATCAGGCGATTCATTGAATAAATGGAGTCCTCCGGTTGATAAAGAATAAAGTGTTTTATTTTTTTTAATTGCAGCAGTATGAACCAATTAAAAAGCTGAACTGAAGCAAATATCTCAGGGTAATGTGTCGGGATAATAACACTCTCTGTTAACACTGCAGGCAATTAAAGGAGAGTGTTTCTACTGCTGGACTGTCTGCTTTTTAACACTCTGCACATTCAAATGTTAAAAGCTCAGTGTGTGTGTTTGCATGTGTGTGAGATTTTTGTTGTTCTGTTACGTGCTGACAACAACCTGACCTAAATCTCACTCTCTGATTGGGTCCCTGAGAGGCTTATTCAAGTGCATTCTGGGAAAATGAAACCTCTCACCAGCTGACCCTGTCACACCTTTCTGTCACTCCCCAGGAGGTGTTTTTTAAAAAAAGGAAAAAAAAATGTGTGTGCATGTTTGTGTGTATTTCCTACCATTTCCTGGCCTACATCCTGTTTTTCAGTCTTGGTTGGCTCCTGACTGAATCTGATATCTCTATGAGGTGTTATTTTTGAATTACATGGTAAGAAATGTCAGAGTTATGACTCCAACCTCAAGTTTTATAATTAGTTGAAATTTGGAAGTTGCTGTCAACTTGACTTTGTAAAACCAATCCTGTTTCCAAGTTTCCTCTTGGACTATCTGATAAACACACTCTCACTCCTTTCTTTGATATAGGTATATAAACACAGAAATGCCTCCTTTAATGTTAATCTTTGTTTTTTTTTAATAGGATCTTTCTATAAAATAATGTTAACTGACAAAAAAGTTTTAACTTTGAACCTTTTTTGTCTGTTGTAATTAAAAAAAGAAAGAAAGAAAAAAAAATAAAAAACTTCATGTCTTCAAAGCACTACATCGAAAATGCATGCATGGTTTGAGCTAGTCTATGTTAGTCTATGACCACATAAACACTTAAACTACCAAAAGAAGAGTGGACTCTCTTCTTTTATGTCGCTCATCCGGTTTAGATAGAAAAAAAAACAACAAAAAAAAACAAAAAAAAGAGGGAAAACAGTTTTTCAGAAAGCACTCGCCTCAGAAGCTTCATCCTTTGCTCCTCTCTATGATCTTCATGATCTTCATGATCGCGACACTCCATGATTCTCTCCAAACTACTGTGACACATTCTCTGTTCAAGTGTGAGCCACCTAAACTTTGTACACCTTCCAACTTCTTACCATGTCTCTGTCTCACGTCTTCTCCTCATATCCATATCGATCTCAAACCCAAAGACAAAACCGCTTCTGCCACCTTCATAAGTTTACCAGCCTAGTATTGGTTGAGAAGCTCCACTAGACCCCGCCTCCCCCTAATGAAAAACAGAATTGACTTCTATAGGTGTCAACGGCAGAGTGTGAGATGTATGCCTTTTGAAATCAGCCTATTTCTGCTTCTTGGTTACTTTTCATGTTTTGTCATTTTTGCATTCTAAAAAGTGTTTTTCCCTCCCAAAAATTTACAGACTGGCTTCAGGAACCAGCGGGTCAGGCTAAAGTAAAATAAACAGACCCAGTTCTTCAGGATGGACCGGTGTTCACTCTAAGTGCTCTTGGATTGAGCCCGACCATGGCGCACAGACGTTTCTGCAGAGTTACAGGTCTTGATTTGCAGTCAGAGGTTTGCGGCAGAGAAGCCTCGGCTGAGTTGTTTCTGCCACAGTGGTTCTCCCACCGTGCAGCTGCACTGACACAGCACATGTCCGAGACCTCGCCACGACCTCGTCTTTCTCCATCTAATATTCACCAGCTCCTTCTGCTCCTCCTACCTGATCCTCCATCCTGCCCCCTCTTTGTGTCTGCTCCAGTTCAACCTCCTCCGTCCTGCTACCAGGTTATTCATATTTCAGGAGATTTTAGCAAGGATCAACTCTCCGAGGTTAAGTTGTTCCTTCTGAGTGTGTGTGTGTGTGTGTGTGTGTGTGTGTGTGTGTGTGTGTGTGTGTGTGTGTGTGTGTGTGAGAGAGAGAGAGAGAGAGAGAGAGAGAGAGAGAGATGTCCCAGAGGTTGTGTCAAGTGTTTCAAAAAATCAGTAGGAGCCATGTATTACTCAGTGTGTGTGTGTGTGTGTGTGTGTGTGTGTGTGTGTATGTGTGTGTGTGTGTGTGTGTGTGTGTGTGTACTTGTAAGGAATGGAAGTGAAAGAGCTTTTTGAGGCTTGGGGCATAAAAGAACATTTAGAGTCTTCTGAACTGGTAGTGTCTGAGATCTCTGAGCAGGACGTCAGAGGACGTGAGCAGGACTCTGTGACATACGGTGACAAATCAGGATTGGTTTGATGTTTCAGTCACATTCTCGTCTCGTTGGTTTTTAATTTGTTTTTTCTCAAAAAAACAACAACAACAAAAAAAAACTCCTAGAACTGTGCACCCATCTCCTGAAATGTCTCCCAAACTTAAGGGTGAATTATGTCCTAACATTTTTCACCTTCACTCCCAATCAAAACCTTTTCTCTTCTTAAACTTATCCTCCATTTTACTAATTTTTCTCTTGTGTTTGTCTGGAGATCCTACATGTAACCATGGCTGCATTGTTTGCATGTGAAATCAGCTGTTAGCAGCCTGTAGCATGTCAATGCTAACTGGTGCAAGGCCTGATGATTTCCCACAAGTTGAGGAGAAGAAGGTGAGAACAACATGCCGGCACTCAGGTGTGAACTAAGAAGTGACGACATGGACCTGTCCTTCTGTCCATCGTGATTGGGAACGTAAGATCTATCTCCAATCAGATGGACAAGCTAGCTGTGCTAACCCAGCAACTGAGGGAATACCAGAAGACAAAGTAGCATCATGATATTCATAGACATGGTTAACAGAGCTAACACCGGACACGAACACCACATTGGAAGAGCTTCACCTGCTGTGAGCAGACAGGATCCAGAAGAGAGAGACTGAACAGACTGCTGAAGAAGCTCAGTCCTGGACCCTGTGGAGGTGGAGGCTGGCTGAACTGGACAGTGATGGACAAGCTGTCAGCATCTATTTTCTCATGGACCTTTTTGCACTTTCTATACCCTTACTTTTTGTTTTTTGATTGCTGCTGTGACTCCTGAATTTCCAGGGATAAATATTCTATTCTATTCTATTCTATTCTATTCTATTCTATTCTATTCTATTCTATTCTGAGTCTAACTGTTTGGTCCAGTATGCTAACAGCTGGAGCGCAGCAGAGATGAGTCATTCTTTCAGAAAACAGTCATTATGTTTACCGTAATAAATTCAATTATGCATTAATGCATGAACATATGATCCTGGGATCAGGGCGGGAAATCCGGCCTTGCTCTTTCTTCCACACAGTCAACCTTTGAAAAATAAATGCATGCGCTGGCAGACAAAGACATGGAGAACGTACAGCTCTTTAGGCTGTCACACCATGTGGTTCAGTCATTAAGGCAGCAGCTTCATGACAAACACAACAAACGACTCTGTTTGGCTGTGGATAATTGAGGAACTTAACACAACTCACGAGAGCGTCTTCCATATGTTCGCTTTGTCAGTTTACTCCAGCTAATGACGCTGACTCCAGATGCATCATGATCTACTTATTCACACTGAGATGTACATATTTACAGACTCTGCACGCTTGGATTTACATAAAGCTCATCTTCAAAACATGCATCGGGATGTATGCATCATTAAGATGCTGCAGCTGCACGTGTGTGTGTGTGTGTGTGTGTGTGTGTGTGTGTGTGTGTGTGTGTGTGTGTGTGTGTGTGTGTGTGTGTGTGTGTGTGTGTGTGTGTGTGTTGGGGGGCGGGGTGCAGGTAAATGTATGCAGGGGGTGCAGGAACATTTGTAAAACTTGTGCTCTTTGACTGCTTTTTAGATTTTGGATGAGATGTGTTTTATATTATATTTGAGTTCAATAAATCTTCTTTTCTATTACACTGCATTCAAGTGCAGATGGTGGAGACTGGAATGGGCCCACTTAACAGCTATTCTGTTAGAAAATCAAATTATAAAGAAAACCATTTTACAGGCTGTAGCTCTGCGAGTAAACACTGAGCATTGGAAAAGCTTTGGACTGCACTAAGTGTCATTTAGTTTGTAAGTACTCCCTGTTTTCTTTCTCCTAATTATTTCTGCCCTCTCCACTTTTTGCACTTGCACTCTTTCCTGTCATCTCCCTCCTATTATTTATTGTTGCAGGGGGAAAAAAAGCAGTGCAAATATTAATCAAATCTAACAAATGCAGCCGTCCTCCTTCCATCTGCACCCGTTCATTTCATTTCTCCCGTTTTAAGACTGCTCCCCCATCATCACACCCTCTCCTCGTCTTGTCCTCGCATGGTTTGATGCTGGCTGTTCCCCTCGTTCCCCCCTCCCTCCTCTCCCAGCTCCCGTCTGAGTGACCAACAGACAGAAGTGTCCATTTGGGAAAAGAGTCAGGTAGTGATTTATGCTCAAGTGTCTCAAATCCCCCTCTCAGTTCCTCCTCTCTCGCACACACACCCTCTCTACCTTTCAGTGACCCATAAATCTTACCCTGATAGACAGAAACACACATGTGCACCAACATGCATGAGTTCACACCCACAATCAGCAGTCCTGCACAGCTCTGAGGCAAAGAGAGGATTTTCCTGCATCCTCTCCATCTCTCCATGTATCATTCACTCACACACACTCCTGTACTCACACACACACTTCCTTTACTTGGTGACATCAGCCCCTCATCATTAATTTTAATGACCATCAATAACACCATAATACACAGAAGCGTGCGTGCACACACATCCGCACAGCAACAGGCGCCACAGATCCTGGAGAGCAATTATAGTCTGCACTTTGTTTATTATCTGTTACGAGAGGCAAGGGACTGTGTGTGTGTGTGTGTGTGTGTGTGTGTGTGTGTGTGTGTGTGTGTGTGTGTGTGTGTGTGTGTGTGTGTGATAGGATCAGCTCTGTGTTTCTGCTATCCTACTCAGCTGTAGCACCTCTCTCTGTCTTCTTTGACACTCCACCATTACAGACAGCCAGACACACAGCGAATGACTGACGGGAAGAGGTGGGGAGTCTTTGTGTGTGTGTGTAATTGTGTCTGCATGTGTGTGTTTACATGTGTGTAAGATACATCTCTACTAGATGAGCTCCTGATGGATGAACAGTGTAGAAGTTTAAATTCATATTTTTTCTGTTTTATTGAGTAAAAATGTTGTTTATTTGAGGCTCATTGTACATTATTATAAACTTTGATGAATTATGGGCAACAAATCAAACAAATGAAGATATCATTTCTCAGTATATGAGAATATTTTATTATCAGCTACTGAAATGGTTTCACACTCGAGTAGCTTTCATTTACAACTCTTAGAGGTAAACAGATGACAAAAATGTCCTTTACCAAAAACTGTAATAAAAACGAAATAGATGATTACTTTTTAATTTTGTGTCAAATTGTTTATTTAACTTCATTCAATAATTTTTGATTATTATTGTAACTCTTTAATTTCCCATTTGATTTCATGGTGTCACCGTTTTAGGGCTGGGGATTCATTTTCTTTTTTATCTATTTCTTTTTTCAAGACAGGGCTTAAACACACATATGATTTGCAAGAAAATTGACTTTTCTTATTATTATTATTTTTGGAGCTATAAATTAATTTACCACCCTTTCAGGAAACAAAAGACAAAAGTGTCCCCTACAAAAACTGCCACAACAAATAAATGAATAAAAAAATAAATAAAAACAAAGATATATCAACAGTTTTGCTTCTTTTTCTTCCACAAATCTTTCAATCTACTTAAAGCCTTACGGAAAACTCTTTTGACCTTTCAAATGCCTATTTGTATTTTTAAAGTTGTTTTTACCATTATGATAAGTGCATTATTTTGTCATTACCTGAAAGGTGATAAATCAAGAATCTGACACTTCAAAAATAAATAAATAAATAAATAAATAAAAAATCACCAGCCCTCCAACATTTTTTACTGGAAAGACATTTTATTTTATTACACTTAAAAAATATATATTGTGTAAAATAATGTGTAATAAATGGGCATTTAAAATATTAAAACAATGCAGATAATTAAATATTTGGTGTTTTTGGTTTGGACTGAGGTTGAGTTGAAGAGCTGAGAGGAAAAAAGAGGGAAAAATATCAATTGGTTGTGTTTTTATGTTTTTACACCAGTTTTTTGTAGAGGACATTTTTTGTTCTCCGTTTACCTCAAAGGTAAATGCCCCTGTGAATTGTTGACCTCAGAATACATTTCAAATTTGAATTTTTTTGATCTGCCTCTAATAAACCTTCTGATAAAATATCATTCCCTCTATACCAACAGCTAAAATTACAGGCAAAAGTCAAGCAAAACATGTACCTGATGACCCCTGAGGGTTAAAGCCAGACAGAACACAATGTGTGCAAATGGCAGGATCCACTTCTTCTTTTTGAGACATCTCCAAAGGGGTGCCTCAAGGTTCGATTCTAGGACCCATTTTATTTTCCATTTGTATCAATAACTATTGTGAAAATCTATTAAATACCATGTTTCACTTTTAAGCTGATGACACTAAAATCTATCATCACTATCACCGCTTTGGCAACCCAGAAACTCAAACACTGGTACACCTTCATCAGAAAGGCAGTGCTTGGTCTGCTTCTCCTTCTATTCACGTGGTTTCATCATGCTCAAAAGTTCCAGACGGTACTCTCTGTGTTTTCAGGACTTTTCTGTGCTCTCTGCCCCAAACGCTCAGACAGAAACTGGGTAAAGGGCTTTTGGTTCTCTGCCTGGAATCAGTTGAAGAACGACTTAAAGCTCAAGGACTGTCAAAAGTAAATAAATTAATGCATTAAAGGATTATATTTTTGCTTGTGAGAGCAGCATTTTTTTTTTTGTTATAACTTGTTTGTACAGGAATTTCACATCAAGAAATAAAAAAATAAATAAATGAATGACAATACAACACCCACAGAATCCAAACCTGACGATACAGCACCACTGGTTTTAGCCTGCCCTCTGTAAGCCCATGGTTTCTGAAAGTTTACCTTCTAGAAAGCCTTTTCAGTTTACCTCAATCACCATATCTGTTAGAAATGATGAATGACCTGTACTGCAGACATTAAACACAACGAAAAGACTTTTTTTCCTGGATAACCACACATCTGCTGTATATGTCTTTAAAGACCTTGCCACCATGCTGAAGAGCATCAGAAAAGAATCATCAGAGAAAAGCAGCTACGTCTGTGACTCAAAGACAGAAGAAAAGTGGGCGTCAGAGACGGTAAAGTTTCAGACAGGCATCTCTCTCAGCGGGGGCTCTCTTATTTTTAGCCCACTGAAATGGTCACAGCTTTTTCTACCATCTCACCATTTCACCGCTCCATAGTGAGAGCAAAAAGCTGGTTGCTGGGAAAGAAAAAAAAAGAGCAGAAGAAAATCAGGTATCCCGGAGTTACAGGAAGATCGAGGAAGCAGGAGAATGACAGACTTGAAAGACAGATGGGCTGAAAAATGTCACAAGACAATTACAGAATAAATAAGAGACAGGTGCAAACCGGAGGATGGGTTAACCAAAGATAGTCATGGAATATTCTGTGTCAGACTCACAGGAAGATGAAGGGGGCTTAGCAGAAGTTTCACAGAGCTAGAGCTTCCCCACACAGAGCACACACACTTATTTATCACCTGTCTTCAATCAGCGTCTTCAACAGTTAGCCCTTGAACACTGGGGTAGCTGAGCCCTTAAACACTGCAAAGGACTTCATAAAACTGCAAACGCCGCAAGGGCACATGATAACATGCCTTTCTGCTGGAAGTCTGAGTCCCAACCAAACTGAACAGTTTCAGCATGAAGGGTGCTAGCTTTGAGACTGAGTTTGAAACCTTTTGCATCTATGGAAAAATAAAATTAATTATAATAACTATAACAAAATAGTACAGTGATAAGTAACAGAGAAGTAAAAAACAATAGAGTTGTGTGAAAACAGGTTGCATGTAACAGGCAACCATTGGCCTCACCTCCTTAGAGAGCATATTGTAGGTTACATTTTTTGTAAGTTAACTCTTAACATCCTCTGAAAATGGCAGTAGAATAAGTCAATCATTAGTTTTAGATGTTATTTCACCAAAAAGGGGAAAAAATTAAAAGAAGAAATGTCTGTTTTCAGTATAGCTGTTTAAAACGCTCCATTTTTTCAACACGGCGTCATATGAGGTGGCAAAGGGGTAATGATGGGGCAACTTGATTCTTTTTACTGAATCAAGTTTGAATGAGTCACTCACCAAAGTGAATCAGGTTTTTGAGTCATTTGAGTCACTTGGGTCAGTTACCAAGAAAGTGCATAGAAATCTGTATTTCAGAGAGATTCATAGGTGGCAGCGGTGCTGTTTTAATGAGAGATCAGCGTAGACAGGAGAATAAAATGTGAGAGATCAGCGATATGGCGAGACATTGCAAGTTGGAAAAGTTTGCGAACTCAAGTGTCTGCGCCAGTGGGAGGTGAGTGAGATTATGTGCTGTGAGTCGAGCCGTGCAACGTATTAGGCTATTGAGTGATTCGTAACTCACAGGGAGGAAGTGGGTACGTGAGTGACCTGTGTGTCCTTTGAGTCATTCTGTGAGTAAGTGCGACCCGTATGTGCTAAGAGTCGAGCCATGCTACGTACGTTCGAGCTGGCGAGTGACTTGTATGAGACATACTGTGAGTGAGTTAGTGATCCATATGTACTGTGGGTGAGTTAATGACCTGTATACACTGTGAGTTGAGCCATTCTATGTACCAGCCATTCTCCCATAATGTGAGTGAGGGGCTGGGCTACCGTGAGCTTTGTACTGAGTCAGTGAATGAGTCATTTGGAGCCAAGAATCATGATTCTTGAGTCAGTAAAGTGACTCTCGGTATTGAACGATTTGTTCATGATTCACACAACACTAGAAAGGGGACTCGCATCCCCTCACTCCACCTTCAGCCAACGTGCATGATAGGTGGTAGAGTGAGCTCGGGCGTTTCAGGTTGTGTTTATTGTGTTTCTTCCAAAGTATTATTTAGTGTGACCGTTCATTAAGATGTTTCAGATGCGTTTGGATGGATGGACGCAAAAACACTAGCTTAACAGGAAATCCAGTCCACTTTTTCAGACTCAATGGAGTAAGCTTTTGCTTGGATATTTCTATTTCTTTTCTCTGCTGAGTGTGGCAGGAATTGTTAATCACACAGTTATCGTGGTGGTCTCTGTGTGATGAATCAAATAAATCCCAGTGTTCTATGTACGTCTGTTCTTTTTTTTTTTTTTTTTCTTAAACTAGGAGCTATGTTTCAACCATATGTCAGGCACATTTTTGACCTTCCAGGTCATTTTTTGGCCGCAATTCTGTGAATTCTATGAATTAGTTGTGTTACTCTACACTCTACTGATATTTTTGTGAGGTTTTTTTTTTCTCCCTCTCTCTCTCTCTCTCTCTCTCTCTCTCTCTCTCTCTCTCTTTCCATTAAATTTCTTTTAAAAAATAAATAAATAAGTTTCAAGTGTTTTCTGAGGTCAACAATACACTGGGAATTTACCAACCTTTTGAGGACGTCATAGGAAAAAATGTCTCATCTAGTCCCATTAAAAATACAGTTTATAAAAGCACAGTAATTACACAGTAAAACCATGCATTCTCTGATTTCAGGGTTTTATTTTAAAGAAAAATAATCCAGTTTTTAATTTTTACTGTTTACCATGATAGGACAATCCATGATACATCTAAACACAACAAACTCACAGTTCTTAATAGGAAAAAACAAATTTAAGAAATAGAAATGAGCATTGTTATAACTGTTAATACTGTGATCGTTACCAAGCAGAAGTAAGAGATTTTCAGAGGTGTGTGATGTAGAAATGTTCTGCTTAATAAAGGACTGTGCAAAGCTGCTAAAATGAAGCCATTCATCAGCACACTTGCGGACGTGTTGAGTTTAAATTGAGCTTTAGTGTGAGTTTGTCTTCAAATTCTGCAGATATTTAACTTCATCCTCAGAATATTTCAAGGGTTGAAGTCTGGATGATGTTTCTGCAGCATCCAGCTGTCCAGTTTAATGACCTGATTATAAAGTCAGGTCAGGTCAGCCTAGGCTCAGGTCAACTCAAGAATCATTGCAAAGTACACCGAGTATCTCGATTTCAGCCTCAGGTGCGCGAGTTTGTGCTCTGAGTGAGCCACAAGTCAGTCGGTGCCCTGCAAAGTCTCTTTACTGTGATACCTTTAATTTCCCCGGGGAAATCCAGTGGTTACAGTTATCTCACTCACAATATCACACACAGGTTATCAGAATATAAAAATAAGTAGGAACAAAGAATAAACCTTATGGCTTCAGCTTTGGACACAAAGTGAAGAGAAGTTAAGAAATAAATAAAACGGGCAGTCACTGCATGAAAAAACACAGATTATCTGACCTGTTCATAAAAGTTCATAAAGCCGAAGATGATCAGAGGTAACATGTCCCCTCTTCCTTCCTCTCTGATCCAGCGCTCAGTGTGGTGGACAAAGTTAAATATCTGGGGCAGATTATAAGAAATCACTTTATTGATGATGATCTGCAGCATCAGTTCTGCAAACCGTATGCACAAGTTCATATTCTGGAATATAAATTTATAATGTGCACGATGATTTTAAAACAGAGCTTTGTACTGCTCACCTGTGGTGCAGTTACAGGGAAGATAAAAAGACAAAGCTTCAGGTACCATAAAGTCAGAGAGACCAATGCAGCTCATATCTGATCTAATAATGTCTGCTTTCTTTGTCACCTCTGTCCACAAAACAACCACCCTTTGAAAAAAACCTGTCTGGATTAGACTCAGATTGACTGGAGTGAGCTGGGGAAGCAGACAAATGCTGACGTCTTCGTTGTGCATGTGGCGACCTCTGACAGATCATGTGACATATTCTTCCTACTTCTCTTTCCGATCTGACTCCCTCGTTTTTTAGTTTCACCTTAAGAGACTTCGCCCTCCCTCTCCTCTTCATTTCTGGGTTTTGTTTTCCTCTCCACTCCCTCAAAGCCCCCCTTCCTGCTCACATCCTGCTTCACCTCTCACACCTCAGCGTCCACCTGCTTTCATCACCATGGCTACAGGACGGCCAGTGTTTTATGTTGTCATGGTGACTACAGGTCAAGGCTCAAGCCATATTTAACAAAGTGAAGATAGCTCAGTCTTCTTATAATTTTCAAAGGCGGCGGCGTGGAGGAATAGGATCTTTTTAGACGGTTATAATGGAAAGAGAAATGATTTGAGCTCTGCGATGCTTCTGATCTGCTGCTCAATGGATAAAAGATTGATTAATATGAAATAAAAAAGCAGGCTGAGGTACTTAGATTGCTACGTGTCCTGCTTTATTTGTGACTAAATTTAAAATTTGGATCATAAAAATAAGAAGCTCACATCCTGAGCTTTATTCCTGGTTCAGTATAACCCAGGGCTCTGTGAGCTATAGCTCCAATACTCTGACTATTGATTACCCCACCTGATGTGGGACAGAGATAGAGCCTCTGTGAGATTCTGCCTGGTTTGTCAGGCTCCTGGTCGAGGAGCAGGTTGTAAGAAAGAACCTCCAGCAAAGACGTTCTTTTCTGTGTGCTGCTTGTGTTTGCTGTCTGACTTCAGAAGTACTTTAGAAGCAGATTACAGCTGCATTTTTAGGCAGAAATCTCTTCCAAGATAGCAATTAGAGCCAAATAATTACTAAATAAACTTTACTGATGACTGCCAGAGGGATCCTGGTTCGTGCTGCAGTGGACTGTGTGTCTGCAGAAACACCAGGTGAAATGTTGGATGGTACTTCTTTAACCCAAGTAAAATTTTTAACACCTTGGTAATTAAAAACCCATCCATTCCATTAGATTTAGCATCCCACAGCATAGTCTACAAATGTAGATTTTCTTGTGTTATTTTTTAAATGTTAAAGCAAAAAACATCGCTCATTTTAGAAGCAAGAGGGTAGAGCACCTCAGCCACCTCAGGATATTTGTGACTTTTTGAAAAACACTAAAGCCCTGTTCTCACCAACTGATTCAGTCTGGTTTATCTTGGTACGGCACTCATTTTATGGCTAACGACTAATCCCGGGACAGATCCCCAAATTACCAACCCGTACCGTCCCACTTTTTGGTACCCTTTTGTTGTAGTGCCAGACTAAACCGACCTGATCCCAGAAGGTGGAGCAACAACACTGCAGTCTGTTGATTGGTTGAAAGCATTGGATTTGTTAGCAGGGTACACAGTGTCACACTGCTGTGGCATCACACTGTTGTGTTATCCATGGGGCTATAGGGATCCAACACGGGGCACAGTTGGCTGTGGAAACACAAACGGGATCAGGCTTTATGATCCAACCCGTACCAAATAGTACTGATCCATACTGGACTGCTTGGAGGAAACAGGGCTTATGTCAACTCAGTTGACCTGTTCTTAAACCATTTTCTTGGCAGGCATATGGATCTTTACAAAAACTTGGTTCTGATTCAGGTCCTGAAATGACTCAGCTTTGACATAGTCCTCATTTCTAGCAGCTGTTTGTCTCAAGATCACTGAGGCTTGTTGGATGGACAGTATACCTGGTGACAATTATTAGCATATACTTTGTTTGCACATGTGTAAAACTGCTGGATGAGGAAAGTCTCTGCACTGAATCTGCTGCGTGTTGTCAGATCATTTGGCTGCTCTCTGTCCCTCTCAGACATCTTACATTCCCCTACATTACATAAAAGCTAACAACAGTCTGTCTGTCTCTTCTTCATCTCTAAAAACTTTCTTTCTGTCATCTCCACACATGTCCTGTGACTTTCTATCAATTTTTACACACTAACACACACACACACACACAAGAAGAATACAGTTTTGAGTGGTAAAACTCAAAGTACTTGAATGGATCTATAGGTTTCTTTAAAGGTCTTCAGCCATCCTTTTTATCTGCTCTCCTTTATCCATTCAGTACCAAAGTGCCTCGGTTCCCCTCTTACTAAATTATGACCAAATCCTGCAGAGCACAGGGACAAAATTTGACCTTTGAGTATCTCTTAAAAAAATCTGACAAATGATTTTTTATCTCCCAGAGAAGGAGGGAAAGGTTGTGGTAAATTGAAAACAGAAGATGAAGCAGATGGTTGCTTTTAAAGCAGCAGAGCTCTGTAACTCTGAAGGAGAGCAGAGCTGTGGAGGTAGCTTCTTCAAATAAATGTGGGTGGAAGTGGATTTTAATGGCAAGTGAACTGAGGTGGAGAGTAAAATCAACATGGCTGCTCACACTTGCACTAATTAAAGTGAAGGGTTTCTCAAAAAAAAAAAAAGGGTCCACTCTGTCGCCAGCGAGGAGAAACCTCAAAGTAAACCACTGACCGCAGAGAGACGATGGCGCCTGGTGATATTTCCAACACCTCAAACAAAGACACATACAGTAACCGAGCGGAAACAGAGGAGGAGTGGGATCAGACTTTGTCTCTGGAGCTGTATCTGTTCATTCTTTTATCAAATTAATTCCTTAAAAACAGGAGTAAGTTCTTTAACACAGCTATGGCAGATGGTATATCTTTAAGGTCACTGAAAATTATTTACATAATTGAACACAACCCAGACAAAAACGGAGTGCTAGCTACTTTAAATGGTAACGTTGACCCTGGACTTGATCTTTTACTTTCTTTCAAAGTTACTGTGTTTGGGAGTCTCTCTGAGTTTCTAAATGATCAGGAAAAACTGTCACCTTTAGATATATGTCTGATTGTAATCCTTCTTTAAAATTAGATCACCAGAGAAAATAAAGGTGATTTCTAAATGCTATTTCTCAGTATCTATGGTCAGGGAGTCCATCAAACCCATCAAAGTCCCCATGACAACGCTGGCTGACAGAATGTAGCAGAAAGTTTAATTTTGTAGTGATGGTGGAGCCTAACTGTCAGACAGAAAAAGGACAGAAGAGCAGGAGAACAATAAACATGAGAGAGATAGAGCACGAACTGAAGGCTAAAACCCTAGCTAAAGGCTAAAACACGAGCTAAAGGCTAACACATGAGTTAAGTAATAATCGTCTCAGAGCACTGAGCTATAAGAAACACCAAACACATAGTCTCCCAACCACCTGGACACTAAAACGCAGTGAAAAAAAATCAGTGTTTACACGGAAACACCAAGGGACTGAAAGCATGCCAGGCCTGCAGGTGGTGCTATAACTGTCTTGTCCAGAAGCAGCTTTGGGGAGATCTCCACCAAAGTAGAGTTGAGCCGATCATCTGAAGTATTGGGGAGTACTGAGTGCAAAAGTGGAGCAACAGATGCTCATTTTGTATGAAGACAGCAGATACAGCAGACTGAGCAGCACAAGCACGGCACGGTAGTTCATGATGATCGTAACAAATGTACTGTTGTCCTGTTGTATGCACTCGCGCGTGTGACATCAGTGTTTCCACTGAAAACGCTGGCTAACTGTTTACACAGCAACAGTGCCGACACGGCAGCGTTAATACCACTCTAGAGACCGTTTTCAAAAGTTTGCCTTTTAGGTCAGCTGAAACGCCGTTTTCGTGTAAACGCGAGGCTGAAACGCCGTTTTCGTGTAAACGCGAGGCTGAAACGCAACAAAACTTTTGCGTTTCACCCTTAAACCATCATAAAAAGCCCCTAAACTACCAACTCAGTTCATGTAGTTTGATTGTTGTCACCTTTCAAACAGTAGCTCTTTGTGTCAGCACTTCTTCAGGCACTAGGTGGCAGCACCTGCAGCCAAATAACTTAAAGCACTTCATCTCCCTTACTCAAATTTCCTTTCCCTAAATTCTTGTGTTGTACGCCACTTTGGACAGAAACCCCTGTGAAATGAAATTGATGAATTGTAGAATCTCCTGAATCAGACTGAGGCACTTGTGAGGTTACCAAGGATGCTCTCTGGGGTTCAGGTGACACAGCTTTATCGTGGTCAGCAGAAGAGCTGCTGGAAGTTTTGGTACTGTAGGCAAGTGCTAAGGACTGCTGGGAAATGAAACCATTGTCTCCATTAAGCTTGTCAGCAGATGGAAGCATGAAGTGCTCTCAAATATCTTTGTGGGCGGCTGTTTTAACTCTGGATTTGATAAAACACAGCGGACCAACAACAACAGATGACATGCCTCTCCATTCCCCCTCCAGACTCAGTGACCCAACCTGAGCAGCCAGAGTGGCATGCAGTTGGTAAATGATCAAACGATCACTCCATCACTAGCTTGAGTACCTATAAGTCAGGAACTCAGGGACCTGAGACTCAAAGCATTGCAAATCTCATGTGAGACGTCTCCTTGAATAAAATCCTTAGATGACCATTTGATGATGTCTCTGAGTAAAGAGTAAAGAAATGAACCAAATACCACTCAGAAGTGAGTTTTCAGATGAAGTTTCAGCCACATGCAAATTGATTTCTCCACAGGAACTGCAGTTACATGTGCTGAGACACGCACAGTCCAACTACAAATCTTAGTGACAGGCTTCCACCTCCTACTCATGATCCAGTTTACTGCACCCTGCCAGTGATCCTGACATGAGACTTACAGCCATAGTGGAGTGTCATAAACTCTGTCTGTGCTGAGTGGCTGTGGCTAAGTGAAGCTTATTTTAATCAGTGTGGGCAGTGATGCATGTTTGCTGAGACTGTACAGAGACCATTGGACACTGCTGGCAAAGTTAACTGTAACTCGATGCAGGGATAACGGTGCTGCAAAGAAAGACTTTGCCAGAAGTGTGTGTATTAAAAGTCACCTTTAAAAAAGTATATTTATTCGTTTTAGTTTATTCATCTATTAATTAATTCATTTATTTTTTTGTAACTTATTTTAACAGAAATGAAGTTTTAAAAAAATAAATAAATAAATAACAAAGGCCATGGACAACAGATGATCAGATAGATTTGAAGTTGTTGTTCTTCAACCCTTCACTGCTCATGGATAGATGGGTTTGGGTAAATGTTTGTCTGGAGTTGTTGCAAAATTAGAAGACAAAAAATAAAATAAATAAAAGATACAGTTCTGATAATAATCATAACATTGGTATATGGATGATGTTAATAGGTACAGCTAAATATCTTACTACAGTAAATGGAATTAATGTTGTATGTTCAAGTACCATGTACAGGGTCAAACAAAATGATAATAATAATATGGAAAATGCAAAAATGATTTTGTGTATTGTCTGTATTATTGTTGTTAAGTGTGACGGCATCTTTGTGTATGTGAATATATGTGTTAAATAAAAATTAAGTTCCAAAATAAATAAATAAATAAATAAATAATAATAATAATAATAAAAATCCTCCCTGCCACCCACCCAACCATTGTTAGCCAATAGGTCATGACTACATCCCAGGAGGCACAAAAAAAAAAAAAAAAATCAACATGTATAACTTTACATCTCCTGTATACCCTCTCTGCCTGTGCCTCGTCAGCTACCCAGGATGCTTTTCTCTAATTAAGCCAGCTTTCTGATAGTTGCTAATTAGGGATGTAACTGAGGGGAAAGTGGAGTGTAATTGAGGTACAATTAAGACTTAATTCATTTAAAAGCCACTGCTAATGATTGGTGTGTGTTTGTGTGTGTGCTGGCTGTGTATCGTAATATGAGGAATCTTTTATTTTCTCTTTCTCTCTTTTTTTAATTTCCATTTGAAAATAAATAAATAAATGCATAGAGAAATATAAAAAAAAAAAAAAACTTAATAAATAAGTGGCTCCTTATGGTCTTAATCCTCATTATAACATATCTTTTCTGGGTTTGTAGTTTATCTTTCTGTTTTTTTTTTTTTTTTTTTTTTTTTTGCTAAATAAATAAATAAATAAATAAATAATTAAGTGCCACATCCAAAAATACTCCGATGACACTGCTATTGTGGCGTGTATCCAAAATGGACAGGAATCTGAATACAGGGATCTGATAAAGGCTTTCTGTGACTGGAGTCATAGAAATTGTCTCCTACTGAACACCTCAAAAACAAAGGAAATGATTGTGGATTTCCGAAAGTCTGGGCTCTGCCATCAGCCAGTTAACATCCATGGGGTGGACGTGGAGGTGGTGCCAACCTACAAATATCTTGGTGTACATCTGGACAACAAGTTGGACTGGTCCCTTAATACAGATGCACTCTTTAAGAAGGGGCAGAGCCGTCTCTTTTTCTTAAGGAAGCTCAGATCAATTGATGTCTGTGGAAAGCTGCTGCAGATGTTTTATCAGTCTGTGGTAGCCAGTGCTTTGTTTTATGGTGCAGTCTGCTGGGGAAATAGTTTAAAGCAGAAGGACAAGAGGCGACTGGAAAAACTGGTGAAGAGAGCTAGCTCCGTGGTTGGATCCAGTTTGGACTCACTGGAGGCTGTGGTGGAAAGGTATACACAGAAGAAAGTGGAGGCCATCATCCGTCACTCTGATCACCCACTTCACAACATCATAGTCCAGAGAATCAGCAGCAGGGGACGTCTTACCTCTGTGCGCTGCAGGACCGAGAGGTACCGAAGATCGTTCCTCCCTGCAGCCATCAGAGTGTACAATTCTCTGCTTGGAAGAGTGCCCAAACAACATGAATTTCCCTCCAGGGATTAATAAAGTATGTCTTATCTTATCTTAAATAAAACCCTAAGTTCTCTTGCAGTTCTTCATACATGTACAGTTTGAGAGTTTTTATCCAGCCTCAAGTGAAAAAGCTCCACAGCATCCCACATTTTTTCAGAAAAACACATCCCTGCATGTAAATAAAAAAACGCCCCCTCCTCACCTCCTCGGCCACCATCCTCCCTGGGACGTGTCTACATCTGCACATACAGACTGTGGTCTTCATGTCGTTACAGCTCTGCTGTTAGTTCTGTGTTTCCAAGTGTCGGTGAAGGAATCAGGAAGGCTGTGAGCGGGTCAGAGAACAGCAGGAGGGAGGTGTGTGTGTGTGTGTGTGTGTGTGTGTGTGTGTGTGTGTGTGTGTGTGTGTGTGTGTTTGTGTGTGTGTGTGTGTGTGTATGTGTGTGTGAGTGTGTGTGTGTGTGTGTGTGTGTGTGTGTGTGTGTGTGTGTGTGTGTGTGTGTGTGTGTGTGTGTGTGTGTGAGCCAGTAGGTGAGCTGAAGATGATGATTTTCATTCAGTGTTTCTTTCTTGTCTGTTTTGAGTTGGCATGCTTACGGCCAAAAGTGGCCAGTGAATAAAAACACAAGTGTTCACCAATTGGTATTGTCATTGGAGCCAATTGCCTCTGCTTTCGTCTGTTGACTTCATTGTCAACAACAGTGATGCCCATCAGAATACCACCTCACCCCAGAGTCCTGCACTGGGTCGGGTACCCGCAAAAACAGCTGATTTGCGGGTGGTTTTTAAAAACTTTTTTTTTCACCCGGATCTGGGTGGAAAAAATAACATGCTGGTCGGGTCGTGGGTTTTAGTTTGACACATCAAAATTAATATAAAATAATAATAAATACAATAAAATAAAAACGTAAGTTGTAAGCTGGTTGTAAGGTTGTGACCATATAGACTGTAAAAAAACATGGTCCTCATCCGTAAATCCGTAACATGGTGGAAGGCTGAGCCACGCTATCCAGTTCTTATAATACATCCATGGTTGTGACATGATCACGGCTCGTACCTGCTGAGCGTTGCTTAAGTCTGGACAGAAAGTAAGTCTACTATTACACATGTAAAGGTCCTTTTAAGAGATGAAAAGTTTAAAAGCATTGAACGTAAAAACCGAGTGATTCTACAGTTGTATGTGAGAAGATCACAGAGGGTTGATGATGGAGCTGAAGTCAGGCTTTTATTGGAAGTATTGCTTCATTCAGGTGTGTTGTTTACTCACTGGTATCTGAACTATGGCGATATACCGTTCAATTTTCAGACAATATGACCCAAAATGATTACTCTAAATAAGGTTGTGGGTCGGGCTGCGGGTCGGGGTCGTGTTTCAATGGGTCGGATCGGGTTGCGGTACTAATTGGGCTGATGCGCGGGTTTGTGGATCGGGTGCAGGTTTGTACGTCCTCGAAAATGCTTTCTCTTGTATTTAGAGTTGTATTTCCTTTCCCTATTTATATAAAAAAAAGTTTCTCTGTATGCAGACAGTTTGGGCCTCAACACATGCTGATAAATTTAGGTCTTGTGGATTGCACCCTAAACTTGAAGCTGCAGCACTTGCAGCTTCACGTCCTGCATCTGCAACGTGCCCCAAATGTGTGAAGACCCTTCCCTTCTACTTGCAGCCTCACCTCTCCTCTTAAATGTCTCTCTCTTTCTTTCGTTTAGTTGCTGGAGCTATTGTTCTCCACTTTTGTTGCTATATTTGAACAAAGCCGTGTCGCTGTTGAGTCCTTGGTTGATGGGTGGGATTTGTTGTTTCTTTGGAAGTAACTGGGGCTTTTTGAGGTAGTTTGTCTTGTTAAAGTTTCAGTTCATCCCTCAAGTCCCTCTCTTTCTGAAAAGTTAAAGGTTTCTGTCGGTCGGTTCCTTAAACTCAGCTCCCTGCAGAAAGCAGCAGCCATGAGTCCAGCTCTCTGCTGAGGCCATTTTGCTATCCGCCGCTCGTTCATGCTGTGCATCAAGGACTTTATGTACACGCACTCGAGTGTTTGTGTGTGTGTGTGTGTGTGTGTGTGTGTGTGTGTGTGTGTGTGTGTGTGTGTGTGTGTGTGTGTGTGTGTGAGTGTGTGTGTGTGAGCGCGCATGCGTGCGTGTGTGTGTTTACATCAGTGTCTGTGTGCATATGCCTGCATGTGCGGTTAAATCTCAGGACGTGTTGATGAGAGCCAAATGAGGACATCCACAGGTGGTTTTGGAATTTCCATGGTAACAAGATGGGCCATAACCCTTTCTGAGGTAGACTCACACCATTCTAATAAAAGGTGAGATTTTCCTCCCTGAAGAAACCTCCAAACTGCTCTGAATGACTGGAAATGTGTTACAGTGATTGAGAACGGCTGGTGTCCTGTAGTCCTGTCTGTAATTGGCTGAAGTGAGAAAGCTACAGGTGTCTTTGGAGGGAGCTAACACAGGTGCTGTGATCTAAATTTCTAGACCAATGAGAACTTTTCTGACATGTAAAAGTCCAACTTTATGTCGACTTTACATGGCCACAGTGGAGGGTTTGATGATGCAGGTTATTAGGTTGAGAAGAAGAGCGACTAGGTCCTTCTTTCTGTGAAACTACAAATTAAATAAAAGGTCTGACTGTACAGTGTACAGTGGCTCTGAAGTGCAAAACACAACAAAAAAACAAGAAAAAAACAAGAAAAAAAAAAAACACAAGTTAAAAAACCTGCCAAAAAAGAGGGAAAAAAAACAATCAGATCACATTGTAGCACTTAGGTTTTGGGATCAACAGGACATGAGTTATTCTCTCCAGTCAAAGGCTACCTTCAGACTGCAGCCCTTAATGCTCAAACCCAATTTTTGTGTTTAGCTGTTCAGATAACACCTGTAAATGTGACCTGACTGCAGACTGTGATGTGAACAGCTCACGCTTCAGAAGTGACACGCATGCTCAGTTTAACATTAATGACATCATGCACAGCACAGTGTGAAGAGGAGCAACAAACACAGAGCAAAACTGTGCTTCACAATGCTGGAAAGTTTGTTTCCATAACGCAAAACCTGATGTTACAGCAGCTCACCTTGAGTGAGCTCTTATTAAAGTAATTATGGCTGTATTTTATTTCTTATAAACCTTAAGGCGGAGGCTCTCTCCAGCACCGGGGTCTCTCCTGCACCGGGGTCTCTCCCGCCAACCCTGCTACATCTCAGAGCTGTAGTGGCTGAACAGGTGAACAAAGAGGCAAAAACTTAGTTTTGTCATCTGTTCTGATGTTCGTAGTTTGTCTGGGGGCAGATCAGACAGGAGCAGACGGATCTCTGACTGACACTGTCCCGTAGGAAAGTACAGCAGAGCGCAAATACACACGGATGAGATGGACAGCAGTGGATCATCGGTGTCTCTGTGTCCTGTAGACTGTTATTTCAGCCTGATTAATCCATTCAAAAAGTCAGAACAGTGTTAAACTAAGTTTGTTAGATATAATACAAACGTACGATTCATTCACCTTTATCCTTTATTGTGTGTGTAATGGAGACGCCAGTAGATCGCCCCATCGCTCTCTCACTTTTTCTCATCACTCATCCTTTTATGCATTGTTTAATCAGGATGAAAAGCTGTAGCTGTAGCTGGATAAATAACGAAAACTCTTTATTTATTTATTTATCTATTTATTTATTTTCTTAAAAGCATACACTTTTTAATAATCATGTCTATATTAACGTCTAATTATGTTCTGTCCATGAAGTGACTTTGAAAACATTTGTCCTGAGGTAAACTGCTGCTGTAGAATGACGTCAAAGTCACATTAAATGCGACCTGGCTGTTCAGACCGCGGTCACGTAAAGTAAAGAAAATGGGATATGTATCTGATTTAGTACCACATACGAAAGTGGCCTGAATCTGATTTGAAAAGGTCAGATTCAGTGCAACTTGTGCTGTTCACACTGTAAGAAACAAATCAGATGCAGGTCACATTTGAGCCAAAAAATCAGATTCAGGTCACTTTTGACCGCAGCGTGAACGTAGCCTTAAAGACAGACGGTGTGTATGTCCAATCAGCATCATTAAAGTTACCTGTTGGTACCCACTTTTTCAGTTGTAGCGATTTGTCATTCTGTTTAATCATGTTTTTTTTTCTGTTCTGTTCTTCTTTTTATTTTCCTCTAATCTCATGTTTTATTCTGCTTTCTTTCCTCTCCCTCCCCCTCCTTTTCTTTTTTCATTTACTTATAAATCTTATCTCATGTTTTGTCTTTTTTTCTTTTTAATTTCCTTTTGAAATCTAATCTCATTTTTTCTTCTTTTTTTAAATTTCCCTTTAAAATCTTATCTATTTTCTTTTTTTTTCTTTTTCTTTTTAATGTATGTATGTATGTATGTATGTATGTATGTATGTATGTATGTATGTATGTATGTATCTTACACTTCACGTTCACCAGACTAACTCCATGTATCTTGGTCCTAAATAAAAATGTTGAATCAGTAAAAGCTGCTCCAGACCCCCTTATTAGGAATTGTCTGGCCTGTGTTATCTGTGTGTCTGTGGCCCCATTAAAATGGACAAGTCATGCATCAGTGGGCTTCATGTGCACAGGACAAATACTTTTTTAAAGAAAGTAAGAACAGAAAGAATATTTTTCATTGACAACATCTGAGTTCCAATCAGTAGTAATCTGATTATGTTGTGTCAAAGTCCATCAACATATATTTTAATGCTGAATAAGAATATTTAATTAAACCTTGAAGTGTGTCCTTTGAACGTCAGTTAGCATTTAGTAAATTGTAAATCAGAATAAAATCCAGATGAAAGCCTCTGTGCGCTTTACCATTACACTGAAACTGAGACTCACCGCAAACAGATGACCAAGCCGGACTTTTGAAAAGGACAGCTATCATGCTGATGTATCTCGAGTTATGAACTCTTCTTCACTTAGATCTAAAGACTCAGTCACTTCTCACTTTGCAAACTCTACTTTTAACGTGGAGGAGAAGGACACCTCATCATTATCTTTCACTAACTGCTGCCTACACCTACATGACTGAGGAGATGAGTCCACAAAGGTGTACATCATCTTCAGGTGTTGACAGACTAAAAACAGGCCTGTGTCATCTGGTGTTATGCTAAAATGAGCAAGGTGTAAATGATCCCATCTGACGACTCGGCACTCCAAGTACAAAACATAATCACTCATGCCACTTTGTTTAGAAAGATTTTCCTCTGAAGTTGTTTCTCCTGCCTATGATTTTACAGATGAACAGGTTCAAAAACCATAAATGAAACCAAAGAGTAGTCTGTATTATTAAGACACTTTTTCTGTTTCACAAAGAGAAACAGCTGAGGATTGCAGCAGAAGCGGCAGCGTTTGTACAGTAAGAGGAGAGGGTGAAGTGTTTAGGCATGGACTTAGATAGAGGTATTTTCCCTGTACTTAATGCCGCCCACTGAGAGAACACCGTGCTACTCTTCGATGGGCACAGCATAAACTGTCTACTGCCTGCTGAAAGCACCTTTTCTGTATTTATCATGGAGTTTGTCAGTTAGTGTTCAGCTGAACAACATTTATCCACACTGGAGGTGAGGGATCAGTGTGTGATAATCCTTGGTAAAATAAAAATAAAATAAAAAATAAAAATAATAAAAAAATATATGGATCCGCAACAGGCTTCATTTGTTGAAGCAGTCGAAATATGGTCCATGGTCACTTTTAGTTATAGAATTACTTTCTATAGCTTTTTGGTTTGTTTTGACATTTTGTTTTTCGGCATACAAAAGGTAAATAAAACTCCAGATCTGTCTCTGATTCTTCCAGCTCAGCTCTACGCTGATCAGGCTGATGGGTTTCTGAAACTGGACGCTTCACAGAGCAGAACATAAAAGAGGAAGTTGACTTTCAAAATAAAATTCTGTGTCAACACCATTTTTCTGTACCCCAGGTTTAAGGTTTTACAGCCCAACTGAACCAGGAGAGGATCATCTAGCAACTCTGGCTGCCTGGGCGTCGTGAGGGAACAGACGACAGAGGAATGAGATGTAGAATCACCACACACACACACACACACACACACATCACACACCTCTTCTAGTCTCTTCCTGTGCATTTGGTAAATAGTGTACCATCAGCACAGCACAGAGTATAGCAAAGTACCAGGATGAAATACATTATTCCAGGCAGAAGAGAAAATCATACGTTAAAGGAGGCAGTCCAGCCTAATTGGGCATCATTATGTATCCCAGCATGCTTTCCAAAGGGAACCTGAAATGTCAGTGAAAAAAATAATGGTGACAACTACTAACTGTATATAGAATCAACTCCACTGCAACTTCATCTCTGCCCATAGTCAGACATAAAGCCCAAAGACTGCCTTTATGGGTGTGGATACATTGAAACAAAGCCAAAATGGAGTCATAATTATCTATCATGATTGCTAAAATCTGCTGTTTCTCCGGTGTCTGCTCAAGGATGGCTCTGGAAGTACTGGAAGTCACATTCAAACCAAGCCAAATAAGCAGTTTTCAAAGAAGAAATAAACCTTTTTACAGCCTGCTTCCTAAAACGCCTCTTGTCTGAATTGCTGTATGGGGGGTGAATTTTTTTCTAACCTGGCAGTTCAGAGGATATCAAGATCACAAGCTTACCCAATCAGAGGGCACAGCTCAGGTCACTTAACTGATAAGCGCCCTATAGCTGTACTTAAAGCCCCTGTCACTTCCAATATGGCCGTGATAGCTGATATGCTTCAAAATCTGTTTCAGAAACAGATGGGTGATGTCAGGGAGGCTGCATCCATTACTCATACAGTGTATAGGTTTACATGGATCTTCAGGGTCACAGTGATCATCAGGGTCACCGCAACCTTAAGGGTTAAAATTGTCATCAGGGTCAAAGTAATCTTCAGGGCCACATTGATCTTAAGGGTTACAGCAGTCTTCAGGGTGACAGTAAATGCATGGTCACAGCAATCTTGAGGGTACCAGCAATCTTAGGGGTCAAAATGGTCATCAGGGTTGAAACAATCTTCAGGGCCACATTGATCACCAGGGTCACAGCAGTCATCAGGGTTACAATAATCTTCAGGGTCACAGCAGTTTTCAGGGTGACAATAAATTCAGGGTTACAATAATATTCAGGGTCACAGCAGTTTTCAGGGTGACAATAAATTCAGGGTCACAGCAATATTGAGGGTTCCTGCAATCTTAAGGGTCAAATGGTCATCAGGGTCAAAGCAATCTTCAGGGCTACATTGATCATCAGGATCACAGCAGTCCTCAGGGTTACACTAATCTTCAGGGTCACAGCAATCTTAGGGGTTCCAGTGATCATTAAGGTCACATTGATCTTCAGGTTCATATTGATCGTCAGGGTCAAAGCAATGTTCAGGGTCACAATAATTTTCAGGGCCACATTGATCTTTAGGTTTACGAGGAACTTCAGGGTCATAGAAATCATTGGGGTCCCAATAGTTTTCTAGGGTCAAGGCAATTTTAGGCTTACAAGGATCTTCAGGGTCACACTAATATTCAGGATCACAAAAATGTTCATGGTCAAAGCAATGTCCTGGGTCACATTTCTTATTGTGACTGACTCTGGTCTATAAGTGGAACTAGTACCTCTGCTGAGACTACGACTATCTAAAAGGTTACAAAGATCTTGAGGTCACAAAAATGATCAGGGTCACGATGATCATCAGGGTCTAGATGATCATCACAACACTGCTATCTCACAGTGATCTTCAGGGTCAAAGCAATCTTCAGGGTCATGGTAATGTCAAGGGTCACATTGATACTTAGGCTCACAAGGATCTTCAGGGTCACATTATCTTCAGAGTCACAATAACTATTTGGGTCAAAACAATCTTGAGGCTCACAAGAATCCTCAGGGTCACAGTTGTCTTTGGGGTCACAGCAATCTTCAGGGTCACAACAATATTTAAGGTCACACCATTGATGCTGACTTTAAGATTAAAAAAAAAACAAAAAAAACCTCTTTTTTCCTTTTTTTTCAGAGACCCTGAAGAAGAACATTTTATTTTATTTATTTTTTTTAATACAGAGCAGGACAAACAACTTTTCCAGCTCCTGACTTCTTAAGAGGAATTCATTTTTTACTCTGAAGTACCTCTTTTCGTTTTGGCCCTGACACTTGAATAAGTATAACCCCAAACCCTCTGAAATTAAACCTCATCCTGACAGGGGTGTAGATACTGAGGTCTGACACAGAGGTTGAGATCTGAGGCTGGCTCTGGATCTTGTGGAGTGCTCTCAAGGGCTTTGCATCCTAAATTGTGAAGTATTCTCAATTACAAATTAGGCATTTAACTGGCACTCTAATCCGGCTCCACAGCCCTCCACTTTGGGAGGACTTTCCCTATTAACCTGGTGTAATAAATAAATGAAACCTGTGACCTCCGCACAGAGAGAACTCAGCCATCTAGAGAAGCTCCAGCATGACGATGAACTCCACCAGCTTTCCCCTCTTTGCTTTATACATCTTTGCTCATGATCTAGCAGTCTGTGCAGAGTGAATAAATCAGCAGCCAACATTATTTAAGCAGCAGTTTTACCCCACACCTGTACCATTTACCTTTGATTTATGAGCTGGTGTAATGCGTGAGGGGTTTGTGCCACATTTTCTATAATAGATACGGTTTTTGAAGTCCCGCTGTGGCATTTCCATTAGCCGTGTTTACCTGCACATAGTGAGGGAAGCCCTGGCCTACATGTTCGGCTGTGATTTGTCAAAGCAATTAGACCTTCAATAGAAGTGTGTTCCTCCTTTTAAAGTGCAGAGCAGTGACAGAGGCTCTGTTTCAAAAGAGGAATGCTAATGTAGAGTACATGCTCATTGGGAACTTGGCAATGAAGCAGCATGTGTTTTCAGAGTGGAGAATATCACATGGGGGAACTGTGTTTATCCTGTGGTGCTGTCACACACAGGCTGCTCTAGATAGATGACAAACCATCCAGTTTGACTTTTTTTTAGTCTTTATTTTTCATCTGTGAAAAAGGTTTGTGGACGAATATTTTTTGTCATAGTCTTCGTTGACGAAATAAAGACTGTATGCACCTCCATCTAGATCAGGGGTCTTCAGCCTGTGGCTCTGGAGCCTCATGCAGCTCTTTGCAGTGGCTCCTTGTAGCTTTAAAAATATCATTAAAATAAAGGGTGTTTTAATTTTTTCTTACAGAGGGTATTTATGATACACCTATTGAAATAAAGCTTTTAATTTTTTGCATTTTTTTTTTTTAATTTCAATTTTCTGACATTTTTGCAAATTAAGAAAAAAAATCCATATTTTTAAGATTAAGCACATTTTTGAATTCTTTATATAAATCCCCCCTTTTTTGCAATTTTTAGAAAGATTTTCAATATTTGGAATTTAAGCAAAATTTTGAAATTGCATTATATAGGTTTTTTTTTTTTTTTCAAAATTATAACATTTCAGCAAATGTTTTGAAATATCGCAATTTTGCCCATTTTTTAATTCCTTTTTTATTTAAATTTTTTTGAATTTTTTTCAAAAATATTTTCAACTTATTGAAACTTCTCAAATTTGCAGATTTTTTTTAAAATAAAAAACTAAGAAATAATGAAACACACACAAAAACTTCTCATTTGGATAATTATTCACCAGATTATACACTTTTTTTCTCAATGTGAAGATAAAGTAGATTTTGTGGCTCCCGAATGACTTTCATCCAGGTGAGCTGAGGCAAAACGTCTCTTTGAAAAGTAAAGGTTGCAGACCCCTGATCTAGATGTATAACGTGTTGTATATAGAACAGGAATCTCTTGTAGAGAGTTATGTATCAGTGGGCTCGAGGGAGGGGAAGAGGAGCTGGTGTTAGCTAATTACCTTCAAAGTTCTCAAGAAATAAAGACATATACATTTGAAAGCATTTATACTTGCTGCATGGTGTTGTACTAGATACCTGGACAATTCTCTGTGTATCACTGAAATACACTATAGGTAGCTCCAGCAAACACCTTATGCATTTAATCTCTGCCATCATTACACCGTCTCCTCTCACTTTCTAATGTTTTTTTGGTAACTGGAAATGCCCAAGCAACTTCACACCAATGCAGAGGTGATCTGTGCATAGAGCCCATTAGACCAATTTAAGTGACTCTGATTGAGTAAAGTGAGAGATGTGGAAACAAACATGCACAGCAAATCCCCCAGTGGTAAAATTCCAGTGTTAAACCAGTTCAGTGTTAAATTTTTGGTGTTATACGATATTCAACTCTATACTGGTGTTAAACAATACTACTGTGGGAGTTACTTTACAGTGTTGATGGGAAATAACACCACACAGTGTTACTTTAAACACTCCTCACTCATGGTTACAATAATCATGTGTTTTTACAAGAACCTGTTCTTTGATCTGCACTGTTAACCCAGAAGTTGTTTGTAAGCAAAACTTCTCTGTAGAGTCTCATTAAAAATTATGAGTGGGCCAATTATAATTTTCAATTTTCAATTCAACTGTTGGTCCAGCTTGATAAAATTGTTTTAACTGGTAACATAGTTTTTTTGTGTTGTTGTTGTTGTTTTTTAAATACCTGTCTAATGTTGGACTAACATCATTGGTTTAAGTCTCATGTGCTTAGTAACTTGATTCATTTTCAAGTCATCACCTTGTATAAATCCAACTCAAAACAAACTAAGCCAAATTTTCAGACTTTTCAATTGAATATTTTCTGTAACCAAACTTCAAAAAACTTCTCCTTTACATTTTGCGACAATGGCTTTAGTTGTCATTTTTTGCTGTTTTGTAACCGTGAGTGAGGAGGGAACACAGTGGACATGAGGCCCTGCTGAGCATGACAGCACAGCCTATTTGTGCCCAATGCATCAGACTGCTTTTCTGCGCTCCATGGCACAGGCTAGTTGTCTTTGCTCTTTGCATCACTGACCAGCTGTCTATGTGCCGCATGGCACAGACTGGCTGGCTGACTGCAGGCATGACACGCACCGGCTGTATGTTTGTGGCATGGCATGGCATGGACTGTTTGTGTGCTTCATGCCACGCAGTGCCTGTGCTCAACACTAGATGGGTTTTGGCTGTGCCCCAGCATGCCCTGAACATTACTGTCTGATGTTAATTCAAAGTTAACTGAAAAGACTTCACAATGACAAACAGAGCACGGACAGCCAGTCCATGTCATGTAGCACAGACATCCGGTCTGTGCCATGTGCAGAGCACAGACAGTCAGTCTGTGGGTTAGTCCCCAAGAGACTACCCAAGTATGCAAAAGTCCCCAAGAGACTTTCTGTGAGTCAGTCTGTGCCCCTGTCTCATATCCACTGTGTTCCCTCCTCACTCACGGTAACAAAACACCATCACAACATAAAATAATGTATAATGGTGAAATACACTCAAACAGTCAAAGTAATCCAACAAAACTTTTTTGAGATTAAACCTTACTGAAAACATTTGCTTGCAAACAGTTCAGGGTTAACAGCGCAGATCAAAGAATAGTTTTCTGTAAAAACAATCACTGAAACCATGAGGGAGGTGGGGACAGCATTTATGGGCTACCTTGTGTTTCAGGAGTGTTTTGATGAAGGGGTCTGTTTCTTGACATTTTATCTTAATGGAATTATCTATGGAATTTTTGAAGAGAGAAAAAAAAAAAGAATGTTCTCAGTGTCACTTCAATCTGTTTGGGCGCTTATCATAGTGGTACCAATGGAGAAACAATGTACACCAGTTGAGTGTGGTGTTATTTACATTGTGAGAGTTGACTGGGTGACACTGTCTCATATTGATTACTTACACTAAGCCATAACAGCCAGACCTGAGGTTGACTAGTCTGCCGCAGCTATCTTAGCTTAGTAGTTAGATAACAGCTCCCAAAGAAACCTCTGATTCAGGATTTTCAGCTTGAAGTTTGACTGAAGAACTGAACACACAGAGAAATGAACATCACTCTCTAACAAGAAATTTCAATTCAGCACATTCAACATGGTATAAATCTCTTTATTTACCAAAAACTATATAAACAAAATAGCTCTTGCTTAATGATAATATATGCTGGATTGCATTGATGTGCTAGCGGTTAGTATATATCAGTATAACTAAGGCTTCAGAACAGAGTTTCAACTTTCATCACAGAAACATATCACAGTTACACTTTGTTTCCTTTACTGAAAACTCAAAATGTCAAATACTCACAGGGAAATTAAAGAAAACTTATTGCAGGCTCATGGCTGGCTTTAAAACTATGGCAAGGCTCCAACCGTCTTAAACAACTGCTATAGCCACTTCAAGACACTAGGTGGCCTATTTCAGTGAATCAGTGTGTCAACACCACTTGATGTGTGGGTTTTTGCTTATTTCTACAAATCTACGTCCAGAGATATCCGGATCCAGATTTCATATTTATTTACCTAAGGAAATCAATCAATAGTTGGATTGATAAGCAGAATCGATAAGGGCATTGGTATCAATGAAATCCAATCAATGCCCATCCCTACTCACAACAGACTTGAAATGCAAGTCCAAAACTGAAACTCCATTTATCACCAACAGAAGAAAGTAAAGACCAGGGGTTAAGTCTATGTAACGCTGTTTAAAAAATCAAACAGAAATTAAAGCTGAATTAAAATTACCAATCAATTAGCAGTCACTCGGTACTTTGGCATTAAAACTGTGACTGATCAAAAACACATCACTCTTTAAACCAGTTCATGGGTATCATTTCTGAAATCTATGTGATGCGAAACAAAAAGGGAGAGATGGCTAAAGTTATCCATGGCAGTTAGAAACTTAAAGGACAGAAGTTCCCAGCTGTGGATTCAGAGCCAGCAGACTGCTGTTGCTCAAACACTCATCAGCTCCATCTGAGCGTGACCCCTGACCACATGGATCCATGCTTCCTTTTCTCCAAAACAACTTTTAGGCAGAAAACCAGAAACTGTGAATGTGAAATGTGTTTCTGTTCAGTTTTCTTGTTGCAGCAACTTCACATGAAGTAGTTTGAGTTGTCACTCGATCTCTGCAGAGGTTATGAGTATGAGCGTCCACCTCATGTTGATATCAGCACATTCTGTATGCCTAATCTGTAGCCACTCAACACTGTCAGTTCTTTAGTTTGTGGAAAAGTTCATTTCTGGCTGGAAAAACAGCTGTTATTGATTAGACCTAGGGTGTCAAAGTCGATTAAGGTCAGGGGTCTCAGAACTTAAGTCAAAATAATCTATAAATAATGACACTTTTAAATGTTGTCCTCTATTTCAGTGCATAAACTATGTCTGAAAATGTTCCCATTTAATACACTTTATTTTACATCATATTATATACAGTCGGAATTCTTCATAACAAAAAGAAGTTCAATTTTCTACATCATTATGCCTCCGTTTATCATCCACCCGTCTGCACTGTAACAAACAGATCACAGTGTATGATGTATACATTGGTTCATCTCTGGCGTAGCTGTGCCTAACCTGCCTTTTTTTCTCCGCTCTGTGGAATAGTACGGCCACACCAAAAGCCAATTAGCATCGAGATTACATACAAAGTCAATGCAAAGATGTGTTTAGTTGCTGATTCAACCCTTGACGGCGCGTTAGATGCATTTGCGGGGCGCGTTTGGAGTATCGGCACGTTTGGGGTGTCGGACGCCTCTATGCTCAGGTTGAAAATATTGAACTTTCGACGTGAATTTGCATGAGGCTGTGCAGCCAATCAGCGATGACAGTCCCCCACGACATCAGTGATTTGATGACGTTGGGGGGGAACCACCACATGCTCCACTTCCTACCCCGCTGGAAGTAAACAATCTGTGCGGTGTGTCATCATCCAGAGTTATACGATACGACGTGTGTACTCTACAGAGACCAGGAAAAAAAGGAGCAGGCTTGGGTGAAAGTTGCTGAGGAGACAGGTTTTGATGGTAAGTTCTGTAAATATTTGTTTCCGGCTGGATTTGCCTGCACAGATCATCACTGAGTCTGACTGTGTTTTCCTCAGTGGAGTTTTGTCGTAAAAGTTGTAAGAGCCTGATAGAGAGGAGGGAGGAGCGGGGCAGGGGCAGGGCCAGAGTAAAGATGAAAGTTCTCTGTGGTCCTCTCTTTCCTCGACCCCTTCATTATCCCCAGGGAGACCTCCGGGAACATGGGTAGGGGGGTCGTGGATAAGGTCGCAGGGAACAGCCAGGCAGGGCCGCTGGAGGTGGATTACTAGGCCTTGATTGTGATCTCCAAGGCTTTCACACACTCTCCTGTCATGCTTTTGAAACCACAGCTCACAGGATTTGGGCTTTCTGTCTTTCAATGAGCAGGCTCTCTACTCCCCCAGCACAGAGACCCGCGTCAGCCCCTCAGCTTGTCAAAATAGTTCAGTGTCCAGCTTCGCGCATTCACGTTACAGGCATGACGCGTGTTTAGATTTGCTAATTCACGTTTGGTGTGGCTGCAGCATTAGAGAGTCCTGGGTGCTTGGCCCTGCACCGGCCTCTTCTCTCCCATTTTGCCTCTGCATCCCAGCCTTCAAGTGTGACTCCCACATTCACACCACTGACTTGACTTGACAATAATTTGGTTTAATTTTGTTCAATTGACCTTAGCCGTTCTCAAGGGGGTCGTTCACGTTTTTGTCATAGTCTTTGAGCCAGGCTTTGACAAATGTAATTTATTCTACGATCGAAACAAGAATTATAAATGACTTTAAAGGTGTAGTCAGCGGTCTGGGAGAAAACGAGTGGAGAGGCTGTTGATAAACAAATTTAGACCCGCCTCTCCCTTCATACCCCACCCCTGGCTCCATGCCTGAAAGATGATGGACATGCATCGTCATGGAAACAACGGTGGAAACAGCGTGGCTGATCAACATGGCGGAGGCCAGACCAGTGAACCCTTGAGGGTCAATTTGCTTTAATACGTAAAACCGTATTTGTTGCTTTAAAAGTAGTAGTAGTGCAATGAGTCTCAGTAGTATTGTACGCTTACCTGCTGAAATTCAGAGCCAAATCTGTGTATCGAAACCACACTTTTTTTCAACATGCTGTCAGTGATGATATCTTGTGGATAGAGAGGAGAAATAGGCAATTTTGACAAATAGTGCAGAATAGACGATTGCTGACTACACCTTGAAGTGTACCTTAATTTCTTCATGTAATAACCCAGATGCACCACACCGCGCAAATTAAAGAGGGAACTATTAACGAGTATGGTGAAGTAATCTCAGTCACTTATTGATGTATAAAATGTAAGCGTTTAAAATTAATACATAAAAATAAAAAAAATGCTGTTGCAGTGAATGAACAAAAGGCTTCCACCAACATGTTAAACATTCCTAGTTTGGACATAGGAGTAGTTTAAAGTTTCTTCAATGAGTAATTGATACGTGATGATAACATTTTCAAAGATCAGTAAGGGAGAACACTGAAAAATTGCATCATTATTATAAACCATGTCAGTGTTAGCCAACCTAGCCTGCTTGCTACAAAGCAGAAGAGTACAGGTAGATGACATGTTGCATCTTAACATGTGTCCCTTTCAGAGGTGGAAAAAGTACTAAACATCTGTACTCAGGTACAAGTACTGTTACATCGCTGAAATAATACAGAATTACAAGTAAAAGTATTGGTGTCAAAACAATACTTCACTTAAAGTACAAAGTACTCTTCAAAATCTACTCAGAGTATTAATTTTCTTTTTAACAGGGGATGTTGCTGTCAGAGTGTTGTCATGGTACTGCTCAATCTCTGATGGATCTTTCCTGTAGAGATCAGTAAACTGTCACACATCATGTTCAAACATTACTTCATCACATCACTGCCGTTAGCACTGAAGAAAAAACAGATTTTTAAAAACTCATTATTCAGATCATTCTTGATTGTTAAGCACCGTTTAAAAGAGTGATAAATTTGGTTAAACTTTGCAGATATATCGCTGTAGCAAGTCACAAGTGCAAACAAGTTTTGGATCATTGTAAAAAATCTATTTCTCTACACATTCTGAATTCTGTGATCTGGAAAAAAAAAAAAAAATCTTTTGATCATAGATGCACACACAACATTTTCACTAGAAAAAAAGTTGCCACTGTTGCAGAAAAATCTGCAGCCAGTCATAATTTGTGACCCCATCACTGTTTGCACCAACAGCGCGTTTGTTTGACGGCGAGGTACAAGAGGAATACCTTCAGTAACATTAACTATAACTACCATAAACTATCCAAGACATGAACGTCTAAAGATAGACATTAGGTTAACACTGAGAGTGAGACATGGTTTCCACATGAAACTTATCACCCAGGTTTAATAACAGCTCATTAAACACCTCAGAAAATAATGGAAAGCACTCAGGAAAACCGATGCACCTGGAGTTTGTCTACTTTTCTCCCTCTGTACATGAAACATTCCTTCAGGTTCTACCACAGTCAAGTACCAACTGGAGTATCAACTAGAGTATCAGGTCTGTTGTGTTGGTATGTTACCTCATGACACCTGTACTTGTGGTGGTTCCTTGTGTCATTGGCGTGGTCACGATCAGATGGGAGGTTTAAATATGGATTCAGATAGTGGGCGTACTCAGTGGAGACTTGTGATGTTAAAAGTAGTGAAGTAGATTACATGGTGTAAATTGTAAAAATGTTATAGCTAAAACAATCTGATGATTTTGAGGAGAATCTTCGGAAAATTAAGTATTTTTTTTTGTGGTACATTGTGGGCCATTTGGTAATTCCGCTGAAATGTTCCTCTATTTCTAGGCAGATTCTATCTCAAGGCATATGTAGCCGATGCTTGTTCGTTTCACTACATAATAGAATAGAATAGAATAGAAAATACTTTATCTATCCCCGAGGGGAAATTCAGGAGTCACCGCAGCATTTAAGAAAACAAAAGTAAGAAAGAGTATAGGAAGTGCAAAAAGGTCAATAAGAAATTAGATGACGACTTCCCGTCCACCACTCGTCCACCACTCTCCAGCCCAGCCAGCCTCCACCTCCACAGGGTCCAGGACTGAGCCTCCCCTGCAGTCTGTTCAGTCTCTGTCTCCTGGATCCTGTCTGCTCACAGCAGGCGAAGCTCCTCTGATGTGTCGCCGGCGTCCGTTGTCAGCTCCGTCAGCCACGTCTGTGAACAGCACGATGCCACTGGGTTACCACGGCTAGCTCGTCCATCCCCCGGAGCTGGATCCCACGTTCCCAACAACGATGGATGGAAGGACAGGTCCACGTTGTCATCTCCCAGCTCAGCAACACCTGAGAACCGGCACGTCGTCCTCACCTCCTCCTCCTCAGCTCGAGGGAAATCATCAAGCCCTACACTAGTTAGCATTGGCATGCTACAGGCTGCTAACAGCTGAGTTCGCATGTAAACAATGCAGCCATGGTTACATGTAGGATCTCCAGACAAACACAGGAGAAAAGTAGTCAAAAATATAGCCGAAGCCACAAAAAGTTTGGTGTCTGTGACCGACAATGAACCATACAAAGTGATGATCCACTCCAAATACAAAGATGAAAAAAAAGAGACGAAAAAAATTACAAGAAACGGACAAAGACGAGAGAGCTGCTGCAACAGGCAGCTACTTGGGTAGCGCCTAGCAACGGAAAAAAGATAATCACTCTATGTGGTTATTGATATGTTTCAAGACCTTGATTTTCAAATGGTGGTCAACTTAATCCTCTGACATCACACCTGCAGGAGTCGCGCTACTCTCCTCAGACTGCAAGGTGGCGCTGAGGAGAGGTAAGGGCAATGTAAGTTCTTACAATGTTAAAAAAAAAACATTTAAGCTGTTGATATTGATTAAAGATTTATTCTATAATTTCAGCAGTTTCTGTTACATTTTATGCATTGTGATGGCCCCTCTTAACCCCTAGGTGCTGCTAGTGGCAGTTTTCTGGTTGTGTGTCTGTGTCTTGTCTTTCAGAGCCAGTCGCGAGGTCATCAGGAGAGGATACGATACACCTGGGCCCGGTGTAGTGCCTTTTCTTTGAAACCCACCCTTCAGTATCAGTGTGTGGCTTCCTACCGCACGGCGTGCATCTTGAAGAGACGTGGCGTGGCGTGACTGTTGGCTCGACGAATACTTTCAAGAAGCAGTTTAATTCTGTGTTTTCTGTAATAAATTGAATGTTAATCAGCAGTACTCTCATCCGCCTCCTGTTCTTGCTACAGCCCAGGAGCCAGGTTGTAACTGAGTTCAAGAAAGTGACTGGATTGTGGTACGTGTACACCACCAGAGGAACACTGAACCCCACGTAAACATCAAAATGTTGCAACGCCCAAATTAAAGCCAGTTTCCTTCTCGATTACAGAATAGTTTAGCTGGAAAGAATTAAACTTTTTGGAGAAGAAACTCACGGGACGATCCACCCCATCACTGTCTACCTGTAGCAACACCGCTCCTGCCCCCACATCACTGGCATCAAGGTGGAGCTTAAACGGCTGATCCATGCGAGGAGCTGCAAGCACAGGAGGGGAACACAGGACAGACTTCACATTCTCAAAAGCCTGTTGACAAACACGAGACCAGACAAAACAAACCTTTCCTTTGAGCAGAGTTACAACTCTGAAACAAGTCCGCACTAAATCCTAACAGGGACCGAGACAGCGGTAACTCGCGGTGACTGTAACGGGTACATCAAACCTTACGACACTCAAAAAAGTGGCGACTGTTCAGACTCAAGAAACAACAAGAAAAAAAGGACTTACCCTCGTCAACGCTTCCCCCAAACAAAAAAACAGCTGCTTACACTTTCACAACACACTGGACACAATCAACACCAGCTGTCGATCTAACCACAACTCGAAACTTCCGCTTACCAGATCATCACTAAGCAACAGGAATAAACAACGAACAGAAAAGCAGACGAGCCCCCAATTGTTACAACCTGGCTCCTGGGCTGTAGCAAGAACAGGAGGCGGATGAGAGTACTGCTGATTAACATTCAATTTATTACAGAAAACACAGAATTAAACTGCTTCTTGAAAGTATTCGTCGAGCCAACAGTCACGCCACGCCACGTCTCTTCAAGATGCACGCCGTGCGGTAGGAAGCCACACACTGATACTGAAGGGTGGGTTTTAAAGAAAAGGCACTACACCAGGCATGTTTATTTTGACAAGTACACCAGTTTTATCTGCCAGTTTAATTCATTTGCTTTAAGCTAAATAGCACATGATCAGCTAACTTGCTCTTCTTTTTTTAGAGGTGTTTTTTTCAATGGGATGTGCTTTTGTACCGACAGCAATTGTGTGTATCATGTGCTAACTTTACCTTATTATGTTTTTGAAAAGAACAAGATTGTTGTTTTAATAACAATTGTAATTGTAATGTGTTTATGAAAATGCAGTTAGTGGGTGTGGAGGATTTTTTTTAAATGAAATATTTGCTGAAACTGTGAATTTAAAAGATGGTTTGTTTATAAACTCCTAAGACTGCAGGTTGGCACTGAGGAGAGGTGCTTTTGTGTATTTTTTGTGTATCACACAGACCCTGGGAAAACACAGAAGTTATTGCGCCAAATCAGACCAGCTACACACAATGTTGCATTAATGTGTTCTTGATAAAAAATGCTCTCTATGTCAAAGCTCTGAATTCACTTTATAATATATTTATTTTATCTATTCAGGCTCCACTCTTATAAAAGTATCTTCACCCATGGTAGTGAATGAAATGTTTCTCGTTTAAATTTATTTTATTTATTTACCTGATTTTTTGGAGACCTTGGCTGGGCAAACAGACTTTGTGAATCTCACACAAAATATTAAAGAAAAAAAAATATGTTTTTTTTTTTTCCTCCGTCTGGTCTCACCCTGGAGAAGGACTGCCTGCCGCCTCATTTCATCAGTAAAAACAGGCCTTGAGGAAACACACACTTTACGTCTTTACTTGGTGTGAGTTGGGAGGGAAAGGGCTGCTTGTTGGAGGTCCTCTCTGAGTTTTGATGGAGTATTGATTTGCACACCTAACTTGCACCTCCAAACCTCCGTCTATTCAGCGGCTCAAAGAGCCTCCGTGGCACAAACAGCAGCTGCTCTGAACCCATCAGACGGGGAGCACCGTTCTGGCCCTCAGTTGTTTCTACAAGCTTCACCCTCCTCTATTGATTTAGCGTCAGAGGCAGTGTGTCCGTGAACCGACTGTCTCTCTGCAGACACACAACCTCCAGCAGGCCGATACACACGGGAGGAGAGTCAACACCCAGCAACACCGAGCACCAGAGCAAGGAAAAATGAACTCTGATAAATTTGTCTTGTGTCGGTTCAGCTCAGAGTGCTCGTCTCACCACATACACACACACACACACACACACACACACACACACACACACACACACACACACACACACACACACACAAACACGTGCAGTTGTGTTTTGCAGAGGAAACACTTATTTCTCTAACAATGGTAAGCTTCAAAATTTGCTCCATTAACAAATTTCTTTCTTAAAGAATAAAACAAGTCAAGTGAACCACAATAAAGAATAAATATGTTTGTTATAATTATTATTATTATTATTATTATTATTATTATTATTATTATTATTATTATTATTATTATTAAACTCAAGACAAAACCTCTGCACCAGTCATCCCATGGGGTTAACCCTGAGAGGTCTATAAGATTTCAGTCCTCCTGATCCTTTGTTGAAACTTCTCCAAACTGCAAATTTACCACCACTTTTATTTTGGTCACTTTGAGATTTGGTTTTTAATATCTCAGAATTAAGCCAAAACAAACATTAACAAAAATGCAGCATTCTCACTTTAAGGGAAATGTATTAAACAGAAATTCACTGGAGCTGGAGCTCGGTGAGAAGAGACTGTCAGTTTGCTGTCCCTCTCTCAGCTGGTTCACAAGTCTCAAGAACTCTTCAAAATGCACCGAAGAGTTTAATCTTTACATGAAAAGGTGCATTGTTTGCTTATCATTTTTTCATTAGATTTTTTCCTTGTAAAAGCCAACAAAGATTTTTTTTTATTACTGATAAAAAGTAATTTCCAAGCTTTATTGTTTGATTCACAATCATTCTGTTAATATCACTGCTTTCTCAACTGCTTTCCTTACCTAAACTGGCTGTCGACAAAAAAAGGTTCAAATTAATTTACTTTTGCTCTTCTTAAAATTATTTTCATTTTAAATGTCTTCACTGTATATGTAATAAGGAGACAGAAAAATCGTGGACTCTCTCCCTGAACTGCTTGTCATTTTACCAACAAATGTGTATTATTAAAGTGTACCTGGTTACTTTGAAGAGGATCATAAAAAAATAACAAAATAAAAATAAAATAATAAAAAAAATATTGAAAGAAAGCTCTTGTTTAGTGGCTGATACTCTGACTGTGTCCCACACAAGTGCTGTTCTTTGTTGTTGTTGTTGTTGTTTTTCTGTTGTTTTTGTTTGTTTCTTTGTTTCTTCTTTATCTATTTCTGAACCTTAGGAATGCTCCATGTCTTTTGAATGAATTTATGGGATTGTGTGGAATAAAATGTTTGAAATAGAAATTAAATATGTTCCTACAGTATTATAACAATAATAATAATTTAATATAAAAATAAAAAGTTCCCCATTCAGTCCTTTCTGACAAAACCTTTTTGATATACAGCACAGGATTTTTGTTTGACTTGTCGAGAAAGAAAGAAAGAAAGAAAGAAAGAAAGAAAGAAAGAAAGAAAGAAAGAAAGAAACCTTATTTAAATTTAAACCCCCGAGGTTTTGTACATTTTTAACACTCAACATTTTCTCCACTCCCCGGTGTTCTAGAGGAAAAAATGATGAAACCATTTATTCTCAATCAAATTTCAATTTTAGCTGTTTCCTAAAAAATGGATAAATATTACTAGTGATAGGTATTTGAACTGTAAATTTTGATACAGAATAAACATTTAGTTGTAAAAAAAATAATAATAATCAAAGTGCTTCATGTGTGTCAAAAAGACCACACATTCATGGAGACACATTGTTGGTGTCAGTTAAAATAAACCAGCTGTTTTCTGGTCACAAACAGAAAAAATCTTAGCAATCAATAAGAAAAAAATAAACAGATTTAGGAGGCAGCATGTGAATGATGCGTATGTTTTAATTCAGGCATCTCTTCTCTGTTTGACCGTGTTTATAAGTCAGAGAGGAGAGAGCAGCTCACACCTGATGGAGGTCAAAAACATCCTGACTGACACCTCCAAAAAGATTGAAAAAGAAGACGTGTCTGCTTCATACAAGGTGTACACATGTGCCCCTCCTGTTCACACAATCAGTATGCATTCATGTGTGTGTTCACGTGTGTTAATCTGTCAGCTGCCTGCTTCTTACACTCATCACATTACCATCAGTTGGGAGTTAATCTAAATCCATTCAGACAGCTGGGAGACAAGGACACGATCCATTATTTACACAATCAACCGTTTCTCTCCTCTCTGACCCAGAAAGAATGAATTTGTCTCGGCGCAGAGAGTCGGAGGGAGGACTGACAGACAGAGAGCCTGTAATAATGATCACATTTCACTTCATTACACATCAGAGAGCTGCTCCGGCGACCACTCTGAGGTCTTCGTATTCTTTCTGCCATGTTTGTTTGTTCGTCTGACGGAGGTGCGTTTCAGAGACAGTAATAAGGAGGTTATGTCGTGCAGTTATTGAGTGTTGTCCCTCAGATATGTCAGCGTTTCGCTTCTCTGTTTAAAGGAGTAACCTGAGTGTGTGTTGGTGCACATTGTCCCACATACGTTTGGTTGCACAGAACGTTAAAAACTCAGCTTTGTACCGTATTTCAGTTCCTAGCGTCACTATTTAAAACTCAACACTCCACTTTAAGAGCTGGGCAGGTATAAATTCCAGCGTTTCTCTGAAGTGATTCCAAATCATTTGTAATAACCGTCCGGCTCTTGGCAAACCGGGCGACCTCTTTGTTATCTCTTCTTTCGCTTTGTTCACACTTTTGCACATGCAATCATCTCCGGGCGCACATACACCGACACACTCTCAGAAAATTATGCCCATTAAGACAATCACAAACCAATTCCAAAGTCCCTCTAGAAATGAAAAACATGATTATCAAACTGAGCGAGCGAACAAACCAAAATAACACAATCATAACACCACTATTTAACCGAGGTATCACAGCACTTTCAATTAGAAAGCTGTCGCATTTGTTTGCCTCTATTGTCGGTGTTGAGCACAAGTGAACCCGCATCAAGCCGCCATTAAAAACACCAACTGATTAAAAACCATTTAATTTGATAGCTAAAGTGGTGCTTCCCCATTTTCAGCCGAGCCATCCATCACGACGCCAGACGCACAAATGCAAAAAAACAATTGGACTCCAATGGTTGTAAGCGTTGAATCACGCTGCGAGACATGCTAAAGCTAATTTGCCAGACAAATTAGTTGGCTCGATTCAAACTTCATTGGCGAAGTTATAAAAATGTCGTATGGAGAGGAAAGTGCTCCTGCCGTACATTTATAGTAATTGTTTCAACGGTTCCCCGCTGTGGGGGGCATTTCAGTCGCCCACCCCACATGCCACGTTTTAAACACTGCCACTGTCAAATGGCTTGGCTCAGGATCCCAGACGCTACAACGACAGCTCCTCCATTCCTTTTCACGACTGGAGTCCATCTTCCCTGCAATGCCAACACATGCCGACCTGGTTGCAGTCCAGTATTTTTAGGCGACTACGCTCCATTAATCCGTGCTGCAACACGAGGTAAAAGTTAGTTTTGCATCATGATTAGTTCTATTCACAGACCTGGGGACAACTTTGGAAAGCTGCTCAACACAGAGACCAACCAAACAGACACTAAACATCTCATACGAGCAGGTCGTTGGGAGTTCGACGCAGCTTTTTCCAGCTGTTAAGACGCTGTTTGGACTGTTTCTGAAGCTGGGGAAGTTATTATTCTGAGATCATTTGCTCAGTGAGTGGAAGTGAGGAGTTCCTGAGGCTCGCTAAACGGCTGAAACGTGGCATCAGAAATCCATCCAGCTGTTATTTTACTGACTTTTTTTCTCCATTGACTGCAGACACTTGACTTTGTCTGAGTTTCTTTTTCTGCAAAACTTTGATCTTATAATAACGAACACAACCACTGGTGGTTCGCAACTCTTCCAGCTTAACAGGCTAAATTTATATTTTAATGAGAGTGTGCTCAATGGAGAAGTTAGATTTAAAATAAAGGTTCGATAAAACATTTAGAGCAATTTTGGACTAAAACAGATAAGCTGATTTTTCTGGTGGCACATAATCCTTTCTTTCCTTTGTCTGTGTTGGATATTGCTTTCCAACATTGGCGTAGTTATTACAGTTACAAATGACACGTTCTCCTCATTTGAAGCACTCACAAAAAACCACAGCTTATAAAGTTTGCACTTATCCAGATAACATGACATTTGTAGTTTAACTAAGAGAGTGTTTCCTTCGTTTCCTCGCCTGCCACCCACAAGCCAATCAGAAGATATCTTAGAGCTGGACACCTTGAGAAGAAATGTCTCTGGATAATATTTATCTTGGTAAAAGTTCTAAATCAGAAATCCTGGGAACGTTTTTGTCCTGTTAGAAACGAAGAACAATTGGGTCCTCTTTGGTGTCCCTGAGAACTTAACTCACTTTTCAAGAAAGGAAATATCATTGCTTTGCTTCTCTAATGGCCCATAGACGCACCCTTCTACAACAAAAGATTTGTAATCCACCATCTGGGAATTCTTGACTTAAGGACCTAATGCCCTTCCTCTTTTTAGAGAAATAAAAGATGTTTGGATAATTTCAAAAAGATTTGGGGTCCTGTGCTGTCCTTTGTAAACTCTATTCTGTCTCTTGAAGACTCTGGAGATATGTTTCATAGATCAAGTTGTAAACAGTAATTCTAATACCAAGTTTCATCATTATTTCAGATCATTTATTATACTGATTTTATATCCCTTCATTATTTTAATTATTTATCTATTATTTCCCTTTTTCTTCACACCTTTTTATTTTTTTTTTTTTCTAATTTATGAGTGCCTCCTGTTTTAGATGTGTTGTTAAAGATGACTTGTTTTAAAACACACTGGATTAGACTCTGGTGTTTGAAATTTAGAGGTGTTCTCTTGTTGTTTTTAAAAGTATAAAACTGGGTAACATTCACTTTGTGATTGATGTATACAACAGAAGAACACACAAAAACAATATATATATATATATATATATATATATATATATATATATATATATATATATATATATATATATATATATATATATATATCATCTGAGGAATAAATACTAAAGTTGCGTGGGAGATGGATTTGGATACCTCCTCGCTTTGTGTGTGACAGGTTAACTCAGTTTAAGGTACTTCATTGTCTCCTATTCAAGAGACAAACTTTCAACAATGTTTTTTTTTTTTTTTTTTTTACTGTAAACTCTGCCTGCCCGAGGTGTTGTAATAGCCTGGCCTGAGAGGGACACATGTTTTTGTCATGCCCCTCTTTAAACAAACATACGTTTTCCGTCATGTGTAAAAAGCTCCTGATTTGCCACTTGAAGCACAACACCCTCAAGCTCTGCTTTCAGATCCACAGACGAATGCGTTGGTATCTGCTTCGTTACTTTTTGCAGACTAATTCTAAAATTCCCCATCACTTCTTCAGTGGTTGTACACTTACTCTGAGTGTGTATGTTTACATCAAGCTCAGCATCATCATCATTTAGCAGTAAGTGCTCTTTCTTTTTATTTCTACAGAGGTGTGTGAGAAAAATTCTGTTACATTCAGAGGTAAACAGAATAATTATATTTAGACCCTGTCTAAATTTGTAACTTGAACTTTACTGTTGTTGTTCGTATGTTGTATATTTCTGTTTAAAAAAAAAAAAAGAAAAAAACAAAACAAAGCAAAACAAAAACAAAACTGTAAATTAAGTTTCAAAAAAAAAAAAAAAAAAGCAAAGCACCAGTGTTTCTGAATAACTCACTGATGTTTTAAAGGCAGTGCTGGCCTGAACGAATGATCCCTGTGTCTGGTGAGGAATAGCTGTTCTTCATCACTGTCGGCTTCTGCACTGCATATTTTATTTTTTACTGTACTTGTAAAATTAGACCAGCCCACAGTAATATCTTTTTCCTGCCAAATGCATCATAACAAATTGCATCAGTGGTTAGGGTAAGCTCAAAAAATATCATTTGTACCAATTGTGGTTAATAAAGACTCAGCTTGTTTAAAGCAGAGTCAAACTTTTCTGTAAAGGCATTTTAAAGAAAATAATAAATAACGGCTTTGGGAGTCAGACATTTCCTGGAATAAACATTAACCCAGAGGAACTCTCTCCACATGTCGGCTCCAATTTGTTCTCATATTTCTGTAAAATGTATACTCATCTTAAAATACTCTCTCCCAGCCAGCCCCTTATTAGTTTAATACTTTTTTAAGAAAGCACATTTTGATGGTTTCTTTTTGGAGCTTCTTTAAATCAATTTATCAGGCCCAGCTTTGGCCCAGTGGTTTAATCGAGGTTAAGATCGAGACAGGCTGTCCTGGTTTGATCTCATCCCCCTTCTCCTTTTTAAAGTTTCCAGCTCTACACACTGCACACCTCTCTAAATAAAAAGCCCCAAGTGAAAATAAGAATATGCATACATATTATAAAAAAAACTACATATATTAAAATGTTTTAAGTGCTACTCATTACTAGACCTTCTGCTTGTTTTTTTTAAGTCTCCTCTGGTTTTCAGAGTGTGCCATAAAAGGTTTTCATGAACACTTTATTTCATATATTTATCTGTTATTTCAGGACAAAATATATCATTATCATCTTCATCATTATCATCAGCATCAACATCTGCTGGTGAGAAGAAGTGTTTAGGATGCACATATGTACCAAAAAAGAAAAAAGAAAAGAAAAAAAAAGAAATAGTTTGAATGGTGGCATATTGCATTCAGTTGGGACAAAGAAAAGGAAAATCTCAATAACACACCATAACGTAAAAACAGGAGTTACTGAAAAACACTTTAATAGTTGATCATGTAATGAAAAATGCACTTTTTGTATACTTATCTTAAAACAATCAACAACAATTTGATGGATGTTAAACGGGTCCCATAACCTCAACACAAAACAACTTTTGCATTAAATACAGACAGTAAAAACTGGATTTACAATATCAGCAGTTGCTGGTGTTTTAGTGTAAAGTGTGATCCTGTTACTGATGACCCACAGCTGACAAGCACTGGCGGATTCAGTACAGTCCCTCTTTACTCCAAGACACTAGTTCTAGCTCTTTAACAGTCAAAACTCAGCTAGACTTTGGAGTTTGACTCCATGATATAGTATCTGGACATTTTTATGCTGCTTACAGTTGTAATTTAATGCTTAAAGAATGCTAACTTGTTGTAATGAAGGGTGCTAAATGCCACTTCAGTTACCCAAATGCTTGTGCACATATATGATGACTAAATTCCTGTTATTATGGGGAAGACCCTAAAAAGAAAGCAGGGAAATCAAAATTAAATTTCCTGTTTTATTTATTAATTGCATCAGTTTATATATATATATATATATATATATATATATATATATATATATATATATATATATATATATATATATATATATATATATATATATATTAGTGGTGGGACTTGATTAAAAAAATTAATCGTACTTAATCACATTTTAATCACATCAATATTCAACCTCAGAAGCAACACTTTTCAATTCAAACAGATTTTGTAGAAGACTAAATCATTGAATATTCACATACAGAAGTTTAAACCACAAAGTCCTTTTTATTTTGGTTAGAAGATGTTTTTTTTTGAGGACAGATTAAAAAATAATCTAATTATTTACAGGATTTGTAATTAATTAATGTAATTAATCACATTTTAATTGTATATCTGCTTAAGGTCCCCACAAAAAGAATTTGAATTCTAGGGCATTACAAAATTATAGTGCATGACAAATGGAATGAATACACGAAAAAGAGAAGATTTGTAAATCCTTTTTTTTTTCACATCTGGACAATATTAATTAAAATGTCCGTGTTCCCTGCCATTGACATCCGGTTACTGTTTACTGCTTCTATAGAAGTAAATCATATTTTTCAGCGGAGGGAGGCGGGGTCTGGTGAAGCTTTTCAATCAAAATCCTGCTCATAAACTACTGTGGGTGAGAGCGGTGCGCTCTTTGGACGAGAGCTCAGCATGGATATGAGGACAAATGTGAGATGACAGAGACACAGAGAGACGCTGCAAGTCAGAAAAGTTCAGTCAGCTCACACTCCAACTGAGGATGTGTCGCTGTAGTTGACAGAGAAAGAGCAGCGCCATCGTGAGAAAAGACGACGGAGATCACGGAGAGGAGCAAAGGATGGAGCGCCCGAGATGAACGGGATCAAAAAGGTTTGATATTTCTATTTTTTGGACCAAAAACAGGAAGAGAGACAAAAAAGAAGAGAGTCCACTCTTCTGAAGTAACTTATGTGTTTACATGTTCAGAGAAAACAAGATTATTTGGGCCTTAAAAGATTGTTCAAGATTCTCTGAAATGGCTGGCAGCCAATGAGTTAATCTTGCGTTGATTTTTATAACTCGCTAATGTGTGGTGTAATTAATTAATCTAATTAACGTGTTAAAGTCACAGCCCTAGTATATATATATATATATATATATATATATATATATATATATATATATATATATATATATATATATATATATATATATATATGTAAATCCAAACAGGCTCTAATACCCAGGATCGTGAAGTTTCAGAGAAACAGGTCAGCTCTGCTCACCAGCGTTTTGAGGTTGGCTAACTCTGGAAATGAATCCTCCATAACACCACTCTAACCACATTGTGAGGGCAGGTTGATGGTTGCCTCCTCTCCAAAGTAAGAGTTGTTTTTTCGTTCTTGGTGTGAAGCTTTCTCCACTCTGAATGGTGTCATCAGACATCATTTTAAACTCCAAACATCCGCTCCTGCTCAACAGATGTGTCCCTTCTCTAATTGTTTAGTCACACTGTCACTGTCGATGGCGGCAACCATGGTAACCAATCAGCTTCACTTAAAACCCATGACTTTTATTCTCACCAACACACACACAAACACACACACACACACACACACACACACACACACACACACACACACACACACACACACATTGTCTCAGCCTTGCATACCAACATACGCTCTCTTTTCTGCTCTCCAAAGTAAAGAAAGAAGGTACGGTCATGCTGCGTAAGGTTTGCATTTAGGCTGGTGTTAGAATGTTATGTCGAGTTGTGTGTGTGGGTGTGTGAGAATGTGTGTGTTCACTAAACAGCCATATCACTGAAGTAGTCCAAGGCCTGGAGCCACGCTATTGTGCAGGCTATTGGATTAAGTAAGCGCATGCTAATAGGCACGCTCAGACCTTTGCCAGGGTCTTACACTGACAGACACACACTCTGCTGCTTTCTTTAAAGCATACACACACACACACACACACACACACACACACACACACACACACACACACACACACACACACACACACACACACACAGACTGCCAAAACGCCTGATTACAAGGCTATGTGCTTGGCTAATTGTGTGCAGTTTGCTCTCTGATTATGAAATGCTGTTCGGGCTCAAGGGGACGTTTCTTCCTCCAAACCAACACCAGCATGTTACACATTTCATCCTGTTCATTTCAAGAAAGAGGAACCATGCTGAGGAGGAGGCACAATCAGAACCATTTGAACTGGTTTAAGTCTTAGACCAACAGTGCTTAAATTTATTAGACCACCTGTCTGGCGGGGCACTGGTGTAGTTATAGAAAAACAAAGCTGTAAAAACTGTGATACTGAAGGTGTTGCACAGAAAGAAAACCCTCTCAAACCAGAAAAGAGCATACAGACTGCTGAGTCTGAGTCCTTGGTTATAATAAAAGAGCCAAAAAACTATGTCCAGAGAACTGCACAAAATCTTCAAGAATATTAATGGTTGTGTGGGCTACCAAAAAGACTGGTTAATAGTTTGATAATAAACTATGATTTTAATTCATTTCAGTTTACTTCTCTCTCCTAGATATATGCCCAATCGGAATCAACACTTTAAAATTAGATTATCATTGCCATTTTAGGTTATTTCGAAAAGCTACTTTGTGGCTTATTCATACCTTCTCAATTGGGTCGAGCAAGACTGGGTTGATTTACGGCACGTCTAAGTCTCTATGACAACACCATGCAGGCTGTTGAAGTTTAGCAGAGAGAAGAGAGATCTGTGTTTTTTCTCTGCTGAAAACATTGTCTGTGATTGATTTTGTAGTGATGGTGGACACTGGAGCCAAACTGTCAGACAGAAAAAATACAGAAGAGCATAAGGAAGATAAACAGGAGAGAGATAGAGCACAAGCCAAAGGCTAAGCTGTTTGTGCTAATGTCCATTCCTACCCACATGCAGCAGTTATTCTGCAGTGGTCTGTTCAAACTTGAGAGTCTATCAATAAAATCTTGGTCTTGTTGCTAGGCGCGGCCCTGTTGGCTATGGCTGCCTTTTGCAGCAGCTCTCACTTCTTTGTCTGTTTCTTGTAAAAAAAAATGCCGTCTCTTTTCCATCATGTTTGTATTAGGAGTAGATCATTAATTTGTATGGCTCATTTTTTGGTCATGGACACCAAACTTTTTGTGGCTTCAGTGATATTTTTCTACTTTTCTCCTGTGTTTGTCTGGAGATCCTACATGTAACCATGGCTGCATTGTTTACATGTGAAATCAGCTGTAAGCAGCCTGTAGCATGTCAATGCTAATTGGTGTAAGGCCTGATGTCTTCCCACAAGATGAGGAGAAGGAGGTGAGGATGACGTGCTGGTTCTCAGGTGTGAGCTAAGAAGTGATGACATGGACCTTCCATCCATCATGATTCGGAACATAAGATCTATCTCCAATAAGATGGATGAGCTAGCCATGCTAACCCAGCAACTGAGGGAATACCGAAGGGCAGAGTAGCATAATGCTATTCACAGACATGGCTAACAAAGCTAACATCAGACACCAACGCCACATTGGAGCATGACTGAAGAAGCTCAGTCCTGGACCCTGTGGAGGTGGAGGCTGGCTGAACTGGACAATGATGGACAAGCTGTCAGCATCTATTTTCTTATGGACCTTTTTGCACTTTCTATAAACTTTCTTACTTCTGTTTTCTGTATTGCTGCTGTGACTTTAATTCCGTTGTACTTGTTACAATGCCAATTAAGTTCTATTCTATTCTATTCTATTCTAAAATGAGGAGTGAGGTTACATTAGCTCTGATTGGTAGATGACTGGCAGGACTGATTCACTAACAATACAGATTACAGACATGTCTCAGAGCACCGGCCTGCCAGCTGTGCTAAATATAGACATCAACTAAACTACTGTACGAACTGACAGTTTGCTTGTTGCTTATTGCTACGTCACAGCTCCAGGCTGCCGATAGCACTACATATAGCCACTAATGTACAAGCTTACAACGTTTGCTTTTGGTCACAATTCAAAAAACAGTGCTATATTGTATATTGTAAAAAGTAAAAAAAGAAACAAAAAAGAAGAAGAAGAAAAGAAATGTTCTTTTTAAGGATAACAAATAAAATAAAATAAATAAATAAAAAATCATATTAACAGTAAAACAAACAAAAAAACAGCAGCTATGGTTGCCAGAGTTGCCAAAAAAAAAGTTTAAACTGCTCTACAGAAAAACATGTCAATTTTACAGTTCAAAACCATTGTTATTAACAAACAAATTAAATTTTAAACCATTAAAACCAACAGCTATTCTTTCCTGAATAAGCATGAACACAATGCTATTTCCACTATTGCTTTGACTTAGACTGACATGCATCCTATTCAATTTCACTGAAAATAAAATAAACATTGTTTAACAATTTTAATTATAAGACACTAAAGTTTACTCCAAAGTCACTTTAAACGTAGTGTATTTTTCTGCACTAATGCCATAGTTTTACAGTGAAAGCAGCAGCTAAATGCAATGCAAATACCCAGGTGTTTAACTTTCAATATTAGGCCAGTTCAGAGTTAAGTGTTTGTGAAATGTAAAGGGACAGACCCCTTCATGCTTCTGAAACACAAGGTAGCCCATAAATGCTGCCCCCTTCTCACTCATGGTTGCAATGTTTATACTGTTGTTACAATTAACTGTTCATTGTTCTGCACTGTTAACTCAGAGCTGTTTGCAATCAAATCTTCTAAGGTTTAATAAGAAAAACAGGTTTTGTTGGATTACTTTAACTATTTAAGTGCATTTTACCATTAGACATTAATTTGAGTTGTGGTGACGTTTTGCAACCGTGACTGAGGAGTTCAGTTTGCAGCCTCAGACATAACCTCATGCTGAAATCTTTCATTCTATTACAAACACATCAAAATGATTATTTCTCCAGAGAAAAGTTTCTTTCTTTTTTTTTTCTAATGCACCAAAGCATAACAGTCACTGCAGGGAAAGAGTCCTTGGTAATATGTCCTGACTCCAACTTGTGTTATTATATAATGTTTCTGTGTGTGTGTGTGTGTGTGTGTGTGTGTGTGTGTGTGTGTGTGTGTGTGTGTGTGTGTGTGTGTGTGTGTGTGTGTGTGTGTGTGTGTGTGTGTGTGTGTGTGTTTCTCTGTGATTCACAGTAAGGTCCGTCCTGTAGCTAGAGATGCTTCAAAGTATGTTTTCTTCTCCCTGGATGAGAAGGAGCTTCACGTTGCCATAGTTTGTTTGTCCTCCTCCAGCTGTGCCCCTGCCACAAAATGTCTCTGACCAGACACCACTGCTGAGGGGGTGTAAACCCTACCAGCCGCTTCGAAACATACACAGCCCACGAAGAAGTTTGCATGTTTCATTAAAGAACAATAACAATAAGTACACAGAAAACAGTAAGACTGAACAAAAAGGGATGCTTCGTTGCTACTTTTTGTTTACTTAAATTCACAGAGGGCTGAGGTATTCAGCACAAAAACCTTTTAACTCCAAACAATGTTGATTTTGTTTGTGTAGCTAATTAACCAAACCTCAGGTCAAGTTGCAGAGTTGGTGCGAGTCGGGAGAACGAGCCAATTACCTTAAGTAGGAGGATCTTAAGACAGCGACAGAAATACAGATTCAGCCCTCCTGCCTCTGCTCTGGACTGCAGACATCTGTGGTGTGGGTGTTCACTTTGTTTCATACACTAACGTTCATCAGCCCCTGCTGATACACAAGTCTCATTATACCTCTGACATGTGGAGCCTTGAAGAATCACACAGAGATGGGAAAGCAAAGGACAGCACAGACAGAAAACAAACTGCTGGAGGTTTTTTCTGCAAGTTAGCCTGACTCTGAGGTCAAGCTCGTTTCAAGGCTCTGAGTGAAATGTAACCATGGATTCAGAAACAAAAACGTAAATTTTATTCTTAGAGCTGGACATCATAAAAAGCTAAAATACAGAAGTCTGAAAACTTCAACAGTGAAAAGGCGTCATTATGAAGTAAGGATAGCATATGTGTCATACAACATGAAGCATCAAGCTGCTGCTGCTGGTGGGATATTTTCTTGGCTCACTTTGGGCCCCTTAGTACCAATTGATCATGGTTTCAAGTCCACAGCCTACCTGAGTATTGTTGCTGACCATGTCCATCCCTTTATGAGCACATTGTACCCATCTTCTGATGGCTACTTCCAGCAGGATAATGCTCAATGTACTGCTGCACTGAGTTTTCTAGTGAAAATACCATCCATTAATTGAGCAATCGGATAAAACATAGTTTTGTTTAGTTAAAGAGCAATTATTTTTGTAATGGAAATTTGAAATAAATAATACCTGCTGTATTGAAGCATATTAGACTCTAGTGCTCCTTTTTTGTTTATTTGTTTTATCCATCAATGACTTGTGAGCTAAATTTGACAACTACCCAGTTGGCTCAATTTTGTTTCTGTTTTTCATCTTCTTTACTTAGGGGTGTGTATTTTTTACAGATTAAACAAACTGCTGGGAGATGTAATGGTCTATTTTGAATGTCAAGTCATTTGTAATTATTGTAAACACTAAAGGAGAGAGGAATAACATTGTAGGAGAGACAGAAAGCACAGAATAACACACTGTAAATGTGTTTCTTTTGTTGATTCTTTTTTTTTTTTAATTGTCGAAATATCAATCCTTCTCCTTTATCCGGGCTCGGGACAGGAAAAAGTGACCCTAAAAGACGCAAGTACTGTATTTTTTTGTAATATAAGTCTCATTTTTTTATAGTTGGGCTGTTTCTCCAACTATTCGTCTTATATATCCAATAAATGAGGTGCTCTTATTGGATACCTTTATGAAAACAAAAAAAAAACAAAAACAAAAAAAAACAACGCTAAACTCACACATGAGGAATACTGATGAGGAAATACCTCCATGGCCAGGACAGCACTGCACACTGATGGAGGCGCTGTATCCCCAGCTTGGACAGCCTGACGACTCATGGTGTTTAGCACCTGATAACAGGATTCAGTGAAATAAAACTTCACTTGTGTTTCCTTTGCTCTTCGTTGCAAACAGTTCTTCAGGATTTGAGTCACAAACTGGAGTCAAAACTCCCGTAACTTTTTAAAAGTGAGGATCTAGCTCAGTTAAGCTCACATTGCACTGGTCTAACTGGCAACACTCACAGAAGAGCAGGGGAGGACGAGGAGGAGGGTGCTGGATATCAATACATGCTTTCACTTCAGTCTCCAATCTCCAGAAAAGTTGCTTTGAGAAAAAAAAAAAAAAAAGGCTACCAGGGTCTGAAAAGTTGCTTAGTATAACAACAAAGCTGCTGAGCTGGCAACACTGCACCTTCTCTACCTGGGTGTGAAATGTCAGCATTGTGTGCCAAATTAAAAGTAGTCAGGGTGAAACACCACGCTTTGAGCTTTGAGAAACTAAAGGATTGCTCATGGGGGAGAGTTTTCCTTAATCATTTTTTGTTATCTAGGTGGTTTCTTAAATAATTTGAGGAATTGTTTCAGCCCATGCTCCATGTTGCAAAGCTTGTATCATATAAAACTGGTTTCTTGAACATGACAATGGTTCCCTGGACTCAATGGCCTCCACAGTCCCCAGATTTCTCCAACAGAGCTCCTTTGGGATGTGGTGGAACAGGATGTCCTGCAGCAGTGTGAAACATCTCTGAGGAAAGTTTCAGTTGAATTTATGACACCAAGACTTGAGACAGCTTAGTATCCAGTGAGTGAATTATAAATGTCAGTATAATACCAGCAGAGTGAAGTGAGCTCGATGATGACACAGGAAGTTGTTGTGCTGAATAAAAGCCAAACAAACCCTCACTTTGCTGACCTCACTGGCTCAGGGTCATTCTCTCTACCTGAACTTTTTCTTCAGTCTTTGTTCATTCACAGATCATGAACTCAGCCTGAGCACACCTGAAACTCATTTCCTGTCTCCACATGCTGCCAGCTCCTCTGGACTCCCTTCACCGCTCTGAGAGCACAACACAACCTCAGTGATTGACAGTCAGAGAGGAGGCTTGTACCGGCCAAGACCCTGGATTTACGTCAGCTGCCGCTCAGGAAGAGCATCGTACAGTCTGCAGAGACTAAACAGACAATAATGACATCACAACAAGTAGACTGTGAGTCAGATAAAACTGTGAATCCAGTGAAGCATCATGGGAAAATTGTACAAACGCCAAGAACTAGTACATGCAGATTGTATAAAGAAGCAATCTAAAAATGTATCTCTGTGGGATAACGCCCAAAGACTTCTATAATAAGAAAGGGTTCAAGAAGGAGTCAGAGCGATGGTTCAGACCCATGTACAGCTAAAGAAAAGAAAACTTTGTGTCCTTTCGTGCTCAAAACTAGCTATAAATCATGTATCTATACACCCACATATATATATACTATACTACAGAATGGCCAAAGGGTTTCTGGAGTGTTCCACAGAAAAAAACATGCACTCAAGGGGCTCTAATTTCGGAGACCAGGCGCAAGCGCAGGCACACCTGCTCTGCGCTGGCCGCGTGGACAGGGTGTGACCAGCACACTTTGCAAGTTTCCTGCAGTGCCGAGAGAGGCGCAGTCAAGGCGCAGAGGAGCGCAGAGGTGTGCGTCCACGCCTCCCTCCGCACAAATGGCAGAGAGGGAGGAGAAAAGCCGTGAGTGGGTTTAACACAGCCGAGCCCTGTTTTCACCAGTCAAATGAGCACCTCTCCTCGCCTTCAAATGCCCTGTGGCCAAGGCGCAGCGTCTGATTGGTCTGAGTGATCCCCAGCACCAAGGAAAGTGTGCTGGAAAGACCTGGTGGCGGAGACGGTCAGAGCTGCTGTCCCTGCAGCAGGAGAATGGACTTGTTTAATTGTAAGATGTGCATCAAACTTCCAGCTGCCGTCAGGTTAACTTTCCATTATGACAAACGGCTTTAATCTGACATCAGATGTGACGGGACAGTTAATATAGACACAAATGTATATGCTGGTTCAGACGGTTACATTAAATAGTGATTGCTGTGATTGTTTATTGCATTAAAATGTGCCTGACACTCTGGAAACCTGCCTCTGAGGCTTTGTTGACGTGAGCGCAAGTGCGCCTGTCACCAAATTACAGCTGTGGAGGGTGCGCTCCGCTTTGCGCCGAGGATAGACCAGGTTGGAGTGGCGAGCTTTCAGCGCGCTTTCTGCACTGTTTATGGCACTAATGAATCTGCTGACACCTCCCCCTGGTGCACGCTCAACTCCCCCTGGTGTGCAGCCACACCCATCTCTGCACAGACGGTCTACCAAATTGTCAAATTGGCAGTGCACGGCAGTGCGCTGCACAAAATTTACACTGCGCAGGGTGCGCCAGGCTTGCGCTCCCTGCGCTGCGCCACAAAATTAGAGCCCTAGGTGTGTTCAAACACTGTGGAAGAAACAGACAGAAAGAAGGAGAACAGGAAACATCAGGGAGGGATGGTGATCTTTCCCAAACTGCCCTGTTTGTGGAATAGTTACTGTGGATATGTATCATTTTTCATCAGGAAACTAATTTGACAGATAAACTCTGCACTGTTTATTGTGCTGTAATACAATGATCATAATATTACTCATTAATCACAATATTGATCATGATGACATGCCAGTCAGATATAAGAATCAATTCTGTGAGGGAGCAGTGACAAGAAAAACATCAAAGCAAGAAGGAAGCTGCTTTTATTTATTTATTCATTTTTTTTAAGTGAATCTTCTCTGTGATATTGTGAAAAAAAAAAGGTTGTATCGTGATCTGAGTTGACTACTTTTTATAGCCCACACAACCTCACTGAAGTCTCATCTTCTGCTCTGTAGCATGGTCTCTTTACAATACAACAGACACACATACTTTGATACATGAAGAACTACACACATACACATACACATACACATACACACTCTGCTACAGCCCCATCGAGAGGTTAGTGACTCTGTACACACACGCAGTGGAGCATAGGAGTATCCTGCAGAGTGGCCATTCACCTCTAATTCTCCCTCTCTCACACACACACACACACACACAAACACACACACACACACACACACACACACACACACACACACACACACACACACACACACACACACGCACACACACACACACACACACACACACACACACACACACACACACACACACACACACACACACACACACACTGACCATTACCAAACCACAAACATTTATTTCAAGCACACCACAAACTGCAAAAAGCTTAATGTGAATTTATGGTCAGCAAACTTAACTTAAAAAAGTGAGTTTCCTGATAAAGATAGTGAATAAAAACATCAAAGCAAAGAGCATTAGAAATATACAAATTAATAAATTCATTGATTAATACTCAAATTAAATGAAAAGCAAAAGAGGATGGATCAGGGGTGTTGATTTAGTGAAACAGAGCGTGGTCCATCGCTTCTCACTGACTCATTTATTAACTGTTAAAGTAATATCTAAATGCTCGATGTGTGAACTCTTTCTTTGAGTGATTTCTGTAAAATTAGTCCCTCAGTGAGCTCTAACCTCCTTGTTCCATCATCACAGACTGATGAAGTCAAAGCTCACCTGTCCCTCAGGTGTCTCTGATCCCAGATGATCAGTGGTCAGTTTTCTGCAGTGTTACCTGCTGCGTAAACATCAGCAAACTCTGCTTCTGACCGAGGAACATTTTCCCTGCTAGGATGGGATATGGAGAAAATATGTCATAATGTGTTTATGGCAGCTCTCATTGAATCATTTTGAGCAACATAATGTCGGTATGTCGTGCTGCACTCTCTAATTTTTTGTTTTATTAACAACAAGCCTCCCCGCAAAGTGCCCACCTGTAATGAGGCAGAGGAATTCATCTCAGCAGAAACTTCATCACTTTATGATCAGTGGCCCTCTGAGAGTCCTCCTCACCATGCCCAACTGTTTCTCACCTGCTTTGTAATTAACCGTTGTGTTAAGCAAGATCAGAAGTCTTAATGCCAGGGGGAATTCCTGGAAAACCTCACCACAAAATAAACTTCATTCGACAGCGGTCAGACTCTTTTAAAGGTAGGGTCTACAGGATTTTCCTAAAAATTAAACTAATTTTACAGGAATAATCCTGTTCAGTCGTCTCCTCTGGGCCTCTATGCATGTGTATCAGTGTCTGTGTCTGCCCCAGCCCTCTCCACTGCCTAGATGTTGATGTTTTAGTTGTGTTAGGATGTTTCTGTAGTAAGTGTGGTTACATCAGCCAATCAGAGCACACCCAGTGAGCAAGTGTCAAAGTGGAAGAAGCCAATTAAAGCAGCTATGATAGTGGATGTAGCACTGAGGAAGACAAATAACCAACGTGAAACAAATTGCCAAACAGATAAACCAGGGTGAAGCTTGGCTCCACTTTTACTCACTTTCAGGAACTTGGAAAGCATCACAGGGCAATGCGAGTTAGCTTTGCTAACCAGGTATGTATCAAATACCAGTGATTAGCTTGTGCACGGCTCTAGAATCTCTCCTTTGTAGAAACGCAACGGTACAGGTGATTGCTGGGTTAGAGAGTGTGTTCATGTAGTCACAGTCTAGGCTGGTTCAACTTCAAAGCTGAAGTTCAATTGCTGCCTTAAAAACACCAGTAAACCCAACTTTGAGAAAAGCTTTATTTCTGCTCAGGGAGATACGTTATATCAACTGTTTAATTGATGAACTTTTATTGTCTGAAGTCCATACTGTGAGATGAAATAACTTAAGAAAAACGTACCTTCTCTTGTCAAAGAAATCTGCTATCATGTTATTTAAACTCACAAAATTAATTATATGAGTTAACTCATACATTTTTATTGTTTTTACTTGATCCTCTGAGTTGAAACTACTGAGTATATAACATTATCAGTTAAAGAAAATTAGCTTTTTCTTGAGCATACAATACACACCCTTATGCCGCGGCCACACCAAACGCGAACTCGCGAATCGCCTGTCACGCGCCGCATGAACGCCCGAGTCTCGCCATTGGACTATTTTGACAAGCTGAGGGGCGAACGCGCATTAGCGCGGTACTGCGCATGCGGTGTAGAGAGCCCGTTCATTTAAAGACCGGAAGCCCAAAAGAGCATCTGAAAAACAAGGAGCTGTGGTTTCAAAAGGAGGTCTCCCTGGGGATAATGAAGGGGTCGAGGAAAGAGAGGATCGCAGAGAACTTCCATCTTTTCCCTGGCTCTGCCCCTGCCCCACTCTTTCCTCTTCTCTATCAGGCTTAGAGCAGGGGGTGGTTCCCCCCCAACGTCATCAAATCAATGACGTCGTGGGGGGATGTCATCGCTGATTGGCGGCCATGACAAGCCTTCACGCGAATTTGCATCAAAAGTTCAATATTTTGAACTTGAGCGAATTTGCGTCTACCACCCAAATGCGTGAACGCTCCAAACGCATATGCGCGCGCCAAACGTGCCACCCGAGGCAAATCGCATCTTTGCATTGACTTTGTATGTAATTGCACCGCAAATTCACATTAGGTGTGGCCGTAACTATAATCATACCAAGTGCCTTTTAAGGTTACATTAACCCATGGTTTTCAGAACAGTTCATCCATGCCACAGAAAGCCATGCCATGTGGAGAACCGACAGTTGGTCTGTGCTATATGGAGCACAGAGTCATCAAGCACTGACAGGCTGCCAATCAGCTGAAGCAGCTACAGCTGACCAACATGATAAAGTATGATAAAACTGTTTGTTTAACTGTATATGAAACCATGCTTCATCAGGAAAAGATAAAAAATGATGTGCATACTATTTTAGAGACACAGTTTTTCTTAATGCGAAGGGATTCATGGTGGAAATACTACAGTGAGGATGATGGCAGAAAGAGGGATTGGAGTCTGTGAGGAGAGAGAGGAAATCCTCTTCTCTGCTGTGCAAACAGGTGAGAGTGACGGAGAGAGGGAACGATTACAGGAGGAGGAAAATAAAGAGTCAGAGAGGAAATCTGCCATCCTGCCTTTGCTCAGCAAACACAAGAGTAGCTCAGGGGTTTTAGGAAGAGAGGGGTAGTCAGAGAGAGGAAGAGGAAGAGGGGGATGAAAAGAGGAACATAGAGAAAAAACAATAAAGCAGAAGTGAGAGTGAGGCGTTTAAGGACAGAATGAAGATTCAGCATTCGAGGGAGGCCAAGAGTGACGTGCCGGGGGCTCGCTGAGCAGACTCTTTTTAATGCACAGACACGAACGCCTGACAGACAACGCTGATAAAGAGCGATACAGCAGAGAGAAAGAGAGAAGGAGAGAAATTATGCACTGATGTACACCTTCCAGTGATGGGCTAGTATTACATATTACAAGCTGTTAAGTCTGCAGTCAGAACAGATGTTTATTCATGACGAGCTCAGGAGGAGAATGTCAGGGCGTACCTGCTGCTCAGCTTACACACACACACACACTCACACACACACACATCACAGAGTGTGTATTCAAACACACTTCAGAAGTGTTCACTAGCTGTGGAGCAAAAAGATGTAGAGCTGGGGCTGGGCGATTAATTGAAACATAATTGAAACCAACTTTAGAGCTTCTAGAGACACATAACTGGTTTAGAAATCAGGCTGAGCTCAGCCAGAACAAGATCAGGCTATTAAAAAGCATGTGAACTGCTTAGTCAGACCAAGAACAGACTGAGCATGGCTTGTTGACACACATAGATAATGTGATTGCTATTGGAGGATGGTTGATCTCAGCAGGAACAGCAGTGTCATGGAGGAAAACTCCATCACCTGAACTGACTGAAAGGGTCACCCGACCTCGCCCTCCCTCTCTTTTTTATGTCAGTGATACGTAATGACTGAACCAAGAGACTGGAGTCAGTCTGGAGTCCTGAGTCACTCAGGCCCGCCCCTACAGCTCCGTTTTATGTCAAATCAAAGAGTCACCTACTAAATCCTTAGCTCATTGGCTTACAGACAGCTTTTCTCTGATTCACAGGCACAGCTGTGGAGAGAACTGAACGATTCGGTGAATCAATCTTTTGAACGGATCTCTTAACTGAAATAATACTAATGACCCAGCACACCAAAAAAAAAAAATGCTTTTACCATCACTACAAAAAGAGGTGGAGTAACTTTTTCATAAGGTGAAAGTTATTCTCTACATTGATATGGCAGTATTAAAATTATTTAGTTTGGTTGTGAGGAATACAAGTTTTTTATTCCCCTTTATTTTAAGGAATTCTTTTTTTTTTTTTAACAAAACATTTCCATTTAGCTGATGTCTGTTTTCAATTCCATTGTTTCATTAATAACCCTTACTGTGCGTTCACACCAAAAGAGGCAAAAGAGGCAAAAGCAGCAAGCACGCCGGAAGTTCATTCTTTTTCAATGAGAGCCCTGCATCCTGAGCGGCTAAAGCGGCTAAAGCATCAAAAGGGGCACCAGATGAGAATTTGAGCCTTGGTCAACTTTATGGTAATTAGCTATGACGCAGTTCAGCGGCAAACGGTGGCAACCAATCAGAGTAGAGATGTCCTTCGCCTGAGCAGGCCCTAGAGAACAACGCATGTGACTTTGATTCTTGGTTACTAAAAAGCTCTGTGTTCAAACTGTGTTCAGGCTCATCCTATTCTTTTTAATATCCGCCTTTTCAGCTACCGCGACCAATAACAAAAAATCGCGTCGTGGAGGTGGTAGATTGTTGTGGTGAGTTAAAAAAAATGTGCAGTAATAGCAGAAAATAGCGAAGTTAAGTGTAGTCTGTGGCAAAGACGTAGCCTAGCCTAGCATGCTGGCTTTTCTTGCTTCATCTGAATGAGATGACATCAGGGCTCCAGACAAACTTTTCTCAGTAACGATCTGAGGTTTACTCAGGGGGCGCAGGTTACTTTTATTACCAAACAGTCTCCAACTGGATCCCTCCATGGATGGCTTCGTACCAGACTGTGCACCAGGATCTAACCTGGTTTTCACATGCCTGTTTTGTGCTACCTTTTTTCTTTCCTGAGGATTTATCTTTCGTTTCTTGTGGCTCAACATCGTTTTGTGTTATGGACTTAAGAGGACCGGAAAAAAACAGGATTAAAGGACCGTTTAAAATAGTGTGAAGAAGGACAGCTTGTATTTTTTCATTAGTTGGGAACTTTTTGATGATTTTGGTTTTATGAACATTGAGATTATTGTTTTATTTTGGTTGTGATTTATTTTGGAACAGGGAATACACACAGGCTGCGCAGGGGTTTAATTTATTGAATAAAAGATTAACATTGAGTCCGGTCCCTGGTATTTTTCTTTAGGATTATAGAACACCAACACACATGCACACACACACAAACACACACTGTGCAAATGCGCAAATGCATGCTCCTAACCACCACAGAATTTTAGTATATTTCAAAACTGTAAAAGTTTGATGTCATGGATAAATCAATATTATCTCCTTTGTTGCTTCCTGCCTGTCAATCCGCTCGTGACTGATTAGATGGTGATTTTACATTATGTTCATGCTAAGCTTTAAACTGAAGTTGAACAACAGCAAGCAGCTCCCACTGTGAAGAAGTCCACTGTGCAGCTCCTTTAAATGACAAGCACAATTTTACTCTGACATCAGTCACGTGACGAGCCGCCAAGGCGGCTAAAATATTTAGCCTTATTCTCATTGATAAACACTGATACAGACGGAGCCTTCTGTCCATGCTCTGCATTCATTTAGTCTACATATCTGCACATTTCCATAAAGCTTATGGACCAAAACGGCGCAGTACCACTGGAAACTGTTGGGGCACTGTCGCTGTTATCACCAGAGCGTAGCTTAATTGAGACATGAAGAAATAGCAAGAGGTACATTAGTGATACCTCCTCCAGTCGCTATGTTTGTTTTTGAGTTTGTTGTTGTCGTAACCTTTTGACCCTGGTGGATGTATTGGTTAACAGAAATGCCAGCGTAAAGGATACATGGAAGTTTGAGAGCAGTGAAGGTATTATAGTTTGAAACAGACATTTTTGTACATAAAGGGAGAAGGAATTGGTCTTAAATTGTTCAACTGTGCAAGTTAATCCCAGTAACTTCTTTCAAAATCATACCAACATTTACAGAGTAAACTGAGCTGAGTGCGGGATAATTGTGCATTAACTGAAATCAAGGTGGAAGATTCAATCAATCCTGTTTTTGATTATTATATTTGGTTATTCAAACTTTATTTCATGTTATTTAATTATTCATTGCCATTGTGATGTTTGCAGTGTCCAATTTCCCCGATGGGATGATAATATCTTTTAACTCAATTTTTTAAATGCAAGAGATGTGAAGCCTTTTTTTTTTAGGAAGTGTTTTCACATGTACCGGAGACTTCTAACTGTGTTAGTTATGACAGATTTTCATACCTCTGCATGGCTGTGGGATTAAGACCATGTCCTCTGTCTCTTGAAAATATAACAGACTCAAGGACGTGATTTTTAAAATTCCATTCTAATTTTTCTTCTCAGCTAAACAAAGTGAGCAGATAAAACAAAAGACAAACTTAAAATCAAGTCATCAAATCAAATCACACTCTTTTGTTCAGTATCATAACCCTCCCTGGGTTGGATTGCTGTCATCAGGGCTCAAATTGGACTGAATTGTCTTGAAGAGGAGAATGGCACACCCTTCACAGTGACTGTAATGATAATTACACCTTCATTTAACAAGGTTAGGTTATTACAAAGGGAGCTGAACATTTTTAGAACCAGCAGTCTCCCAATTTTTACAACTGGGTCATTTAATGATTCACTTTTCAGATTTGCTGTCATGCATGGCAGGACATTTTGGATTCTGGCACTTCAGACTGATTGCTGCTTTCAGAGCACGCCGCGCAAAAACTCCGACCAGAACACAGTCATGGCATGTCTGTTATTTGTTTATTCTAGTCTTTTCTTTTCTGCACGTTGACAGGCACCTTGTTTGGTGACCTGACAGTGGCACTCACTAATGGAGTCTCTCCCTGAGTGTCACGACACACACACACACACACGCCCACACACACACTCACACATTGAAAGTGCAGCAGAGAGAACAAGACTTGTGATTGCACTTCACTGCTCCGCTGGTATTGCCAAATTGCCACCTTTACCCCTCCTCCCCATCCGTCTCTGCCTCCCCACGTCTCCTCCTGTCTGTGTGTGTCGTCTAAAACCAAACAGGGGCGAAGGACGGGGAAGGACGCAGCAGAAAACACAAAGGTCAGAACACCACAGCACATCCGGACCTGACAATTACACACTGCTGAAGCTGGCTGTAAACACCGAAATGTGCCAAGACAACTGAGAGGGAATCTGAAGTCAACAGTTCAAGTGTGACAGCAGTGGTGACAACAACTGGCAATCAGAGCTGCTCTTATCTGAAAGGTACACATCTGCTCTGTCTGAATACACACGACCAGAAAGTTATGATAAACACAAAGCATCTGCATTACGTAGAGTTGAGCTGAAGAATAACAGATTCCTACTTATTAAGGTTCAGGTATTGATTCAAACATAGTTTAATTAATTCAATACAAAATGGACACCTGAAGAGGCAGCGATAAAATCATTTATCAGACACGAAGCATGTCTGGATTCAACATCATGAGCTGTTCCTCAGGTTTCCCTTCAGTTTGGTAGATCTCTGTTTTTGCCTGTTGTTCCATGACATGAGCTGGACTCAAGCATGCAGTTTGACGTGGTTAAACGTTAGAATATCAGCCTCTGTAGGACCTGCCAGACAAATGTTGGTCAGAGTTTCTTTCTTTCTCATAAGTGAACTAAGGAGAAAAGACACCGAGCAGAGTCCTCTTTAATGTGGAGGGCTCTAATTTTGTAGACCAGGAGCAAGCGCAGGTGCACCTGCCCTGCGCCGGCCTTTGCTGCCCGGACAGGGCGTAACCGGCGCACTTTGCAAGTTTCCTGCAGTGCCAAGAGAGGGACACTGAAGGCGCAGAGGAGCGCAGAGGTGTGCGTCCACGCCTCCCTCCGCACAAATGGCAGAGAGGGAGGGGAAAAGCCGTGACTGGGTTTAACACAGCTGAGCGCTGTTTTCACCAATCAAATGAGCACCTCTCCTCGCCTTTAAATGAACTGCAGCCGAGGGGCAGCATCTGATTGGTCTGAGTGATACCCAGCACCGCGGAAACAGTGCTGGTAGCGGAGACGGTCGGAGCTGCTGTTCCTGCAGCAGGAGAATGGACAGCTGGGCACATCGGAGGACACGAAGCGCGTCACCGTGTGGGCCAGCCCCCGGGACAGATGTAATCTGTTCCTTTGTCATTAATAGGAGTACAAAATAAAGAGACAGTTACACAGCTGGCTTATCCATTCAGAATACTTTTGATCCACCTGCACTCCTGGTTTGTCATCGCCAAATAGCAGAACCTTTAGTGATATACTGTATACTCTCCCAGTGTCTCCGCCTCATCCTCCTTACAATAATGTACTTCATCTTTTTAGATCACGTTAAAAATAAAGACTAAAACAGAGAAATATGGGAAATCAGGGGTAAATCCTGGGCGACATACATTTATTTTGTCTCTTTTTTCTTTGTCTTTTCTTTCCCCTTTTTTTGAATTAAATGAAATGAGAGAACCAGATATATACTCAGTATCAGATGTTAAGGCTGTTTATTGTTTAATTGTAAGATGTGCATCAAACTTCCAGCTGCCGTCAGGTTAACTTTCCATTATGACAAACAGCTTTAATCTGACAACAGATGTGATGGGACAGTTAATATAGATATAAATGTATATGCTGGTTCAGACGGTTATATTAAATAGTGATTGCTGTGATTGTTTATTGCATTAAAATGTGTCTGACACTCTGGAAACCTGCCTCTGAGGCTTTGTTGACATGTCTGAACATGTGCGCCTGTCACCAAATTACAGCTGCGGAGGGTGCGCTCCGCTTTGCGCCAAGAATAGACCAGGTTGGTGCTGGCGAGCTTTCAGCGCACTCTCTGCACTTTTCTTTGGCACAAAATTGTCACTGCGCCAACATGAATCTGCTGACACCTCCCCCTGGTGCGCTGTCAACTCCCCCTGGCGGGCAGTCACACCCATCTCTGCACAGACGGTCTACCAAATTGTCAAATTGACAGCACACGGCGGTGCGCCACACGAAATTAGCACTGCGCAGGGTGCGCCAGGCTTGCGCCCCCTGCGCTGCGCCACAAAATTAGAGCCCGGAGAGTAAGTTCAGTCTTTCTGAAGTTAACTTTGAAATAAATCAGCATCAATTTATAAAAGAGAGTGAAACAGATTGCTTAAAGCACTAATGAGTAACTTTTTATTTGTTCCCAAGTTTGTACGAAGATAGCTCAAGAAGGAGTCAGCAGCATCGTCAATAGCAGACATCTTAGGACTTGAGACTGCTCTGATGCACTGTACTGCGGTCGGAGGTAAGGCAGATGATCTACTCAATTTAGTTGTCAACCCGCTGAATTCTTGGTCAACCTGCTGAATTCTTGACGGATTTAAAAACAGATTGGTTTATCACAATTCTTTTCAACATGGCTGTCATGATTCAGGCTGAATGTTTTAATCGCAGATTTTCTTTTTAAGTACGCAGTAAAATAAACACATCTCTGACGTTTATACAAATCAAACCGTTTGAAAATTAGTTGAAAATTGAGCAATCAACAGTTATTTCAAAGTCCATGCTCCATTGACTTCAATGTTATGCAGCCCTGACCCATGTGGCAATGTTATTTCCCATTGTCTCACATTGGGCATGAGGCATCTAGTGTTTGTATAACTCTATGGTGTCCGCTACATGATAGTGTGACACCATAGCAGCGCGGCACAGTGTACCCTGCTAATAAATCCAATAATGAAGAAAAACGGGACACGGAAACAAAGAGCAACAATGGAAGACATCCAGCAATTCATCTTCTTTGTGATTGGCATGTGGCTCTTTGTTACAAAAGACAATCAAGCTTTGTTTCAGTGTTGTTCTCTATTACCGTTGTTGCACAGGGAGTGACCATTCTTTTCAACCAATCAGCAGGCTGCAGTGTTTCTAGCTCCACCTTCTGGGGTCAGATCCGTATGCCTGCCAATCCAACAGAAGAAAACCACAAGGCAGGTGCTGTTTTGAAGTGAGTCAGAGGAGGCTCCTATGGACACGTTATTCATTCACTTATATCTGTGTTGTTGCATTCATTAGAGAGCTGCTTACCTGCTGTTTTTTGGGTTAAAGGTAAGTTAGTCAGGTCCTGTTTTCAATCAATCTTAAAAGTAGAGAGTTACAACTCCTCTTTAGAGTTTACTTTCGTTTTCTTTATTTTATTTTATTATTATTATTATTATTATTATAATTTTTTTTTTTTTTTGGCAGCACTTTCCGGCCTTTTTTCATGCACCTCATTTCTTGTTGAATTAAATTTTTTTATCACTCTTAAAATATGGTTAATTCTAACAACAGAGGTTTTTGGCTACTTTGCTTTTCCACAAATGCGTCAGGCATAGCATATCTATGCTGATTTCGTTCTCAGCATGGAGAAGTTTTCCTTTATTATTATAATCATTATGTGAGATATTCTAATAACGTCAAGATGTGAAATAATTTCCCAACACTTTGTTCGACTCTTAACGGGATCAAACACTTCAAATCTTATTCCCGCTCTCTGATCTTTCTACTTGGGAAATCTAAGTTGAATTGTCCTTAAAAAAAAAATAAATAAACGAAGAAACAAACAAAGAAAAAACTAATAGTTTAACTGAGCCCTGTGTGACCCGCCCCCACAGGCCATGGTGGACCTTTTTCACCCTCAAAACCACTGTCAGGACCCTGGGTCCTCCAGCAGGGCTTGTCTCAGTGACCAGCTGAAACATTTGTTTGAACTGTGGAGACTTTGTTCTCCAGTTGGCTGTCCATATGTTTGAATAGTCCTCCATTGAGCCTGAGGTCTTTGGATTCTGTTGAGTCTTTAAAAAAGCAGCTAAAAGTCCATCTGCTCTGACAGACCAGACGAAGCATGTGGCATTTTATCTTCTAGCCTGTGTCCCACGTCTGTTTGGGTCCACGCTTCTTCCTTGATTAAATTTGACTGAATTGGATATTTTTTGATCCCTCACACCTCTTGCCTGTGAAAGATGCCATATAAAAACAGTTTTTTTTCCCACTTCCTCCAGTAAAAAATGTCTCGAAGAAGCTTCCAGTTCACTTCCTTTGTGGTTTGACAGTAAAAAGAGGAGCTGACAAATTGTGTAAAATCTGTTCTATTTTTAAGAATTCATAAGCCAGGCCATTTCCAAGAGCATCTGGTGATCGTGAACTGTCAAGGCAGCAATCTATGTAAGCAGCATGTTTCACAAAAATTGCTTGGTAGTCATGGTAACATGTCTGCAGGTGACTGTGGGGATTTTCCTCCAAACATCAGGAAATGAAACCAAGAACAGAGATGTGATAATGTTGTAACCTGTGGCCTCGCTCAGCCCTTTCTTCATGTGTCGTCTGTTTTTTGAATCATTGTTGACGCAGTGGCAGAGAGCTGGGGGAGGTGTGGGTCTATATGATAAGGTTACATACAGTGATGTACAGAGTGGAGCAGTGAGGCTTAATGTTTTTGTCATGACATCATTATTTATTCCTTTTTTTAGTCCCATCTCAACTTGATCGCTAAGTTCAAATGTTCCATAGAGCACTATACAACCTGATGCTCTGATGCCACTTCACTGCTCACACTGTCCGTCATTAGGGAGCTGGACTTTTGTATCTTGAACTACAACACCAACAGTGTTTTGTGGCCCACATGTTTTGACTTCACTTAAGAGATGGCCCATGCTCTGTGTGAGAGGTTGAGACAAGTCGGTTGAGACAAGCAGTGCTTCTACTGTTCGGCAGCTTCATGAGGAGTGACCAGGATTTCAAACATTTTTGATTTTCTTGCAATCAATGGAGTTGTGATTGAGAGCATGTCATGATGTGTTAGTCTCTTCTCATTACCCCATGTATAACTACATGAAGCACAGCACACGATTGAGCCAAAATTTGTCCTGATCCCCCCCCAAAAAAATAAATAAATAAATAAAAAGTTGCATGAAAATCTGCTTACAATTTGTTTTAAAATTTAACTTTTTTTAGATCTTATTTTGTTTTATTGTATCTTATTAATTTTAATCTGCTTTTGAATTGTTTTCTTTTCATTTGTTCTGTCTGTAAAGCACTTTGAATTGCGTTGCTAAAATGTGCTAAATAAACAAACTTGCCTTGCCTTCCCTATAAGTGGCAAATGGCACAGTGTATGCTATGCCTACCTAAGATCCCCGATCTGGTTTTAAAGACAGTTATCTCCTGAGCTTTCCTTGGTGTCAACTTTCCTAAGGTTGGTTGTGTAACTCAGTTAAAACGACCAAAACATTGAGCAAAAAAAAAAAGAATTTCCAAACTGAACAACCTGACACTGTCTTGCTTCTTTATATCCTCCTGAGAACTGGTAGAAAGAATCTGATTCAAAATCTGAGTTTTTGCATTCCATATTTGTCTTAGTTGAGAGTAAAATGCTGTAATAATTTCTTT